>NC_142103.1:29178624-29492553 GCF_054644295.1 Miniopterus natalensis
TTAAAAAAAAGAGAAAGAAATCATAAAAGCACCCTAAGGCCACATGAGGAATTTTTTCTAAGACTGTAATATTAGTAAAAATATTCTCTAAATAAGATAAAAAACACAAAGCCAGAAAACATAATAAAATTTAATAAATATATATTCAAATTTATTATCATATATATATGGCATGTATAAACACACATGCATACTTTTGTGTAGCCAAAAAACCCCATCATAAATAATAAAGACAAGCAACAAATTACTAAGTAGGAAAAGTACTTACAACTTACAGATCATGAACTAATTTCCTAATATATGACTCCTACAAATCAACAAGAAAAAGCCTAACAACCTGATAAAAAAGATATAGATCACAGAAATGTTGATATGTGTTAATCTTAAATATATGAAATGATGTTAAATGTTTCTCATAATGGAAGAAATGAAAAAAAGAAACAACTTCATTAAGATGCTTTTTAAAAAAAATATCTTTATTGATTTCAGAGAGAGGAAAGGAGAGGGAGAGAGAGAGAAACATCAATGATGAGAGTCATTGATCGGCTGCCTCCTGCACGCCCCCTGCTGGGGATCGAGCCCAAAACCCAGGCATGTGCCCTGACCGGGAATCAAAATGCGATCTCCTGGATCCTAGGCCCGTGCTCAACGGCTGAGCCACGCCCGGCCGGGCAAGATACTTCTTTTTTAATCAAACAGATCAGCAAAGATGAACAAGTCTGTTCATGTGCTGTGTTGGCAATGCTCTCATGCATTGCTGGCGAGAGTGTGCACACAACTGCTTGTAAGGTTGATTGGCAGTATTTATCAAATTTAAAAATTCTACTTCTGGGAGTTTTTCTAAAAATATACTTGCTTATGTATTAACACGTATTCGGTTATTAATTTTATCATTACTTGATAGAACAAAAGATTGGAAATAAGTGCCCATCAATAGAGGACTAGATAAATTATGGGACTTTCCTACAATTATGGGACTTTTCTGCAGCCATTAAAGAGAAAGAAGCAGGTCTATAGGTACTAACATGGAGCAGTCTCTGAGATGTTAAATGAGCCCTGACAAGTGCAGCTCAGTAGGTTGGAGTGTTGTCCCATACACCAAAAGGTCGAGGGTTCGATTCCTGGTCAGGGAACATGCCTAAGTTGCAGGTATATCCAGGTTACCCAGGTTTCGGGTTCAATCCCCAGTGCATACAGGGGGCAACTGATAGATGTTTCTCTCTCACATCAATGTTTCTCTAAAATCAATTTATATCTCTATCATCTATCTATCTATCTATCTATCTATCTATCTATCTATCTATCTATCTATCTATCTATCTATCTATCTAATCTATCTCTATCTATCATCATCTATCTATCTATCTATCTATCTATCTATCTATCTATCTATCTATCTATCTATCATCATCTATCTATCATCTATCATCTATCATCTATCATCTATCATCTCTTAGGGTGAGGATTAAAATTTTTTTTAAAGGATGTTAAATGAAAAAAAGGCAGGGCAGTGTGTATAGTCTGCTACCATTCATACTTTAATGCATATTATCACTTAAACATATATTTTCCAGAAAGGTTTACAAAATAATAACATTGATTGCCTGCCTCTGGGGAGGAGGGGTGGGCAGGGATGGAAGGGAGATTTGTACTTTTGATTTTTGTGCAATGCACACGTATTACTTATTTAGAAAATAACTTTAAAAGGACATACCTGGCATATGTTAACAGCACACTTCATTTCAAAAGTCAGAGGAACTTGGAAGCTATAACCAGAGACCTTCTGTATTATTCGACAAGAGGCCCTGAAAAACAGAAACCTATAAAGCTTGATCAGCCCCTTACTAGCTAAGACAATTAATCCCCTGTCTTACCAACATCTATCTTTTCCCCATATAGTCCCTGAGATAAGGTATATTTGGCCTATTGGGAGGTATACTTAAAACTCAAGGCTGCTTTGATTGGTTACATAATACCCCAAGGGCGAGAACACCAGTTTTGCCATCTATTTGAGTATATTGTTTTGTTTCTTCCATAAACATTAAAAAATATCCTCTCCACATTCTCCCCACTTGAAAATTATAAAAATAATTCATGTTTATTGTAGAAAGTTTGAGAAATATAAAAAAAATATTTAGAGGAAAATAAAAATTTCAGAGTTCTACCACTTAGATGTAACAATTTTTCCCCTTCATCTATATCATTGGATGGTTTCCTCTGTTGTCAAATATTCTTTTGAAACTTAAGTTTTAAAAAAGCTGTATGGTATACCATTTTTCAGTCTTCTTTTTCTACATGGTCAATTTTAGTGACCTTGAGGGCATTATGCTAATTGCAGTAAGTCAGACAAAGACAAATACCATGTGAACTCACTTATATGTGGAATCTAACTTTTTTTAAAAACCGAGCTCATAGATATAGAGGAGAGATAGAAGGTTGCCAGAGGCAGGGGGTGAATGGTGGGCAAAATGGGTGAATGTGGTTAGCAGGTACAGACTTGCAGTTATGAATAAATAAGTTCTGGGAATGTAATGTACAGCATGGTGACTACAGTTAATAATACTGTATTGCATATTTCCAAGTTGCTAAGAGAGCAGATCTTAAAAGTCTTAATCATAAGAAAAAAATTTTTGTAACTATGTAAGGTGACGGATGTTAACTAGACTTATTGTGGCAATCATTTTGCAATACATACAAATATAGAATCATTATGTTGTACACCTGAAACTAATATAATATTATATGTCATTCATATCTCAATACAAAAATGAATTAAAATAAAATTTAAAAGACAGTTTGGTTTTGACAAGAAATATGTATGGTATACCATTTTTGTCATTTTTTTTTTTGGTAGTAAATAATGTGGCCATTACTATACTTGTATATTTGTGCACACCTTAATTATTTTTTATGCTCCATTTCCTAGAAGTGAAATTCCTGGGTAAAAGAGAAGAAATGCTTTGCAGGCTGTTGAGATGTACTGACAAATTGCTCCCTGGGAAGATGTTACTAATTTGCACTTTCACCAGCGGCACATGTGAATGTGCCCATTTCCCTGCATCCCCATTAATGGTGGGCATTATTGTTTAAAGCTGTTTTTGAATTTGAGAGGCTAAAGTGATATTTTGTTTTAATATTCACTTCTCTGATTACTTCTGAGGCAAAAATTTTTCCCCACATTGTTTGTTTTTTTAAAAAAAATATTTCTTTGTTTTTTAATTACAGTTGACATACAGTATTATATTAGTTTCAGGCGTACAACTCAGTGATTACTTACGAAGTGATCACCCACTTCTAGGAATATATCCTAAAAATCCTGAAACACCAATCAGGAAGAATATACGCACCCCTATGTTCATAGCAGCACTATCCACATTGTTATCAGTCATTTCTTAAGTAATTTTTTTCATGTCTTCTGAATTCAGCTGGGGATTTGTCCCCAATAAGAAGTAGCATCACATTGTATAATGCCCACTCTCAGGTTCACTAGCCCCATCTCTGCCCTTTTTCTCCCCAGAGATACCCAAGGAAGTTACTTACCTGAAAAAGCACGAGAAACCTCATTTCACACAGTTTTGATGTATCACACTTGAACAATTATGTGAGAAAGGATATGACTTAGCATTGCTAGAAAATACATTTTTAGTAGTTCTGTGGATATGGAAGCAACTTGCTACCTTTAAAAAGATTTTTGGGATAAAAAGGCTGCTTTAAAAAATGTAGACAAGACCAAAAGTGTATTACCATGTTAGGTGCTTTGAGCACCTGAGAAAAGAGGTGATGAACAAAGACCAAGTTTTATATATTGTTACCAATAGTGTCTGCCACCTACTTTCCCTTCTGTGTTTGTTTTGTTTTTAATCATCTGCTTCCATTTCACATCTACCTTCTCTGTTGGTCTTTCAGATTGGGCAAGCTGTCCTGGAAAACAGTCTTAGATTCTGAAAATTAGGTTTATACATATAGATGTAGATATATAAATTTATCTTTATTGTTGAAAGTATTACAGATGTCCCCTTTTCCCCCCTGTTGATCCCCTCCATCTCCCATCCACCCCCCAGGCCTTCTCCACACTATTGTCTGTGTCCATGGGTTATGTGTATATGTATATACTTACCATGTACTTTATTTCTTTTTTTGTTTAATCCCCACCTGAGGATATTTCTTCCATTGCTTTTCAGAGAGAGTGGAAGAGAGAGAGAGAGAGAGAGAGAGAGAGAAACACAGATGTGAGAGAGACACATCGATCGGTTGCCTCCTGCATGAGCCCAGACCAGGGCTGGGGATCGAGCCAGCAACCAAAGTACATGCCCCTGGCTGGAATCGAACCTGGGACCCTTTAGTCCTCGGGCCAACGCTGTAACCACTGAGCCAAACCGGCCAGGACCCATGCACTTTATTTTTGTGCTTTTCTTTTGCTTCCTGGTGAGGCCTGTAAAATTTCAGGAGGTGATTTGCTTTATGAGTAACAGATTAGCAAACAAAAGCACTGTGATTTATTCTTTTCAACTTCTGTCCTCAAGATTTGGTGAAATTAGTGGCTTACCAATGATACACAGCAGGGAACTCAGTAAATACTTACTGAACGAAGGAATGAACTGCCACACAAATAAATCCTAAACGAGAGATTAATGTGTAACCTCATTCTGTACTCTGCTTCTGTGCAGTCTTGGAAGTGGATCCTTGCACCAGGTGTTCTCTATATCTTTGAAAGGATTCTCCGATTTTACCGCTCCCAGCAGCAGGTTATGATTACCAAGGTAAAGCATATGCACTTTCATCTTCCTCTGATAAGAGTTCTGTTCTTCCCAATTATAGAAATAAACTGCCATGTTGTCACCCTGAAGGGAATAAAAAAAAAGATCTTGGGGGTTGCATACTTCAGTTTGTCTGGAGCTGGACAGAACTTTGGCAAGAGGGGTTTAGCAGAAATCATCAGCATGAGCATGGGTCTGTGTCAGAGGCTGCAAACAGGCGGCCTGTGCCAGATTTAACCCACAAACATATTTTGTTTGGCCCACACACTCATTGTTTAGAAAGTTGAATTGGTTGCTAACACTTAAAAATCTGGATGGAGGCTTTCACATTAAAAATTGCATTTCTGGCTTCTCTTGAAGAATCAGGCAACTTCCTAACGCTGAATCACGGTTCCATAGCGCAACCATTGTCTGGATAAATAACAGCTACTCCCTTTAGAGAGAGCACTTGTGCTAAGGGTTCACCACTGTCACCAGGCCTCCAGCTTTATTAATTTACTTTATCTACCTGCCCCTGTTGCCATTTGAAATTGCCTCCTTTGGTCTCTGCTTCATTCATAGGTTGTCATGCACCCATCCAAAGTTTTGGAATTGCAGATGATCAAGCGTGGCTTCAGCATGGAAGTGGGACAGTATATTTTTGTTAATTGTCCTTCAATCTCTTACCTGGAGTGGCATCCTTTTACTCTGACCTCTGCTCCAGAGGAAGACTTCTTCTCCATTCATATCCGAGCAGCAGGGGACTGGACAGAAAATCTCATAAAGGCTTTTGAACAACAGCATTCACCAATTCCCAGGTAGGTCTTGGAGAGCTGCAGAGACCCAAACCAGGATGCAGACAAGCAAAAAAACAAGAATGCAATTCCATTGAACCTTACATCTGGTACAACAGGATATAATAATAATAATAATAATAATAATAATAATAATAATAATATAAGGCTGAAATCAGCTGTGGGAACTGCTGTGTCTCTGGGATGATGTTTGAGGTTGGGGGTGGAGGTGAGACTTCACTTGTCCGTTGTCTTCTGTCTTCTGCCAGGATTGAGGTGGATGGTCCCTTTGGCACTGTCAGTGAGGATGTTTTTCAGTATGAAGTGGCTATGTTGGTTGGAGCAGGAATTGGCGTCACTCCCTTTGCTTCCATTTTGAAGTCCATCTGGTACAAATTCCGGCATGAAGATCACAACCTCAAAACACAAAAGGTATACTCCCTCATACCACTTTTTATCTGGACTGGGCCTGACAGGTTCATTGCTTTCATGGGCTAAGTTCTTTACAATTGGTGAGAGAGTAGCCCCTCCCTGGAGTTATGAGAGCAAGTGATCACTTCTCTCTGCCAAGGCATTTGTTTCTACGGGTTGACCATGAAAACAGGGTCTTCATTTTCAATTTGAAATTTAAAATTACCTTGAACCAAAGATGACACTGGTGGGCAGTCTCTCTCCATAAGGGAAGTTATCAGAACTCTGGACATTTGTGCTGCCTAAGGTCTGCTGCTCTGTGAGGTGATTTCTCAGGTCACCCTGAATTTGATCAACAAATATACAGTACATCTACCTAACCTTGTCATCACAACACACATTGTAAATGGTACTTAATAAGGCCATGTTCTCTCTTGGTGGTTCCAGATATATTTCTACTGGATCTGCAGGGAGACAGGTGCCTTTGCGTGGTTCAATGACCTATTGGCTTCCCTGGAACAGGAGATGGAGGAATTAGGCCAAGATGGTTTTCTAAACTTCCGTCTCTTCCTCACTGGATGGGACAGCAACATTGTGAGTTCAAACAATACACTAATTCCCATGTTAGATGCAAGCTGAATGTCAGCCAAAAGACAGTGCATGCTGATTGGAAATAATTATTTCTTGTGATTTCCTACCTGCCCTCACCCTCACACCCAAGTTTAAAAGTGACTGAAGGAAGAGACAGCTATCAGGACCTGCTTTTTCTAACTTTTTATTTCTATGACTCTAGGTTGGTCATGCAGCATTAAACTTTGACAAAGCCACGGACATCCTGACAGGTCTGAAGCACAAAACCTTCTTTGGGAGGCCTATGTGGGATAATGAGTTTTCTACAATAGCTACCTCCCACCCCAAGTAAGTGCATTCTCCTCTGGTTTAGGAAAGGTATTACAGTATGTTGAACGCCCTTGGGAAAAGATCTCTGGGGTAGAAACTATTTGCACCATTCTTAGATTCTTGCTTGAAACTGAGGAAATTACATCTGGGGTTTCAGACATATAAGAGTCATGATCTTGTAATTGATGAGAAGACATCTGCTGCCCCTACAAGCCCGCCTTCAAACAGTGAGGTAGAGAACTCAGCTCTGATCTGCATTACCAATGAAATAGGGAACTGGAACAACTTAAATGCATTGCTTTTGGCCTTAGTGACCTCTACTAAAGCAGCAAGGGTTTGGAGTGTATTACCTAGTTAACTGATGACTTGACCTGGTGCCATGACGTCAGGCATTCTGGTGGAAGGGAGATTAAGCTGATTGTTAAAGTTCCAGGAACAAGTTGGCAAGTGAAGATCAATTCAATTCCACAAACATTACTGCTTACCTTCTATAAGCTTAGCAGTCACTAGTCTAGAAGCTTTGGAGGTTGAAAGAGAAATAGGATACGGTTCTTGCCTTCAAGGAGCACACACTTCAATAAGAGATGCATAAAATCAACTCAAAGCAGAATGAAGCACTGCATGAAACAGGTGGAAGGAAAGTCTATGCCCACATGGGCTGATCAGGAAAGGCTTCATGAAGGCAGTGGCCACTTAGTGACTGGGATTCAGATGATCCTGGTCATAATGCTAGTTCTGACACTTTCCAGTTCTGGGACCTTGAGCTAGAAAATGCTCTGATCTTCAAATTTCTCATCTGTAAAATGGGAGTTATGTGAGTAGATGTCTACTCTCTCACTTGCAGGATTCTTATGAATATTAAGCCAAACGATATATAAAAATGTTCTGTAAACGGTAAAGCAGCATATAAGCAAAAGAGATTATTTTAATTAGTGTGTCAATTGACCATAGTTGATGCTATGAGAATGGATGGGATTGCTAGGGGAGAGAGAGTAGCAGAGGACAGAGTATTATGTAATGTTTCTATTATGTAGGAAAGGAGAGAGGTGAACCAGGCAAGGAGGAGACTGTGAAGCAGTGTCACAGAAGCCAAAGGAGGAAATATTAGAGAAACACGGTCAACAGTTTTGAAGGAGTGGCAGGGTCCAGGAAATGCTTATTTAGCATAAAGATGATCTAAGCATATTTATAAAAAGAATAGGAGCCAGTAGACAGGAATAAAATAAATACACAAAAAGGGGGATAGGGCTAAGATGGTCATAATAAAAGATAGGTGATAATAAGAATTTGCAAGAAAGTGAAGACATTGTAGGAGGGTTCTTCCTACATTGCTTGTTGGAATGTGAAACGGTGCAGAACTTGAGGAAACCTTCGACATGTCCTCAAAATGTTAAACACAGAGTTACCACATGATCCAGCAGTTTTACTCCTAAGTATATTCCCAAGAGAAATAAAATACATGTCCACACAAAAACATCTACATGAATGTACACTGAATAGGCCAAAAGTGGAAGCAACCCACGTGTCCATGAACAGGTGGATAAACAAGATGTGGTACATGCACAGCGAAATATTACTCAGCTGTAAAAAGGAATAAGCACGAATGCATGCTACAATATGGATGGACCTTGAAAACAGCATGTTAAGTGCAAGAAACCATGCACAAAAGGCCATGTACTGTAGGATTCCATTTATATGAAATGTTCAGAACAAGCAAATCTAGACAGGAAGTAGATTTGATTGTCTAGAGCTGGGGGTGGGCAGTTGGGAAGAAATGGGGAGTGACTGCTAATGCGTATGGGGTTCCTTTTTGTGATGATGCAAATGTTCTTGGGTTAGATAGTGGTGATGGTTGCACAACTTTGTGGCTATACAAAAAAAAAAAAGCACTAACTGCACACTTTAAAGGCGTAAACGCTATGACATGCCAGTTACCTCAATTAAGTAAAAAAGAGGTAAGAGGAAGGTATGAAAGAAGGAAGGAGAGGGTGAGACCCAGAGAATAGTTAGAAAGATTATCGCCCACTGCCTCTTCTGTGTGAGAACTTTTGAAGTGGGAATTAAGTGCACAGTGAATGACTTTAAGGGCAGCTAACACATGTGTACTTGTTCTGTGCCAGGCATTTTTCTAATTGCTTTATATGTTTTTCATTTAAACCTCAAAACAACCCTATAAGGTGGGTACTATTTTTATCCCCATTTTTGGAGGGGGGGGGGCGGGACTGAAACACAGAGAGCTTAAGAAACTTGCCTAAAGTCACACAGCCGGGACAGGTGTCAGAGCTGGGATTTGAACCCAGGCAGCCTGGCTCACTAGTCTAGCTAGCACTTCACTGCAGGGCACTACATCTGAGCATCTGTTCTCAATAGAATAGGCAAGGCCAAGTGCTGAGCGTGCTAAGGGCTGAGAGCACATTTGGGGCTTACAAGGAGAAAAAGTGAGAAAACTATGAAGAATGTGAGAAGGGCGTCAACAACTGAGTTTCCACGCAGGGTTGTCAGTAGCAGAGGCCTCGTCGTTTCTCTATTCTAACATCACAGCCTTTACTACATTCTAGCCAACTATTCTTTTCTTGCAGGTCTGTGGTGGGAGTCTTCTTATGTGGTCCTCAGGCATTGGCAAAACGCCTGCGCAAATGTTGTCACCAATACTCCAGTCTGGATCCTAGGAAAGTTCAATTCTACTTCAACAAAGAAAATTTCTGATTTATAGGGATAAGGACCGTAATCTGCATTTAGTGGCTCCTTTGTATCTTCAGCGACTTATTTGGTCTGCTCAGCTTTGGGCAGCCACTGAAGGACACTAATGGTGCCTCTCAAGACTTGACTTCCTGCCATTCGTTTTTGGTTGGATTTAGTTTTGTTTCCACTGAACTTAATGTCGAGTGCTGGCGGGAGTGTGGAGAAAGGGGAACCCTGGTGCACTGCTGGTGGGAATGCAGACTGGTGCAGCCACTATGGGAAACAGTGTGGAGGTTCCTCAAAAAATCAAAAATGGAGCTGCCTTTTGACCCAGTGACCCACTTCTAGGAATATATCCTAAGAATCTGGAACACCAATCAGAAAGAATCTATGCAGCCCTATGTTCATAGCAGCACAGTTTACAATAGCTAATATCTGGAAACAGCCCAAGTGCCCGTCAGTAGCTGAGTGGATAAAAAAGCTGTGGGACATTCACACCATGGAATACTACGCAGCTGTAAAGAAGGAGGATCTCGTACCCTTTGGGACAGCATGGAGGGACCTGGAGAGTATTATGCTAAGCGAAATAAGCCAGGCACAGGAAGACAAACATCACATGATCTCACTCATATGTGGAATCTAAGGAACCAAATAAACTGACAAACAGAATAGATCCAGAGGCATGGAAGCATGGATGAGGCTGAGGAATCTCAGAGCAAAGGGGGGTGGGTGGCAAGAGATTAACCAAAGAACTTATATGCGTATATGCAGAGCCCATGGACACAGGCAATAGCGCAGTGAAGGCTGGGGGTGGGGGGAGGTGGCAGGGAGGGGAGTGGGGTAGAGGAGGTCAATGGGGGGGAAAAAGGGGACCATCTGTAATATTTTCAACAATAAAGATAAATAAATAAATAAATAAAAAGAGCCTAAGAACTTCAGAAGTCACAATAATTGCAAAGCCCATGGAGCCGTTCTTCGGAAAATAACCGTAAATCATTTTGGAATGCCATGACTTCTGCAAGGCCTGGTAGCAGAGGTGGGTGACAATTTAACCCCAGGTGATTCTGTTAACGGCAAGTATTACTATCTCCTGGACTTTGGGTCATATTCCCCCCTCCCTCCCACCTTCAAAAAAGATTTCTAAGTAGGGTGCTTTTTCAAAATAAAAATTTATTTAAGAATTAATGACAAAACATAATAAGCATAAATAAAACAAAATTACCAAGAACCTCATCCCTATATACACTATGTACATTCTTACTGCTATTTTTAAACATGGTCTTATCCAGTGTGAACAGCTATTTATGCTTTACTTATTTTTGCTTGTCAAAAAAATGAAGGATTTTCTTCTTTGCTTAATGAATAAATCTTTTGCTACTTTAGGCTCTCCATTTGGGAAAGAAAATCTTGAAAGTATGCTAATCATAACTGAAATTGTATAACTGAGAGTCAGCTATATTTTCATTAGCTTGCATTGCTCTGTTGAAAATTGTGTGAAAACTTGAACTCGATCTTAGGGCAACTTATTTAGTCAACGGGGGCTCTTTATTGTCATTTTTATTACTGGGGTTTATTAATCTCTAGTTTAAAAGATAATGTCGAATTTTGATATTTTTTTGCTCCCACCTACTTATTCATTAGGGAATCATTTCCCTAGTGACATAAGCAAAATGCCTTTTCTTTCTCTTGTCAAAATGCTTTTTTCTCCCATCTTCCTAGCTCTGGGATGTAAGTAGTCACACTGAATCAGTAGAAAGAAGACCAGGGCCCTTAAAAGAGGGGAAAACCCCACACTTCATTGTGCCCAAAAACAATTCAACCCATAAGATTTACAAGAATGTTAAGTTACTGAATTAGTATTATAGTACCTATTTCTTTCTCTACCATTAAGTGATCAAAAATGAACAAATGATTGTTTCTGATTACCCAGAAACCTCTATAACTTGAAGGATTAGTAAGATTGATTTTTTCAGTCACTAGTCTGAAAAAAATAAGTCAGGAACTTACAGTAGTGAATTATGTTTCATTTATTAATTGGACATCAGTATAAAGTATTAATGGATGTTTCTGTAGGAATAGATTGGGGTACCCCTACTGTTGCCAATTTCCTCGGTTTCAGCTATCTAAATTTAATAAGGCTTTAGAAAAAAGCACAATGGAACCCTGACAATATGGTTCCTATTAGACAGCTGCTGACCAAATGATAATTTGATTTTCAATGACTTTGGTTTGGAATCTTAGCGTTCCTTGAATATCTTATGAGTTCCTACTGAGAAAGGCTTCACTCTTGATCCCAATGTCTAAATTATATTGACACTTTGAAGATATGACTGCTGCTAAAATCAACATATCAAGGTCTAGACTATTCATGGAAGTAGGCAGAAAAGGTAACGATAGTAATAAATCCTACACATAATCAACATCCAAGCCCAAACTGGGGATGTGCACGACACCCAGAAAGCTCCTAAACTGTTTTGAGCAAGTTTTTCTTCCTAGGTTGTAATATGAAGCATCTTATTCAGCAAATTCTTGTAGTAAATGTTTATGTATCAGAGTAGAAAATCCCTCAATTTCAATGTCTCTCGTAAAGTCGATTATCTTTGCATTCTTTTGCTTGACATGTAAGCAATATGCTACTACACTCTCTAAGCCTATTGCAGGCTTTTAATCTTAATCTGAGGGTAGGATTCTGAGAATATAAATAGGCTTGAGCAGTTCCAGTGGAACTTTACTAATTATTAAGGCACCTCATAACCTCTTGAGGTTGGCCTGATGGAGAGAAATCACGTTCCTCCTTAACGTCACTATGAGAGAGAACAGCAGGCCAGAAGAGCCATAGGCTAGAGCTAGGGCACTAACTATGTTCACATCTATCTGCAAGGAAGCAGGTAGGGGAGGGCCTAATGGGCAATCTGCTTGTGCTCGACATTCGGTCCTCTTAAAATAAATAGTAATGCAATAGTTTTCAGGTTTTCTAAGTTTTAATTTCCCAGAATAAATTTGGTTATAAGGTAGGTCTATAGGTTAGTGACTATCTAAAAGGTAGGATGAAATGTATTTTGTCCATTTGGTTTCTGTTCAGTTTTTACTTTATCTTGAACATATGAAAAATTTGTGGCTTTTGTAACTTTTAAGGTTGACTACCCAGACTGAGAGTTTTAGAATAGACACGGAAATGTCCACAGTCTTGTGTTGTTGACACACTAGAACCAGTGGCTAATACATCTTTGTCTTAACTCTGAACTATGCATGTGAATAGACCTGCTATTGACAAAAGAACTCATTTTGATATTTCGATTTTTCTAAACTATACACTGCTCTGCTAGGCTCTTCGCTTTGTTGGCCTTCTGACCATTTTGTAACTCTAAGCATGTGCTATTTTCTTCCAGTAGACTCAGAAGTTCTAGCAAGTTCTCAAAGGGCAAATATTATTCCCACTGGAAGCAGACTGAGTAAAAACTAAGTTTCAGAAAACACTGTTTCTCAAAAACAAAACGAAAAACCATTGTTTCTGAGAAATTCTCAAATATCATCAAGAAGAATAAATGGTTAACTTAAATGAAAAACAGCTGTGGCAGTATAACACTGAAGTACGACACTGCAGTAAGGGTAGAAAATACATCTAAGGTTTCACCCTTGGTAGTCAGCTTTTTAAAAGCAAAAAGGTCGTGTATATCAATTTGCAATATACTAAAATTGTGTTCAAAGTTTATTTCAAGTCACAGAAAATATACAAACTAAGACAACAGAATGATCTAGGTTTGCTCTGAGAGAAGGTGAGGGGAGTCCTCCGCCTGGCACCAATTTGAGTCATTTGAAGCTTAGGATGTAGAAGTCATCTTTTTGTAACATTTCAACAAAGTTATGGAATTAATGTCCAGATTTGTTGCCAGGTATTTTTGAAAACCTGTAAGGAAAAGTTGGGAGAAAGCCATTAGAAGTGGAGACGAAATTCTCTTCCCCAGACACCAGGAAAAAAAATTTAAAGGTGGGGGAGGGAGACTATGCATAGAGCAAACCACCAGGAGCAGGTTCCTAAGGTGGCTGCCTCCTGCCTCTCAAAAGTAATCGTCCTTGTCAGCAGCATTTCTCAACCTCAGCACTACTGACATTTGGGGCCAGATAACTCTTATGGGGGATGTCCTGTGCATTATAGGATGTTTAGAAGCATCTCTGGTTCCTACCAGTGAATGCCAGTAGCAACATCCCCTTAAAGGTGTGACAATCAAAAATGTCTCCAGACATTTCCAAATGTCCTGTAGGGGGAAAAATTGCCCGTGGTTGGGAATCAGTGTTCTGATGGTAACGGTATAGAAGCCTGTCAGTGGTAGCAGAGATGGATCACAGCTAGCAAGGTACAGGATGGAGGGAGAGCCAATATTTTAGCTACAGTATACACAGATACCGGCAAATAACCATTAAAGCCTCGCCTGTGTAAATTGCACAGAACTACACTCACACAACATACACACAAATCAATGTAGGTTTAAAAAAATGGTGAAAACTGAGTAAGGTCTGTAGTCTAGTTAGCGGTAATGTGCCAATGCTGACTTCTTGGTTTTGTACTACAGACCAAAAGGTATTATACAACAGCTTCTCAAGATCTTATCATTGGGGGAAGCTGGGGAAAGGGTACATGAGGTACTATTTTTTCAAGTTGAATTGTGAATTTACAATTATTTCAAAATAAAAGGTAAAACAAAAAACCCTGCCCTGTCGTTTATGTGCAAGGCTTTGAATTGAGATATCTCACAAGCAAGAATACGTAATGCAAGAACTTTCAGAAACATTTCTACCTCCATTAACCCAAAATAGTAATTTCCTCACATTATAAATTAATAAATTTAAAAAAAGAGGAAGTGTTATTTATCTGTTCCTCTGAACGTAATAGGTACTCTATACTTTTACTGAAAAAGAAAAAAAAATAGAATGCCCCGGATATGTGAACTAAAAAATTAAAGTACTGGTCATACCGAAAAGTCTAACTAGCCACTCATCTACAATAGATATTATGTCTATTTCCAGTCTGGATGTTTTAATGGCATTACAAATATGGGTTAAAATATGACATATTTAATAAAGACTGCTAATTAGTGTGAATGAGTTCACGATTATATGATATGTGGACGGAAATTAGAATACGAATGGGGTAAAAAGTAGAAATTCAAACTGATATTCCAGCTGATATTGGGACAATGTAAATTTTAAACTGTTTTTAGAAAACAGATTTATGAAATACAAGCTGTTGGGGAAAAATTTTTTTAAAGGAAACACCATCACACATAATCAAGTTAGGTCACATGGTTATGATGCCTTTTACCTGACTGATAAGCAAGAAAAATAAGGGCAGCTGTGTACAGCCACCTCTCAAACATATAGGGACTGAGGGTGATGGTGGACGTTTACTACCTTAGTTATGTCCTGCAACAGTTTAACCTCAAAATAGTCAATATAAAATAAATACTGGAAATGAAACCATTTATACATTTTACTGAAATGCTTTGTATTCTTACCATTTTGATGGGACAGTTTGGAATAAAATAACATAGCTGATTCTGGAAGGGTATACACCAAACTATAGTTAGAGGTTATGTCTGGGGATCGAGATTAAGGAAGCAGAGCTTTTTACCCTGAATTTTTCACATTTCTGTATTTGATTAATTGAAATAAACTGATTGTATGTTACTTTTGCCATTAGGAAAGAAAGGCTGAAAAAGATTACAACTAATTCAATATCTGAACAAATGTCCTGTAGCCTTCTGTTATCCTGATAAGGGCTGACCTACTGAAGTGTGAAGAGTCGAGCCAGAAGGAGTGCAGGCCTCAGAGAGCCCTGAGGCCAGGAGAGCCCTGTTGGTTAAGGTTGGCAGTATATCCCCCAAATGTACAAGGAGCTTGCCTGACTCAGGCTGGGTAAGTCTGCTCACCTTTTAAGGTGCTCCAGTGGATTTCTGTATTTGTTCCTTTAAGATCAGGATGCTCTGCCTCTGTTCAGGAGGCAGCATGGCGATCTGGTCTGCAGTCAGCTGAAGAACCTGCATGATCAAAGCAGCCTGTGAAGAGAAAAAAAAAAGGGAGTGAGTTTTAACGATGGCAGCTACAAAATAACAACACCAGCTTTGGTCCAAAAGGAAAGATATTTCACACATAGAAAACAGCCCCCCGCAGATCAACCCAAACCGAACAAAAAACATACAAAACTAGAAGATGAGAAAAGGCACAATGAAAAGCACAAGTACAATACCTAAGATTAGAAGACTCACAGCAGACACCTTTACAAACTCAAAGCTATTGCAGACTAAGGTGATATCCGTGAGCCCTGGAAAATTTTCAGTTTTCGATTGTTTTGAATGTCTCCCCTTTTCTCAAGTTTTAGCCCTTCTATCAGACATGAGCTCCCCACAATGGTCAAATACAGAAACAGAAAGATCTTTGTAGGGAATCTGCTACTGTTTTTGAGGGATAAGGCAGAAAGGGGAAGAAGGGATTTGGATTTTCACGTCAATCTGGACTGTACAAAAAACGGCTACTGGTAGATGAGTCTGAAATGTAAAATAAGCTGCCATTTACATATATCCATTTAAGGATTTTAAGACCAGCCAATAAATTTTCAGGTTAACAAGATCATGAAGAGTTCTAAGAGTAAACACCACTTCCAAAGGGGCTCTGGAAATCCAGGACTTGCACATGGTAACTAAAAAGAGTCCAAATAATTTGTGCACACGCAGGCAGTCAGGCTGCGTTGCTTACCTTCTCATGGTCCTGTGGAGTGACTTGGTTCTGGCCAGGACTAAAGCCTCCAGGCTGGCCTCCACCCTGGATATTTGCTCCTTGCATGCCTGCTCCTTGCATGCCTGCTCCCTGCATGACTGGGACCTATGTGCACAAAGAGAGATGAGGAGAGATTTTTGGAACTTCTCATATAGGCAGCCAGAATCCAGTAACAACAATGTTAAAAAATATGATCTGATTATGGATATGAGTAAGAAAAGCAAATTAATGATTTTGAAGATCATTTCCTACTGCTAGCAATGGCAGAAGGCAGGGTTTAGGCAGATCAATTAGCAAGTTAGACACATTTGCTTACAACAGCTCCAGCATCGACAAATATCACACAGCACAACTGGATACCATCAAATCAAGCAAAATTCAGCCACATAAGCACAGAGAAAACAGAGCATCCTGGAAAGTAGTGTTCAGTGGAAACAGAAATGAAAGCTGACAGATTCTAGATAATGGATGCTGGTCCACTGGGGAAGCTACATTCACAGGGATACCGCCTACCTCTAGTTCAATCAGACATAGGTTGTTCATCCCAAAGGGCCCTATCCCACAAGTAAGGCAGAGACGATCCTAATGGTAGAGGCAGAAAGGAGATGGGAAGGCCTCTGGGGAGAAGATTGCTATTAGCCCAACATTTGTTTTTTGTAACTTTCCAGAGAATATGCAGCAGATGCTAAATACATACAGAGAAATATGACTGACCCGAATTAAAAGAACAAAGTGCAGTTATAACATACTTATTAATATTTAAGATATTTGGTGAGTTCAGTGTTTGAAAAGACTACCAGGACCCAGGAAAAGGCCTCAGAGCACCTAGGATAACTGTTAAATAGTCCCTATGTTGGAGTTAAGTTCACATTCAGGCATTCACCCAGAGCTTAGGTACTCTTATTAAACACCAATTGTTAACAAACTTGTTACCTGCTTCCCCAGAAGATTAGAAGCAGCAAAGCATAAAAGAAATGAGGATAGACCATTAGGAGCAGATACCACGACAGCAATATGAGGAGCCAGGTGACAGCCTGACGGTGAAGGAAACTAGAAACAGGAAATAACTCAGCTTTCTATTATAGCATATACAACAATGGATACATTTAATGATGACCTGGAGTACTCAAAATAATTAAAATAATTTTTGTATTCTGTTTAAGAAGGGAAGGAAGCATAATACACTTTACAAGTTTTCATTCGAGTAGCTTAAAAATTTGGTAGAATAGTTCTATTATCTGGAACATTCACTTACATGCATTAACTCATTTCCTAAAGATACTAAAGCATTAGTATGACTTTGTACAGCTTGCTAAACTATTGTCACTTCCTGGTCTTTATCAATACTGAATCCACAGATGGGTCTGAACTTTCATCATCTGTTACAGACCTGAAGCATCTCTGAGAATAACCTTTCTGAAGCTTCAGTCAATGCTAACTTGAAGTACTATAATGTGGTCTAATCACTCAGTTTCCAGGAGTGCCTATTTTAGGCAGACAAGTAATAATATGGGTGACCATACATCTAGGTTTGCCTAGACAATCCCAGTTTATGCTTTTTTCCCTGAGTAAATACTAACAGCACTCTCATTCTCAAATGTGTCCCTGTTTGATGATAAGTTATATAATCACTCTAACAATAATAACCCTTTTACTGATGAGTTTCCAACTTAAGTGTACTGGAGTTAATTAAAATCTGATTTAAAATGATCAAATGAGGATATACTGTTAAGTAAAAAAACAAGGCACAGAAGGGAGGAAAAATAAAAATATAGTATATTTGTATTTGAAAAAATAAGAATATATATTCTTATTTGCTAGAAAGATACATTAAAAAGCAATTATCTATAGGAGATGGTGGTCACAGGGGAGACAGGTACAGGGCAAGAAGTGAGGTTCTTATTTACATCTATTATATATGAGTGAATGTATTTTATATATTTACTTATAAGTTTACACACTAACTTAAACAATTTTTAAAAGGTTTTAGCATAAAATTTTTATTTTCTCTACCTCAAATCTAATGAACTTTATAGAATCTACTAATGAAAACTATATAAGCCTAACATTACAGAGTAATGATTTCAAGCACTAGCAGAGATAAAGGAGCAAGACATTATCCAGAAATAGTCTTCCAACCACTGTTTTCAGTGTCTTTCTCCACAGCATTATTGACAGAATTATATAAGCACATCATATAGTTATTTGTTGTCTGTCTCAACTAGAATGCAGGCCCATGGGAGCAGGGACTTCTTTTGTTCACACTGCTATAGCCCTAGTACCTACAGCTCTGTCTGGTATGTACATAGTAAGTGCTCAATAAATATTAGTTGAATGACTGAAGGAACACATAAAAACCATTTGTATTATGAGGCTACTGACCATAGAGGGCACAATAAACATTGAGGTCCATGAACACATTTTTTAAAAGCACAACTTGAAAAACAATAGAGAACAGTTTTCTTCGACACATACCAGAAACAACATACTCATATTTCATTTTAAAGAGGGGGAGGGAGACACACGTATACAAGATGCAGGTAACAGGACAGAGTGGTACAGTGGAAAAAATAGTGGGTCTTATTCTTTGCTCTGCCACTTTTCAGTTGTGTGAATTTAGACAAGTCACCTGAATTCTTGGGTCTCAGTTTCCAAACCTACAAAATGAGAGAATTGGATGATTGACATGTTCCATTTCAGCTCTGACATTCTGTCCTCTCTCCCTCTCTCTCTCTCCTCGCTCTCACACACACACAAGAGGGGAGGAAGGCACAGAAGCATATGAAAGAGAAAAGAGAGACAGAACTACGTAGAGGAAGGAGGAAGACATATAGGAAAAAGAAAGGTGGAAGGGCTAGAAGGAGATGAAGGTTTTAGCGTATTGAAACTGAGGGGAGATACACACCTCCCCACAATCAATTGGGGATGAAGAGAGAGGAGATAACAAAACACAGACAATCACAGACAACTACATACTCTCACAGCTGGAGAGAGACAAATAAAAAGAAAGCAGAGATAAGAATTCAGTTCCACAGGTTTTAAGGTGAGCATTAGTAAACTGCTTTTCATACTCACTGTTCACTTAGGCTAGACAATAAAAGCAAACTAAAACAGGTTTCTGCAAACCTAAGATTATCTAAATGACCACTAAGAATCTTCATATGCACGCTCCAACAAAGCAGTTAATCATTTGGGAGAGGTTTCTCAAATGACTACTGATATATTCTTTTTAAAGAAATTTTTAATTTATTGGTTTTGAGAGAGAGAGAGAGAGAGAGGGAGAGAGAGAGAGATAGAGAGAGAGAGAGAAAATCCACTTATTTATGCATTCATTGGTTGATTCTTATTTGTGCCTTGACTGGAGAGCGAACTCGCAACCTTGGCATATCGGGACAATGCTCTAATCAACTGAGCTACCCGGCCAGGGCCTAGATATACTCTTTATCTCTGAATTTTCAGGGCCTCTGCTCTGAATCAAAAAGCTCCTGAAATTGTGGGAAAAAGTTGCTTTTTTGGACTATAATCCTGTAAACCAGAAAATCTCTATCCTAAGGGACAGAGAAACTAAAGGAAGGGAGATTCTAAACTTCCCTTTCCAACAGGCTGGGAAATAGCCCAAATCAGAAAGCAGTAATAATCAGGGTGAATAATCAGTTTCAGAGCAGATCAAGATTTCACATAGAAGCCAGAAGTGAATGTGCCGCACATACCTGCCTGGATCCCTGGGGGCCAACAGCCCCCATGCTCATTGGATTGGGACCCTGGATTCCACCAGGTATAGGGCCTCTAGGGCCAGGCACGGGGCCCCTTGGATCCATGCTTCTGGCCTCCATCCCTCTGACTTCCATCGCACGGGCCTCCATCGCGCGGGCCTCCATCGCGCGGGCCTCCATCGCACGGGCTTCCATCGCACGGGCCTCCAATCCTCTGGCATCTAATCCTCTCGCCTCCATGGCTCGAGCCTCCATCCCTCGTGTGTCTATGCCGCGGGGATCTCTTCCGCCTAGAAAGTAAGGTCCAAGAAAACCATTGTGTAGCTATCCACCTTTACTGCAAGAAGAATCAATAACCCAAGGAAGACAGAAATCAATTCCTCTAGTCACAATTCCCCCCAATTACAGGGGACTGCTTTCTCTTCCCCAATTTCTCAGATTTGTAGATAAACCTTAAAATGCCTGCCAACTTGATTGCCCCAGCATTGTTCATCCCAGATTAGAGCCTAAGACAGCCGGGTTTATCACCAACCCATAACTACCAGTCAGTGTTGTGACATGGTCTGCCCTTACCTCTGCCATCCAAGGGTGGACCCCTCTGATCTAGCATAGGTCCTCTTGGCTCTGCCATTAGAGGTCTGGGCTCGGCTAATGGCCCTCCCCTCATCTCATGTGGGGGCGGGCCACGGCTGTCATGGCCAGGGACATGGTGCATGGGTGGACCCTGATGAGGTGGTCCCAGGTAACCTCTACAGATGGAAAAAATTATTATATTTTAAAACAGAACCAAAAAATAAGACAAAAGTGTCAACCAGAAGATCAGTAAGCAAAAATCAGACAAAGAACTGATGCAAACATCAGTCTATGAATGCTAAGAGAGTAACACCAAACAGGCTGAAGAAAAGCTATGGAGACGTAAATCAACATATTCTAGAATTTCACATTTGGTCAGGGCGCTCGCTCATAATAAGGACTTAATGGACATCCATTATATATAATGAGTATGCAGTATAGTGCTTAAGAACATTGTTACCATAGGGGTTCAAATCTAGGCTCCACTACTTATTAGCTGTGTGATCTTGGGCCCATTTACTTAACTTCTCTATGCCTCAGTTTCTTCATCTGTAAAACGGGACTGATATTATTATCAATCTCACAGGTTTGTGTGGATTGAATGAGATGATCTAAATAAAGTACTCCGAGCAGAGTCAGAGGCATAATCCCCAGTAATATAAGTTATTATTTTAGTATGATTATTATTGCCATTATTAATATTACTACTACCAATAAGCAGTATGTTTTTCCTGTCTGGGTATGTGTGCGAGATATTCTAATATCTGAAGATGGGAGTAGCCATGGTTAGTTCAAAATGACATAGTCAAGTACACAGTTCTGCCCAAGGAGAAGTGCTCAGTCTTGAACAGCAGCCAACGGGCACAACTAGTGTGGAAAGACTTTGTTCTCAAAGCAAGGAAAAATTCTGATTCCTCTAAGCTTTTCCTTCCATGTCATTGCTTACCTAGGCTCTACCTCTCCAGTTACAGAAAGTAAAGTGCCCCCACGTGGGTCATTTGGAGCGTCTCCTAACAGACCTCGAGGAGTTGGGACGTTGGCAGGCAAGGGCCCACGCTGCATAGCTGCTCTGGGGTCTTGCATCGGCACTGACAGGGAAACAAATGGGGAGTTACTGCTGTGAAGGACATATAAGGAACAAGAAATGACTCTATACACCACTGACAACATAATTCAGACACCTTAGAGTGGGTGACACCTCACCACAGCAGACTCCTCTTGCAGCTCAAGAACAGAAGCAGGGTGTAGGCAGAATCTGTGCCATGTCAGAGGTATGGATGGAATTATATAAAGAGCAAACTGGGGAGAACCTTCCAAGGACTAGCACTGCAACCTGAAGAAACTTATGCTCCTGGTTTTCCTTATAATCAACCTTAGTTCAAGGACCAGAGTCACAAAAGAGAGGTAAGGGTCTTGGCATATGTGAACACTGCCATGGCTCTGCAAGAACCTGCTGTCTCCTTACAGACTGCTATTCCATCCAAGCCTCCTGACACCAGTAGGGAGGGAGTACAGCCTCGGACAGATGCCCATATCATCCATGTTCTCTGCCCTGTGTGAAGAGGTCAATCTTAGGCTTGTGGCCCCAACAGGAAAAAATTATAAACAAAAACCCAAAACACTACCCTTTTGGGTTCTGAACGTGAGGATGACTGCCAAGCAGTCCTTGTCCTCTCAACGTCCCACCCTGAACCACAAGCAAAAGGAAACCCACAGATACAATGGGTACCTTGAACTCGCTCAATTGATGGAGGCCCGGCGGGTCCCACGGGCGAGTGCTGTAGGGTTCCTAGGTAAGCAGTAAGTTGAAAAGGAGAAAGAGCAGACACTTAAAATAGCTTGCACACGCACGCAGAAACATACACATACAGGCACTGGAGATTTATACGTGTAAGTTAAAAAGCCGAGAGTTCATTAGTTTGCCTCAGGCTACAAAATCTTCCTAAACTATATTAGCATCTCTGGGATCAGAAGCTGTTCTGCTTTGATCAGACTGCTTCCAAAGCTGAAACCTGTGGGCCACTGATTTTATTGGGGCAGGAATACCAGCCACTTTCCATTTCCACCTCTGCTATTATGATTCCCCCTAAATCTCCTTATGATACCATTAAAAAAGAAACAAAATATAAAAAGGATGGTTCTGAATCTCTACTTAGGTAAAGAATAAAAATGAAAGAAATTATACTGAATGTGGCAGGCAAGATATATTCTGGAGAGGCCCACAACAGAAGTACCAAATGGGGAAATGCAGTGAAGGAACTTCAGACAAGGAAAGAGAATGTCACTCCTCAAGAATATTCTGCCACTGCAAGTCTTTGATAATAAACAAACACCATGACAACAGCAAACAAAGACTGATGAAATGACAAGGGCACTAACACTAAACAAAGGTGGCAGAAGGCAAGAGGAAGTATCATCTTAAACATCTCACCGTCTCCTTTCACCATTATAAATGTGCCAAAGAAACAAGGATTCCAGGAAAAGAAAGACAAACTAGGTACAAATGGAAAGATTCTTGCTTCTTCTGCCAGGTACTGAAGGAAACTCATGAAAGGAAACTCATCTCACTTTGTCTCTTCATGAAGACAGCCTTGATATACCTTCAAAACTAGAGCCACTTCCCTTTGTTAACTTTTGACCAGGAAAATGAAGATAACTATAGCAGAAAGGAAGATGCCTTATGGAAGTATATATCAAAAAGCTACAGCTCAACTGACGGAGAGCTACAGCTTGGGGAGAGGTAAAAGTACGACTGAAACCCCAACTCCTCAGCGCTACTGCAAAAATACTTTAGGATACGTATGCAATCTACTGATTAGCTGGGTGGGGCACAATTGCACAAAAGCATGGGATGCTCAGATGAAGTACTTAGCCCAGAGCTTGTCCTACAATCAACCACCTGACAAGATTATTAGTCACAGCTTCCGTAACCAAGTCCAATGCACATAGATAAGGAGTACGTATATAGTTCTATTTCTTAATGTTTTGCTTAAAAATAGGTTTCACTTATGGACCATATGCTAAGAAGAAGTAACTTAAGCTTGTCTAAAGAAAATATTTTTGGAAGTTAATAGAGGCGGTATGGATTGACAAAAAGAGGATAGGTTCTAGAATTGGAGACTTCAGAATCTTCGCTCTGTCACTTACTAGCTGGAGGAGAAGATGAGCGCCCCAAGTATAGTCCACGTTACTCAGGTATCGGTATTTACTTACCATGTCCCCTTCAGCAAGTAACTCAAAACTCTGAGCTTCCATCTCTTCACCTGAAAACTGAGGTGCTGACCCCTAACTCACAAGGCCGTTTACGAAAATTAAAGTGCCTGACCTACAGTATGCACTCAGTTTTATTGTTAGTTCCTTCTGTTTTCTCACTCTCTCTCCTCCTAATGTTTTCAACTGAACCACTGCATTTTCATTTCCTTCAAATTTCAGCAACATAGAGAAATAACGTGGAGATTTTGGAGTGCCTACCACTGTGGTATCCAGTGTTACTGCCACAGCTTTGGTCCCCTCCCAGTTTTCTCTGGGATTTCAATTTAGTCTTTGACGTACCCAGCTGCATATTACATGTTCATTATTAAAATCCCTTACTTGATCAACATATATGCACAGAGGGAGAGCAAACATGTCAGCAGAATCATTAGACTATCAGGAAAAGGTGATATGAATTAAATGGCAACAAAGGATCCTTTACTTCATCATCAATCCTTGTAGAGCTGGGCTCTGAATCCCTAGATTGGAAGTCTAGACCAGAGGTGTCCAATTGAATTTTCTGCAATGACAGAAATGTTCTATAGCTGTAATATCCAGTAGGGTATCCACTAGCCCCATGTGGCCACTGAGCAGTTGTAATATGGAACTGAGTTTTAGATTTTACCTAATTTCAATGTAATTTAATATCAATTACTTTAACATTCAAATAGCTATATGTGTGGGTAGTGGCTGCCACATTGCCATCTTAGACAGTGCAGATATAGAACATTTCCAAGTACAGTTCACATTAATAAGATATTACTATTTATTTACCTTGTGCTCGCTCCATGGGCACTGGTCCACTTCCTGGCATTCCAACCTGGGCCTGCATTCCTCCTAGAATATAAAGGGCAAGAAAGAAAACAAGAATTAGAGCAGTGGGGAAAAATTAGCACAGTGGCTGAGTTAACAAATTTCCTCTTTCTGTCCCACAAGCAGAAACCTACAAAGGGAGATAGATAACTACCACCAAACAATGCAGTTATACAGAAGATGGGAATTTGTTAGTATACTTTAAGCTTCAGTGACAGAAAAGTGAATTAAATAAGAATATTTAATCTCATTGGTTATCGATACCTTGGCAGGAAGTTCTGTAATGCAGAACAATGGCACTTACTCACGTAATTCCTCTCACAGGGGACTGTAGTTTCCAGGGTATTTTGTAAATGTATGGGTACACTGTTTCGGTTGTAACAGAGATTTGTGGGGGCATGGCTGGCAATTAATGAGAAGCTGACGGAGATACTGCAATGTGTGAAACAGTCCCACAAAATCAATAATTACCCTGTCTAACAAAACTTTTAAATGTCTTGATGAACGTTCATACAAACGAAAACCTGTTTATGGCCACCTGAACTTAAAACCTAAGTCTGTTTTATTTGTAAACAAAATAGGTCCTTTGCCCTGTTTATGTATGTGTGTGTTGTATTTTCCAGAAATTCAGAAATGCAGTTATTGAGTAAATTAAGGGTACTATATTTTGTTTTGTTAAGAACTTTACCAAGAGCCCTGGCTGGGTAGCTCAGTTGGCTGGAGCATTGTCCTAATGCTCCAAAGGGTCATGGGTTTGATTCCTGGCAAGGGCACATACCTGGGTTGTGGGTTCGATTCCCTGGTTAGGGCACGGATGGGAGGCAACCGATCGATATTTCTCTCTCACATCGATGCCTCTCTCTCTCTCTCTCTCTCCCTCTCTCCCTCTCCCTTCTCTCTCTAAAATCAATAAACACATATCTTTGGGTGAGGATTAAAAATGAACAAAAAAAGAACTTTATTAAGAGTTTTCACCATTTCAGAAAATCATATCACCAATGTCAATAGTCCTTGTGGTATTTGAGTAGCGAAAAAAAAACCACCATACCCGAATCTGTCTACATTTGTAGCTTTTACATTCATGGTATAGGTGCAAGCGTCAGATTGCTACCTTTTGTTTTCTAGTATAGTTTTGCCTGAACAATTGCATATTAAAAATATTTTGTTATAAATTAATTTTTTTTAACTTATCCTTTACGTTATAGGTAGGGCATTATACCGATTTTTCAAAAATCATGTTAAGTAGGTTATATCATCTGTGCATTTCATTTCCGGATAGTAAAGAGTCATTGCAATGTATCTGTTAGAAAGAGGGGCCACTGGGTTTATTCTAACCAGTCAGGGTGTGATGACTGCTATACAAAAAATAATCATGTGCCACAAGTCCTTGTCTGGCCTTTTCCACATAGAAATTCTTCTCTTTTCTTCAAAGGAGCAATATATGCTGCAAGTGGGGAAAATAGACAAGCTCAACTGTTTGCAGTCATTAATTAGTACTTACCTAAAATATCAAGTACAAATCACATTCTTTTACTCCATTTAACATGCCAGGCATCAAGGCGCCATGGATAAAAAACCTAAACCAGTGCTAGCCCAAGCCCTACTACTAAGTGTGATTTTGAACAAATAATTTGATAAAATTAACATATTTCCAGGCTTCCTTGTATGTAATGTGAAGGAGTTGGCCTAAACCAGTGGTTCTTAGAATATGGTCCTCAAATCACCGAGTGACATCAGCATCACCAGGGACTTGTCAGAATTGCAAGTACTCAGGGCCCTACCTGCTAAATTAAAGAGTCTGTGGGTGGGGAACAACAATTTGTGTTTTAATAAGCTCTTTTGGTGATTCTACTGCAAACTAAAGTTTGAGTATCACAGGTCAAATTGATTTCAAAGCTGTCTTATAGCCAATTACATTTTATGATTTATTCAGACCACTCATCAAAACAATACAAAGATTTAGGATCTGAAGAAAGTGGTGGCAGAAGGAATTATGGGCATAATTTCTCATGTTATAAACTATTATATAACAGCACTTTTTTTGTATGCACTAGCTTCCCAGAAGTGGAATTGATGGGTCAAAGTGTATATGAATCTTTAATGTGAGACTACATTCTTAAAAGGCTGAAAACCTTCACATTTCTGCCAGCAGTGTAATTAATGATGCCACATATCATCAACAGTATCACCTGTCTTTGAAACTTTTGCTAGTCTGACGGGTTTAAGTAAAGCAAAATCTTGCTATTTAATTTACAGTCCCCTGACTATAAATGAATTTGTTCTTGTTGCCATTTGGATTTGTTCTTCTATGAAGTGCTCACTCATTTTCTTTACCTACTTTCCTAGTAGGTTATTCTGCCTTCTCATCAACTATAAAAGAGCTTTGTGGGGGTACCTCAAAAATCTTAGTGTTTTCATAACTTCAGAAGTATAAATGCTACAAACTCACAAAAAATATCACTTGAAAATTCATATTACACTTAATATCAACTTTTATATTTATTAACTCCCTCTTCTTGGTGTATTTTTTAAAATCGTTTTTCTAATTCTTTCAGACAAGGGCTCAGAGTTCCATTCTTCTTTAATAATATAGGCATTTAGAGATATTCATTTTCCTTTAAGTACTGCTTTCACTATTTCCCATAGTTTTTTATATGAAGTTTATTACTTTTTGTTGTCTTTTAGGTAGCTTATAAATTTCTTTTTTTAATTCAAGAATTACCCACAGTATGTTCCTAGTAATAGTGTGTGTGTTTTTCAGTCACCTTTTAATTATTTATTTCTAATTTTATTGGCTTATAATCAGAGAGCACAGACTGTAAAATCTCTATATTTTAAAATTTGTTTTTAGGTTATGACCTGTGTACACAGCCAAGTTTTTTTGTTTCATTTTTTCTTTACTGTGCCATGGTCATTTGGGAGCGGGGGCATTCTCCAGTCAAAAGATATAAGGTGCCCTCTATATATTAAATCAAGCCTATTGATTCCATTATTTTATTCCTTAATGTTCTTATTTTTTGTCCACTAACACAATGCTATTCAAACTGTGGTCCCACAGACAATGCTGATCCACACTTTATGTTAATAGTTCATGCCAATGTAAATACAGAAGTGCAGAGCAGTCCCTTAGAAACCTTTATAGCAATTTGACATTGCTGACATCCAAGTACATGGTCAATACACTTGGCTTGCTGAACAGGGTATCTGGATATTTTTCAGCTCATATAATGAGCTGCATATGTCATGGCTTGCATACTTGTCAGGTATAGTAGGACCACATTACAACTATTTTAAGGTAAATTACACACCTATAATTCATAAACATATAAAATACAGAAGCTATTTCTTTCGCTGAAAGATAATTTAACTATAACATTATAGGATAAATGAAAATTGTGAGTTGCTGAAATTTCTTTAAAAATCCCTTCTTCCATTCTTTGTCAACTTGTCTCTGTATAAAACAGAACAATTTAGATTCAAATTATCCCCCACGAGTAGTGTTGTAGTCAGTCTAACCCAAATTAGATAAATTAACAAGAAGTAAGTTTGCTGTATTAAAAACTTTCAATATTGACATACATTATGTGTTCATACAGGTGTTTCATATGGGGAAATCACTATTTCATGCATAACTTTAGTTACAATTGTTAAATAATGAAAAGCTACAAGTATAATAGCAAGCCTTATATATACACTTTCAATGAACATATGAAATTTTTAAAATTGTTTTTTCCTTTTGTTCTTTGGTCTGATTATATTTATTTATTGACTGATTGATTTTAGAGAGAGAGAGGAAAAGCAAAAGACCGAGAGAGAGAAACATCAATTTGTTGTTCCACTTATTTGTTCATTCATTGGTTGATTCTTGTAGGTGCCCTGACTGGAGACTGAACCCGAAATCTTGGCATATCAGGAAGATGCTCTATCCAACTGAGCTACCCAGCCAGAGCCTGGTCTGATTATACTTAATGAAATGTGATTTTATGTCTGTTAATAAAAAGAAATGTGTCCATGTACTCTGTATCTGTTTCCCCCCCCCCCCCCCATGTGTTTTTACCCTAATCTAACAGTCTCTGGCTTTTAACAGAAGAATTCGGTCCATTCACATTTAGTAGAATAATGACTATACAAGATTTTATTCCTTCCCCCTTACTCTACGTTTACTATTACTTACTTTACCATATCGTTTTATTTTTTCCGTATTTGCTGGCTTGGTCTAGTTTCCATTCATTTCAATTTTCCTTTCATTAATTTGGAAATTTCACTGTACCTTTCCACTTTACTGTCCTCTTCCCTGTTCTCATAATCAAACATATAGGATTTATATATAAGAAATCAACTGTTTCCTCCACCTAGAATTTTTTTCCCTAGTTGTACTTTAATTTTATATCAACATCTATCCCGTTTGCAATAAAAAACTTTAGCAAAATACCAAAATGGCGAACTCTAAATGCAACGTACCTCCGGGAGCTAAGGGACCAGGGCCAGGTCCTGTTACACCAGTTGGTATTTGCCCTGGTGCTGGAACTCCAGCCTGCATAGAAGCTTGCATCAAAGGAGGTGCACCATTGACATGCATGCCACCCTGACCAGGAAAAAAACCAGAGTATGTAGACATCTCTGTGGAGACTCAACACACAAAGACTATGACCTTAAAGAACTCTTCAAATTGACACCCCAAATATTCTACCAAATACCCTTTTTGTATAGCATGTCTCATGCAGACTTAGGTTTATAACACACTTCGAAAAGATGCAATACACATGAAGAGCCTGGTTATAACACAGTTAAGATGTTCTAAAAGCTGAGACAAGTCTTATTTGTGTGGTGAGGCTACATATAGCATCTATTGTTGATTTCATGACTGGGGCCTGGCAATAAGAGTAAAACAAAAAGTGCCTTGAACCCCAGGAGAAAAAGAGGAGGCTGGGACATTTTTATAAAGAAATTGCTAGGCCTGGTCAGGCGTGGATCAGCGGTTGAGTGTCGACCTAGGATCCAGGTGATCGGGGTTCGATTCCCGGTCAGGGCACATGCCCGGGTTGCGGGCTCGATCCCCAGAAGGGGTCATACAGGAGGCAGTCAATCAATGACTCTCTCATCATTGATGTTTCTATCTCTCTCTCTCCCTCTCCTTTCTTCTCTCTGAAATCAATAAAAGATATATTTTTAAAAAAATAGAGAAATTGCTGGCAGTCTGCATTTTAAGATGAAATTTTTAAAATTTGACCAATCTTTTCTCCTCCCTGTCCTGAGATATAATTCTAGTTTGGGGGGAGGTGGGAATGTTATTTTTTTTAATGCTACAGTAAAGCTCCTGGAGGGAAAGGGACTGTTATATGTTTTCATCTGTGTATTCCCCAGAGAACTGAGCAGTCCCTTGGAACAGAAAGAGCTTAATAAATAATATCTAAGTTATAAGAAAAATCATACATATTCTCAGAGAACACACAAAAAAACCCCCTCTAAAACAGAAAATTGTATAGTAAGGTGGTTAAGAGAAAACAGGCTATGACGTCACAAAGAACCAGGTCTGGATCCTAGCAACGCCACTTACAATTATGCTATTTTTGGATGGGTTAACCTCTCTGGGTCTTATTTCATTTCATTCTATTTCTGAAGAAATATTTATTGAATTAGAGCAGGGGTTAGATCTGGCTTACTTGTTTCACAAATAAAGTTTTATTGGAACACAACCATGCACATTTGTTTATGTATTGTCTATGGCTGATTTCACACTCCAATAGAAGAGTTGAGTAGTTAGGAAGGATTACACGGCCTGCGAAGCCAAAAATATTTACGATCGGGCCATTTACAGGAGATGGTGGCAGATTCCTGCCCTAAACTTTTGTATGATCCGTCCAAGTTGTTTGCCTCTGCCAATCTGATAGCTGAAAAATGGTAGCTTTTTGTACTTTGTTTACATTTATCTTTTTTGAGGTTGAACACTTTTCCACGTATTTAATATATATTTGTATTTCTACTTTTGTGAACTGTTTATATCCACTGCAAACTTTTCTACTGGGTTATTGATAATTTTCTTACTGGTTTATGGTCTTTTTTGCTTATCATGAAAAATTCCAGATATATAAATTGTATAGTAGACAAAATTAACAACACAGCTTAGGAGATAAATTATATACATAACTGAAATCTCCCACATGGTCTTCCTTAATTGCACTCTGCATCCCCTTCTTAGATAGCCACTTAAGAATTCTTATAGATGTTTTGAAATTTTATGTCATTATATACTGAATATTCTTTGCAACTCGCTCAACATGTTTTTGATAGACACATATATCCCATGAGTTTGGGAATGCTTCCACATTCACTTATTTCCACTTCTGTATGGTATTATGTTTTTAAGTTATCTTAAAAACCATGTGTTGATACCATGTATCCTAGTTTATCTTAATTGCTATATGGAATTATGTTTTTGAAAGTCACTCATGGTGACACATGTAGTTTATTCAACTGTTGTGGAGTATACTGTATTTTCTCTATTCTTCTGCTGATGTAAATTTAGGATGTTTTTAATTTTCTACTATTATAATGTGGCAATAAACATTCTTAAACATGATTAAGGGCTCTTAAGTAATGAGTCAACTGTCCACATGTATGGCAAATACTTTTTCCCAATTTGTCATCTGTTTTTGATGTTTATTTCTTTTTGTCCATATAGAAATTTTTCAGTTTTCAAATGTATTGATTTTCTATGGCTTCAGGGTTTTGTGTCACATTTGAAAAGCTAGGTTCTTACTTTTTTCATTGGTAAGAATGGAGATCATAAGAGTGCTACCCTCATACAATCACTGTATTAAATAAAACAAGGTATAGGAAATAACAAAGTGCCAACCACAATGCTACACATGCATAGACACACAAAATTAGCTTATAAAAAGGGCATACAGGAAGGACTTCTTTGTTTTACAAAGTTGGCACCAAATCTATATTCATTCAGATGCCACATACTGTTCAACCTGGAAACTACTTTTATGCTTGGAAATTGAAATGACCATCTCTGGCGCCTGACCTAAAATGAAAACAACATTCTAAGACAGATAAAAGAAATGTTAAAGGGTAAAGCCCTACCAAAGGCTGGGCCCCAGGGGCTTGAGGATTCTGCTGATTCATTGACACACCAGGCCCTGAGGGAGGCCCGGCACTGTGGACTGGCTGAGGGTTGCCTGCCATCAGCGTTGGGATATTGGTCTGGCGATGCAGAATTTTCTAAAAGGTAAAAAGACAAAACTATGAGCTGTCTGTTTAACAAAGCAATTAGGTAGTTCCTACCCCCACTCAGGGTTTACCTCAGTAGTTCCATAAAAGAACCAGTAGCACTCACCAGGGCTATCTCTGGATCCACAATTCTCATCACTACCTGTGCTTGAAGTAAAGCATAAGCCAGCTGAGGGTTTTGGAGCAACATGTTCCGTGCTTCCTGGGGACTATTCTGGACACAGAGCTGAGAAGATAAACAGAATAAACATTAGATTCAATACTTATTACTTAGAAATTGATAGTGATTTAGAGACATTCCCATCTGAGAAATGTAATGGTTTTTGCATGGCACACAAAATCTTGGTCATGGCAGGCAAGAGAAGGAAGAGGCATTTCAAATACCATAATACAATCATTTAGGGAAAAATCCACATTTTAATATCTACATCTGATATCTATGGGCCACAAAAACCCAGCCAGATTGTGTTGGTGTTTGTGTACAAAAATGAAAAGCTCTTTGCACAAAATGTAAAATATACTGTGCACACGTGGAATAGTGACAGTGCAAGAGATGGCAGTCAACAGGCACACCTTCTACTTGATCTCAGGGAATCATTTCCACTTACTTTACCAATAACTCTTGAAAATCTGATGTGATTGGATTTATTCATAACTTAATACCTCCTCCTACCTTCATCTGTTTCATCAGCTCAAACATCTGCTCTGGTGGAAGACTGGCAACAGCTTTGCTAATGGACTCAGGGGCATCCTCAGGGCTGATGGTCTCTCCATAAGGTGACTCAATGACAGGGGCACCAGTGCCAAGGCCTGATCGGGAAGAAAGTACAAAAAAGTTAAAGAGGCAAAATAAAGAGCTAAATCATTCAAAATATCTACTTTCCAGGGCTGCTGTAAGGACGTGATGATAACTTCAAATTCTCTAGAGCTGAGAAATAAGTGATTGGCTAGTCTCTTATTTCTGTGGAAGAAAGTGACAGAGTGTATTTTCTGCTCTCAGAGTAAAGCTGGGACTAGAGTCACAGAGGCGGACAATGTTAACCTAAATTGGGGATTAGGCATATCCATTTCCTTTGACAAGCAATTTCCAAAGCAAAAGGTTTAAAAAGAAAAAGATGCTAATTTCAAAATGGAATTCCTGGATCTACAACCTCATAAAAAAGCCTTACGAATGCCTTAGTGTCTCCACCAGCTAAAGATCTGGCAACATAGTTTATAGGAGTGGCAAACACCGATGACATAATTAGTACTACTAATAACTTGGTGAGCCTGAATTCACCCTCAACTGGAATTAACTCCTTGGCAACTGAGGAACTTCTAAAGTCAACTTTACCTTGTTTCTCAAAGATACACACTTCCCTAATGCAGGCACCTCAGGTAGGTCAAAAAGAAGAAGTTGTGTGGGCCCAGCCAGCGAGGCTCAGCGGTTGAGTATCGACCTATGATCCAGGAGATCGAGGTTAGATTCCCGGTCAGGGCACATGCCAGGGTTGCAGGTTTGATCCCCAGTAGGGGATCATTCATAAATATTTCTCCTACCAAGGAGGCAGCCGATCAATGACTCTCATCACTGATGTTTCTATCTCTCTCCCCCTTTCCCTTCCTCTCTCTGAAATCATTAGACATATTAAAAAAAAAAAAAAAAAAAAAAAGCTGTGTGAGTAACCATTTAAGATGCTTAAACATACCATACATGGAAAATTTTGTTACATCTATACTACCTCATGTTGCATACAACTTGGGTTTATACTCACTCTTCAACTCCTCTTTGTTCTTTTCACTGGCAGCATTGTCCACTCGAAGTGCTCTCCCACTGAATTCACGCCCATTCAGGTTTCTCATGGCACTAAGTGCTGTCTCTTGGTCTTGGTATTCACAGAAGCCATAACCCTTTGGCTTTCCTGTCTCCCTATCATATACCAACCTGAAGAGCAGAACCGAGTATCAGGCATAAATGTTACATACACACAGGGTTCCTGCAAACACTGCCATGTTCCAATTTGGTGAACTGTAAGGTAAATAACTATCAGCCTGACTGCCTCACTGGAATATTTTTTAAACATTGAAAAAAACTTATTTTTTAATTACAATTGACATTCATAAATATTTCTTAAAATGAATCCCTCACCCAGCTCAGTTGACAAGACAGGGCAGGTCATAAGGATCAACAGCTTCTCTGTGACTAGTGAAGGGGCTTGCTCAATTTGGTGTGGTGGGAAAAGCCCACACCCAGCAGTGTTGTCGGTAGAAATGACAATCATGGGGGTGGTTGAAGAGGGAATGCTCACAGCTCCACTAGCTTGAGGTTGTAGTCATTGTTAGAGAAGGCACATTTTTGGCTTGACTGTGTGCATGTGCAGCAGATTCTGGAGAAAATGCAAACCAGTTACACATACCTGGCCGACCCTGAAGCTGAACACATGAGCATAGGAAACATAAAAGGGGCCAGGAGAGAGTAAAAGCCTGGGCATACTTGAAAACGGCATGACCTTTGAATGCCGCCTGCATTAAAAAAAAAAGTATCTTTTAGTAAAAATGAATGTGAATTGTATGGTATGTGAATTATATCTCAATAAAACTGTTATAAAAAAAAAAAGAAAAAGAAAAGAAAAGAAGAAGAATGTGTGCAAAAAGTCACCAGTACAAACCTTGCCATTATTACTAATGGCCAAATTTGTGGTGATTTTTAAGAAACTCCCACCAACTAACAAAAGAGAATCGCACCTGAAACTAACAACAGGTCCAACCTCAGAAAAGATGTCCTTTAACTGCTCTTCAGTAGCTTCATATGGAATGTTCCCCACTAAGGAAAAAATAGATAACATTAAAATTCTGAGTTTGTAGCCTAGATCTTTAGTAAAAAAATAAACAGTATTTTTTTATATCATGGCAAATGTTAACAACTGGCTCAAAATACAGTGCTCCTCCAATCCCAGTTCCATGGTATTCCTTTAGATAGGATTTCAATTTTTGCTGACTTTAATTGCAAGAGAAATAAACCACTGGGACTAAATACATAAGGTGGAGACACTCCTAAATATAAGTTCACAGACTGATCAGACAAGAGTTACATTTTCCTTAACTTTGGTGAAAATACTTAGGCATTGGTATTTATCTGAAGGTCTGCAAGTCTTATCGTTAACTACTAAAATAATCAATATTGTAATTTTAAAAACCGGTTCATATGTCCATATTTACACACACACACACACACACACACACACACACACACACACACACAACCACTCAAAGAAGAATGACCATGGATGTAATGGAAGACGTTTAAAAATTATTCTGTACTGTTTTTGCCATGCCCCTTCCAAAAGGTGCTTTAAAATCACCACACATACTTAAAAAAACGCACACACAAAAAAACCCAACTTATTTCGGCTGAAAAAATTATTTAGAATAGATTCAATCCTCTTTAAAATTTCTTTGACGAGGTCTTAATCGTTCATTCATTCATTTATTTACAATCCGCCTTAAGACGCCAGGTTGCCGCTACCACCATGAACGAACTAAAAAGTACCGGGCTTTAAGCACAGAATGAAAGTCCTTACAAGAGGGTGGGAAGTGGACACAAGGATCTATACCCTCAGCACAATCTGCTCAGAAATAGGAGATGAGTAAGTAGTATGGGGCAGTTGCTAAGCGCCCTCGCTTCTGGGAAATAACTGAAGCTAGAAAACCAACGAAAGGACAAACGCACAGAAACTGCACGCCAGTTTAATCTCCTCAGCCACATCGTGGAAAGGCTGCCAAACCTCGGGCGAAGGGGAACATCACTTGGCCCACGAGTCCATCAGCTTGGCCGCCTCACAAGAGAGGCAGGCAGAGCTATCACAGGTTCCCAAAGCTATTCGAGAGGAGCAGGGGGCGTTCCTCGCTGCTCCCTGCCTCTTTCTGTCCCTCCCCAGTGCTTGGCAACTCCGCATTACTCTTACCGAACACTGAACGGAGTGAACGATCTACCGCAGGGTCCCTTACATTCAAACCCGCCATTGCTCTCTGCCTGCGGCTTCCGGTTGGTCCGGGCACACTTCCGTACTGCGCGCGACCCCGGCGGCCAACACACTTCCGTACTGCGCGTGAACCGGAAACGCCTGGACTGGGCGGGCACAGCGCAGCGCACCTCCCCCGGCGTCATTGCGTCACAGGAGGCGTGTCTTATGGCCGCCGGCGCCTTAACCCCTCCCGGCAGGGTTGCTGCCTGGGAATACCTTCCTTCTGAGCCGAGTTCAGGCGTTTCCACGCTAATAGAATCGTTTATTATTCGTTTTTTTATTAGACTAATACAAGTAATTGATGACCACGATAAAGATGGCGGCAGCGGCTTTACCAAGGTAACGGGGAAGTCATTACCTAACAACTATGGCCCTTTGATTTTAATTACGCCCTCTTAGGGGTGGGAAGTGCTTGGCCCCGCCCCAGCGGCGTGCAAATTATCACTTTGTAAAAGCTGTGAGTATAAGGGGGTGGGGAAAGAGAGTTGAGGCAGCCTAGAAGAATGAGAGAATGAGGGGCATTCAACGTCAGAGCATTAACACATAACTGAGAAGATGGGGAGGTAGAAGGAGAACAGGCCCCCGTCTACTCTTGTCTAGCCCCAGGGCTCCATGTGCTTGGTGGTGGTGATGGGGCGGGGTGGCAGACAGCCTTAGAACAGGAAACGTCATTGACTGGGGGTACGTAACTAGCAGCAAAGGCATGATTTGGACTAAGGTTGCTTTGGCTCCAGAGACTGAATGCTTACTGTTGTATCTACTGCCAACGAGTATAACTGAGAAATATGGATGGCTTAACATATTTTATTACCATTTTGGGGGAGAAGAACTTAGAGTGTGAGACCTGGCGATGGTGGATCAATGACCCACAATAATGAACCACCCAGAATTGGTTGAGGCACTTAGCCAGGGTTAGTTCTGGTGCCATTAACCCTCTGTGGAGAATGGTTCTATCACTTCATCAACCATCCCTACTCCACTAGTTATAAAAGAGGAGGTGGGTGCAAGGCATATTTCCTAAGCTTTTGCTTTTTTTATATTTGAGTCTCTTGATTGTTTCTTTTGCTGTGCAGAAGGTTTTTAGCTTGCTGTATAGTCCTACTTGTTTCGTTTCCCTTTTGTTGCCTTTGCTTATTCCTTTTCTTTCTTCTTTTTTTTTTTTAATATATCTTTATTGATTTCAGAATGAGGAAGGGAGAGGGGGAGGGAGAGGGAGAGAGAGAGATGGAAACATCAATGATGAGAGAGTCATTGATAGAGCCCACAACCCAGGCATGTGCCCTGACCGGGAATCGAACCCGGATCGCCTGGATCCTAGGTCGACGCTCAACCGCTGAGCCACACCTGGCTGGGCCCTTTTATTTCTATTATAAGTAGAATTTTCTTAATTTCCTTTACAGATTGTTCATTGTTAGTATATAGAAATGCAACATATTCTTGTGTGTTGATTTTGTGTCCTGCAATTTTGCTGAATTCATTTATTCTAATGGGTTTGAGAGAAATATTAAGGTATTCTGCATATGAGATCATATCATCTGCATGCCCTGGTAATTTTAACTTTTCCATTCCAATTTGGATGCCTTTTATTTATTTTTCTTACCTAATTGCTGTGGCTAAAATATCCTTTGTGATGTTGAATATTGTTTATCTGAGAATGTCTTAAATTCACCTTCATTTTTGAAGGATAGTTTTGCCAGATATAGAATTCTCAGGTGACATTATTTTTCTTTCAGCCCTATAAATATATTATCTCATCCCTTCTGGTCTTTGAGGCTTTCACTGAGAATTCACTGATAATCTTATTGAGGATCCTTGTACATGAAGAGTTGCTTTTTTCTTACTCCTTTCAAGATTCCCACTTTGGTGATGAGAGTCTGATTATAATGTATCTTGGTGTAGGCTTCTTTGGGTTTATCTTACTTAGGGTTCATTATGATTCTTGGACTTGTAAATTCATGGTTTTCCTCAAATTTGGGAAGCTTTCAGTGATTATTTCTTCAAATAACCTCTTTGCCTCTTTCTCTTTTCTTTCTCTTTCAACCTTTTGGAACTTTCATAATGGATATATTGTTTGATGATGTTCCATAACTTTCTTAATCTCTGTCCACTTTTTTTTTCTTCATTCTATTGTGTTGTGGGGTTTTTTTTGTGTTTTTTTTTTTTTTTGCTCCTTAGTCTCCATAATTTCAAATGATCTGTTTTCAACTTCACTGATTCTTTTTTCCTGTGTGCGTCTACTGTTGAACCCCTCTAGTGAATATTTCAATTCAGTTATTATATTTTCAGCTCTAGAATTTCTGTTTGGTTCCTTTTTATAATTTTTATCTCTTTGGTTTTTGGGAAGACCACACAACTAAAATGTCATTTTCATCACATCGTATCAAGGCCTTGATCAATTGGCCACAGTAGTATTTGCCAGGTTTCTCCTCTGCAAAGTCAGGTTACCTACTTTCTATACTCCATATTTTTAGAAGGAAGTCACTAAGTGCAGCCCACACTCAAGAAGGGTTGGAGAAGATAAATCTCCACTTCCTGGCGGGTGAGAATCCACACAAATTATTTAGCATTCTTCTATAAGGAAGAATTATTTGGTTTCTCAAATTGTTTCAGCTTTGTCCTTTGGAAGCTATTTCACTTTGGTTCCTATGCCCCTTTGGCATGCCTCCATTGTTTTGTGTTTTGAGCACTTTCTGGCACTGTGGGATGTTCATTTTCATATTCCTGCCACAGCCATTGCAGAATCAGTCATTTCTCCAAGGAACCCTGGTTCCTTTTAGTAAATCAAAATGTCTTCCAGAATATGAAAGATCTAGTAGATTATAGTAGTGCCAATGAAACCCATTCAGAGGGGTATGCATGTGTAGGAAGTGGTTAACAGGCAAAAGAAAAAGAAAGCTAGAAGGGTCAAAATCTGATTCTCTCCTGAATGATAGTTTATTATATAAGAGCACAAACTAAGGGCAGGTACCTTAGGCTCCAGTGCCAGCTCTGTCACTCTCTAGCTGTGTATCTGTGAACCTCAATTTCCTCATTTATAATATGGTATAATAACCTCATGAGGTTGTTGGGATGTTGATTTAATGATAACACATGCTTTGCACAGCGCCTGCCACATAGTAAGCATTCATATGTTAGCTATTATTAGTTTCAATTCTTTACTTGTCTGAACTCACTACTATAATGTCATGAACAACTATGAACCCTTGCTTTTTCTTATCTGATGCCTACATTATTCATCTTCCCTCTTGTTATATTTCTTTCCCTAGGAATAATTTTGATTTGACCCAGTGCATGTTTTCCTTTGATATCATCACTGAGAATCTGCGAGTGCCCTAAATGCCCTGTGCTGCACAAACACTAGAGGTTCTCTATGAAGGTGACAGTTCTTGGGACCATTGGCTTGAAGTAGCTGCCTCTTCTACCAGACCCTTGTTCGGGTGCAGTCTACTCTTGAGTCTTTATCAAGGCGGGAAGATAAAGCTCTGCTTCCTGGAGGGTGAGGAAATTGTGTCATTTGAATATTATATATTCATATTAAGGTGCACAGAACACCAAATCTCCTTTTTTTGGGTTAATCCTCACTCCAGGATATTTTTTTCCATTGAGTTTTAGAGAGAGTGGAAGAGAGGGGGGAGAGGGAGAGAGAGAGAGAGAGGTGAGAGAGAAACATCTATGTGAGAGAGATACATCAATTGGTTGCCTCCTGCACGTGCCCCAACCGGGTCCGGGGATCAAACCTGCAACTTATGGATGTGCCCTTGACTGTGAATTGGACCCGAGATCCTTTGGTGCGTGAGCTGACAGTCTAACCACTGAGCTATGTTGGCCAGGGCCCAAATCTCTTTTTGTTAACAGAGAAAAATTCTTTATTGCCCTCCTAGCAAATTTATTGCCCCCTTGTCAGGTGAGCTTTTAATCCTTTGAGAAGAAATTGTCTTCCTTTTGATCATGTGATTCTCTTCCTAATAGGTCTAGAGTATAGTTATCTACAAATATGATTAAGGGACCTTCTTCTTTTGGTTTGTTTAATACATCTGAAAAGAACGCATATACAAAGAATTGAGATATGAGAAAGCATTGGGTTCAATGCAGTTGAATCCACAGAAATTAGGATTTGGGGAAGGTGGACATTAAACATTTTTAAAAATTTGGAAACTGCAACCAAAATAAGCTGCTAAAATCCTATTAAAACTTATGAGGAGTTTTTATAAGACTCTCCATCATTTTTATTAAACCAGGAAGCCTCAATTGGCTACTCTAAGGTTCCTCATGCAATACAGATATAAGGGGATTCCCTTGACTGGTCTGAATAAGGGGACTTCTGAGGTCATCCGTTTCCCTGTGCCTTCTTTAATCCCTTGGCTATGATGATAAGAAATTAACTCCCAACTCAGTCGAAAGCTGGGTGTTCTCCTAAAGAGACTGCTATTTCTGAGTCTCAGAACTTGGAACCTTTATTTTTGGTTTGCCACTTGGGGCCCCTAATCTCAAACAGCGTCTAATGTTTCTGTAGGAATTGACTACTTTACGTTGTTATTTTTAGTTTTTGTTGTTGTTATTAATCTTCACCTGAGGATATTTTTTCCATTGCTTTTTCAGAGAGAGTAAGAGGGAGGGGGAGAGAGAGGGAGAAACATTGATGCAAGATTGGCACATGGACTGGTTGCCTCCCACACACCTGCACCCCAACATGGGGGGGGCAGGGAGCAAACCTGTAACCCTACCGCTCTAACACTGAGCCACACCGGCCAGGGCTTGTTATTTCTAGTTCATCCTGGTGCGGCCTTCATCCATGCCTGTGATTGGAATCTTCATGCTGTAGCTGCTCCAAGACAAAAATCTAGATATAAATGGAGCAGCAGATGGGTGCCAAATATACTTTGAGGATAACAGGAAGGTGAGTGCAAGGGAAATATATCTTTTGCCAACTCAGGATGACTTTCCACATATACTACCAGGCAGTGACTTTCAGAAAGTAGCCATTTCTCCAAAAACAAAACATGACCAACTGTATTGCTTGCCTTCCTCACCTTACTATACAAAGTACCGCTCTCATTGAATGATTTTACTCAGAGAGTTTGCATGATACCATGTAGAAAGTTAATTGCACATAATTGGGTCGAGGAGGGGACTAGATAAGCAGCCAAGGTCTGGAACAAGTACAGAAAGATAATAAAGTGGTTGAAATAAAACCATGGGACTTTAGAATCGGAATGCCATTTAAAGATGTGGATTGCCTGCTCCAAAATAAATTGGAGAAAAAAACAATGGGAGAAATGTGAAGTTGGAGTGAGGATTCATGAAAGATGAGTCATCCTCATATCCTACAGAATAAAGTGAAGAATTCTTTCTTTTCAAAATACACAACTGGAAAAGAGAATTGGGAAAATCTACATAAGAATTTACCCTCCTGCTGTGCTATGGCTATGTCCCATTTAATAGTAATGTTGTCCCTCATTTCATTTTCTTTACACCTCTTATAGCTAAAACTCTTGCACATCTCTGACAGTGTAATTCTGGAGCTGGTCCTTCATTCTGAAGAGAGCTGTTCACTTCCTGCCATATGTTACATCAGGACACTAGAATCTTTCCTGAGGAAGAATCTTCAGCATCTTGGAAGCAGGAAAATAGAGAAGAAGCACTCTTACTATCCTCAGCAAATTATCAGGGGCCACTGGAAATATAAAGCTGCCAGGGTTTCTGTGAGGGAAAGCCAGAGTGGCAGAGGTGGGCTCAGTCTGTAGAAACTCGCATTGCCGTTCTTCATCAGCAAGTGCACAGTAAACCATGGAGTACACAGATCATGCATATTCAGCCGGTAAGATCCTATGCTGCCCATGTGGATCACATGGTCATGGATCTGATCTGTCGCCCCTGTCCTCTCTAGCTGATTAGAGCAGGTAAGTCCTGGGGCACAAGGGTTCCGGGTGTCAGTGAGCTTCCATAGTTATTGCCCTTGCCATCTAGTGAACTGTTTTAAATTTTTGGAGAAAATAGCTTTATTGTGCTATAATTTACATTTAAAGTATATAATTCAATGGCTTTTAGTATACACAGAGTTGTGGAACCATCACCACAATCACTTTTAGAATATTTTCATTACCTCAAAAAGAAACCCTGTAAGTTTTAGCTATAACCACCCTAATCCTCCATTCCCTCAACTCCCGGACAACCACTAATGTATATTTTGTCCCTATATATTTGCCTATTCTGGATATTTCATATATTGTAACTGGAAGCATATAATATGTGGTCTTTTGTGACTGGCTGCTTTTGTTTAGCATAATGTTTTCAAGGTTCATTTATGTTATAGCATATTAGTGCTTCATTCCTGTGTGTGTGTGTGTGTGTGTAGCAGCAGCTATATTGAGATATTATTCATATAATATACAATCACACATTTAAAGTGAACAGTTGGATGGTATTTAGTATAACCTCAGAGGCATGCAATTATCAGTCATTTTTGGTCATTTTAGAACACCTGTTTTCAGTTCTTTTGGTCCTGTACCTAGGAGTGGAATTGCTGGGTCATATGGTAATTCTATGTTTAACTTTTTGAGAAAGTGCCAAACTTTACATAGTGGCTGCACCATTTTACAGTCCTACCATCAATATACAAAGGTTCCAATTTCTCCATGTCTTCACCAACATTTGTTAGTTTCTGTGTTCTTGATTATGGCCCAGCATAATGAATATAAAGTGGTATCTCCTTGTGGTTTTATTTTGCATTTCTCTAATAATGCTGTTGAACATCTTTTCATATGCTCGTTGGTCATTTGTGTAACTTCTTTGGAAAATGACTACTTAAGTCTTTTGTCTATTTTTGAATTGGGCCGTTTGTCATTTTGTCATTGAATTGTAAGAGCTCTTTATATATTCTAGATATTATACCCTTTTCAGGTATATGGTTTGCAAATATTTTCTTCTATTTTGTGAGTTGTCTTCTCTTTTTGAAGACTATTGTTTTAGAGTAGTTGTAGGTTCACAGCAAATTTGAGAGAAAGGTACAGAGATTTCCCATATGTCCCCTGCTTCTACATGCTCATAGCCTCCCCCATGTTCAACATTCTCCACCAGAGTAGTACTTTTGTTACAACTGATGAAACTATGTTGATACATGATCACCCAAAGTTCATAGTTTACTTTAAGGTTCACTCTTAGTGTACAGTCTATGGACTTGGACAAATGTATAATGACACGTATCCATCATTGTAGTATCATACAGGGCACTGCCCTAAAAATCCTTTGTGCTCATTCCCCTTCTCCTTCACAATCCCAGGCTACCACTGATTTTTAATTTTTTTACTGTCTCCATAGTTTTGCCTTTTCCAGAGTGTCATTTGGTTAGAATCATACAGTATGTAGCCTTTTCAGATTGGCTGCTTTCACTTTGTAATAAGCATTTAAAGTTCCTCCTTATCTTTTCAAAGCTTTTGATAGATTATTTCTTTGTAGCATTGAGTACTACAGTTTTTTTGTCCATTCACTTGCTGAAGGACATCTTGGTTGCTTCCAAGTTTTGGAAATTATTAATAAAACTGCTATAAATGCTTGTGTCCAGGTTTTTGTGTGGACATAAGTTTTCATCTCCTTTAGGTAAATACCAAGGAGTGTGATTGCTGGATTGTATGGTAACAATAAGTTCAGTTTTTTAATAAACCAGCAAACTGTCTTTCAAAGTGGCTGCACCATTTTGTGTTCCCACTAGCAATGAATGAAAGAGTTCCTGTCATTCCACATTCTTGTCAGCATTTAGTGTTGTCTGTGTTCTGAATTTTGGCCATTCTAATAGGTGTGTAGTGATAGCTCCTTGTTTTAATTTGCAATTTCCTGAAGACATGATGTGGATTTTCCTTTCATATGTTTACTTCCATCTGCATATCTTCTTTGGTAAACTGTGTGGTAAGGTTTTTGGTCCATTTTTTAGTTGGGTTGTTTTAATGTTTATTTTTAATACTTTATATTTTGGATAACAGTCCCTTATTAGATGTGTCTTTTGCAAATATTTTTTTTGAGATGTAAGTGACATATAACATACTAGTTTCAGGTGTACAACATAATGATTTGATATTTGTACATATTGCAAAATGATCACCACAGTAAGCCTAATTAGCATTCATCATCACACATGGTTATACTTTTTTTCTTGTGATGAGAATTTTTAAGATCATTATCTCAGCGACTTTTAACTGTACAATACAGTATTATTAACTATAGTAACCATGCTGTACATTACATCCCTAAGACTTATTTTATAACTGGATGTTTGTATCTTTTGACCACCTTCACCCATTTTGCCTACTCTCCACCCCCACATCTGGCAAACACCAATCTGTTCTCTGAGTTCAGCTTTTTGTTTGTTTTAGACTCCACATATAAGTAAGGTCACATAGTATTTGTCTTTCTCTGACTTATTTTACTTAGCATAATGCCCTTAGGATCCATCTGTATTGTCTCAAATAGCAAGATTTCTGTCTTTTTTCCTTCAAATTTTGTACTTTATTTATCTATTTAATATATAATTAACATATAAATTAATTTCAGGTGTACAACAAAATGATTTGATTTACATACGTTATGAAATGATCACCACAATAAGTCTAATTAACATCCATCACCACACACAGTTAAAAATGTTTTTCTTGTGATGAGAACTTTTAAGATGTACTCTCAGCAATTTTGCTATTGAGTTGTATGAGTTTCTTATATATTTTGAAAATTAATCTCTTATCGGATAGGTGGTTTGCATATATTTTCTATCATCCAGTAGGTTGTCGTTTCATTTTGTTGATTGTTTCTATTACTGTGTACAAGCTTTTTAGTTTGGTGTAGTCCCATTTGATTATTTTTGCTTTTACTGCTTGTGCTGTTGATGGCATAGCAAAAAGTTATTGCCAAAAAAGATCATTGCCAAGACTAATTTCAAGGAGCCTTCCTGCTATGTTTTCTTCTAGGAGTTTTAAGGTTTCAAATGTACATTTAACTCTTTAATACATTTTAGTTTTAATTTTTGTCTATGGGATAAGATAGGGGTGCAATTTTATTCTTTTGCATGTGATTATCCAGTTTTCCCAGCACCATTTATTGAAGAAACTATCTTTTCCCCAGTGAGTATTCTTGGTTCCCTTGTTAAATATTAGTTGACCATATATGTGAGGTTTATTTCTGTGCTCTTGATATTGTTCCATAGGCCTTTGTGTCTATTTTTATGCTAGTACCACTGTTTTGATTACTATAGCTTTGTACTATAGTTTGAAATCAGGAAGTTTGATGCCTCCAGCTTTGTTCTTCTTTCTCAGGATTGTTTTGTTTATTTGGGGTCTTATGTGGAGACAGTAAAAATGATCAGTGGTTTCCATGGGTTGAGGAGGGATGATTAGACAGCACAGAAGATTTTTAGGGGGTGAAGTTATTCTGCATGATACCATAATAATGGATACATGTCACTATACATTTGTCTAAACCCATAGAACGTACAGCACCAAGAGCGAACTGTAATGTAAACTATGGACTTTGTTTGATTATGATGTATCCATATAGGTTCACCAATTGTAACAAAGGTACTGCTGTGTTGGAGGATGATGAAAATGGGGGAGGCTATGCACATATACACATATGGGACTAGGGGATATATGGGAAATCTCTATACCTCCCATCAATATTGCTGTGAACTAAAACTGCTCTATAAAAAATAAACTCTTAATTAAAAAAATCAACTAAACATAAAAGAAAGCAGTAATGGAGGAAATGAGAACAAAACAACTGACTCATAGCAAAAAGGCAAAAATCCCTTCTTATCAGTAATTTAATTATAAATGAATTAAATTCTCCAATCAAAAGAAAAAGATTGGCTGAATGGATTTTTTAAAAAACCCATGATTTACTGCATATTGTCTACAAGATGCTCACTTTATTTTTTAGCTGGAATTTGTTTCATTTTACAGTTTACTATAACAAGAATTAATGTGTATTATAGGAGATTTGAACAGTACAAAGTATACAGGAGAAGAAACGTTACTCATTGCTTTACACTCACAGAGACCCACCATTAACATGTAGTGCCTTTCTTTTTAGCATTTTGATCTAACTTGGAAAACGAAGACCTCTATAGCAAATATTTGTGACATTTAAATGTCATGACTTCTCTGTCATGAAGGTGAAGTTTGTTGAAATGAGTTAAAAACATTTGTTTGCAGTGTGAAAAATTCAATCAAACAAGTGTTTGGCATGTTAAAGACAAAATATTCCATCCTTTTTTCCCCCCCTCTCACTTAATTTAAGATTTAAAAAAAAGTCAATTTAGGCCATCCATTTTTGTGTTCAGAAATGTGACCTCAGTAACTAAACAGATAAGTCAGATGCCCAAACATTGGTTATTGATGTAGAAGTTTATTTCAGGTACCCAAAATATGCAGATTTTTTGCATTCATTGATGGATCTCAGATCATTCCTTAACTTTGAGCATATATGACCTGTGATTTTGCTAATATTTTCACATGCCAGTTAAAAATTTATGTAAACGCAAACTTACCATATTATTCATTACAGTTTTTTGGGTTTTTTTAATCCTCACCCAAGGATATTTTTTCCATTGCTTTTCAGACAGAGTGGAAGGGAGAGAAAGAGAGAGAAAAATCGATGTGAGGGAGACACATCGATTGGTTGCCTCCTGCACAAGCCCCGACCAGGGCCCAGGATCGAGCCTGCAACCGAGGTACATGCCCTTGGCCGGAATCAAACCCAGGACCTTTCAGTCCGCGGGCCAACATTCTAACCACTGAACAAACTGGCTAGGGCCACACTACAGCTTTTTAAAAGTTGAAGATATGCTAATCATATTTTGAGAGTTTTCTTATTTATTTAGTTTAATTTTGTTTTTCAATTACAGTTGACATTCAGTATTAATTTCAGGTGTACACCATAGTGCTTAGACAGTCATATACTTTACAAAGTGATGGCCTTGATATTTCAAGTACCCACTTGGCACCATACATAGTTGTTACAATATTGTTGACTATATTCTCTATGTTGTGTTTTACATCCTTGTGACTATTCTGTAACTACCAATTAGTACTTGTTAATCCCTTCACCTTTTCCACCCATTCTCCCAACCCCTCTCCCCTCTGGCAACCATCAGTCTGTTCTCTGTGTCTATGAGTCTGATTCTGTTTTGTTTGTTCGTTTATTTTGTTCTTTAAATTCCACGTGTAAGTGAAATCATACGGTATTTTTCTCTGTCGGACTTACTTCACTTAGCACAATACCCTGCAGGACTGTCGATGCTGTCACAAATGGTAAGATTTCATTCTTTTTAATGGCCCAGTAATATTTCATTGTATATATATGAGGCACTATTTTTTATCTACTTACCTGTTGATGGACACTTGAGTTGTGTCCCTATCTTGGCTATTGTAAATAACATTGCAGTGAACATAGGGGTGCATGTATCCTTTTGAATCAGTGTTTTGGGTTTCTTCAGATACATATCCAGAAGTGGAATTGCTGAGTCTAAAGGTAGTCCCATTTTTTCATTTTTTGAGCAACTTACATACTGTTTCCACAGTGGCTGCACCAGTCTGCATTCCCACCAGCAGTGCACGAGGATTCCCTTTTCTCCACACCCTTGCCAACACTTGTTTGTTGATTTGTTAATGGCAGCCTTTCTGAGAGGTGTGAGGTGATATCTCACTGTGGTTTTAATTTGCATCTCTCTGATGATTAGTGACATTGAGCATCTTTTCATATATCGGTTGGCCACCTGTACGTCCTCTTTGGAGAAGTGTCTATTCAGGTCCTCTGCTCATTTTTTAAATTGGATTGTTTGTTTTTTTTGCTGTTGACTTGTCTGAGTTCTTTATAAATTTTGGGTATTAACCCCTTATCAGATGTATCATTGATGAATATGTTCCCCTATTCAGTAGGTTGTCTTTTCGTTTTGTTGATGGTTTCCTTTGCTGTGCAAAATCTTTTAAGTTTGATGCAGTCCTATTTGTTTATTTTTTCTTTTGTTTCCCTTGCCTAAGGAGATATGTCAGAAAAAAACATTACTAAGAGAAATGTCTGAGAGTTTACTGCCTTTGTTCTCTTCTAGGAATTTTATGATTCGAGTCTTAAATTTAAATCTTTAATCCATTTCGAGTTTATTCTTGTGCATGGTGTAAGAAGGTGGTCTAGTTTCATTTTTTTTTTGCATGTATTTGTCCAATTTTCTCAACACCATTTATTGAACAGACTGTCTTTACCCCATTGTATGCTCTCACCCCCTTTGCCATATATTAATTGACCATATAGGTGTGGGTTTATTTCTGGGAAGATACTCACTTTGGACACAAATGGGTTGAAAGTTAAAGGATAGAAAAAGATATCACATGGTAGTAATAACTAAAAGAGAGCTCGGGTTCCTATACTAATATCAGGAAAAACAGATTTTAAGTAAAAATGGTTAAATAAGGGAACTGTATGTTAATAAAAGTTTCAATATAGCAATAAAATATAAGAATTATAAACATTTGCATATCTAATTACAGGTCCTCAAAATATATGAAGCAGAAATTGACAGAATTAATGGCAGAAAATGACAGTTTTACAATGGTAGTTGGAGACTTCAATACCCGTTTTTCAACAGTGGATAGAACAATAAGGTAAAAGATCAATAAGGAACTAGAGAACAACACAGTAAATTAGTAAGACCTAATAGGCATATACACAGAACGTTCCTCCAAACAACAACAGAATAGACATTCTTCTCAAGTGCACATGGGACAACCTCCAGCAGCCAAATGATCATACCAGTGGAAAACAGAATGTGCCTACCACATTACCAGAAACCACCGGAGCAGCAGAAGTCTAAGGTCAAAAAGACAGATATTTAGTAGAAACTTGTGTGGGGTCTTCCCCTTCTATAAAATTTACACGTGTGGCCTGATTCTTAGACGTTAATGTGGCTACAGCTTTAGGAACTTGACATGATTGTGCATACCACATATGCTGCCCAGGGGAGGCAGCGTATCAGGAGTGAGGAGAGAGACTGGGGATGGATGGGATGTGCCAGATCAGGAGCCCCAGCTTTCTTCCCTCTTTTAATGGTGTATGTTTCATTCCAGGTACAGTGCGATCTACTAAGTCCAGCTTGCAGCAAGACAGTGGGATCCCAGTGGTGATTGAGTAGTTCGCCCTCGCCCAGGGCTGTGAAGTAAGTCATCCATCCTGGTGGGACATCCTAATGCAAATTACAGTCAGTAATGCCTTTCCCGGGCATGATGGGACTTGGTGTTCTCAGCAGCGTGGCAGATTCATGTACAATGAGAGTTGGAGCAGTGGCTGTCTCGCAACTTCCATACCTTTATATACCTTCATGGTGTTGGGTGTCTCCGCTGGGGTCCCCAACCTGGCATATGGAGCAACAGGACCTACTGGGTGATTATTCAAATATATTAAAGCTTGGGGTGGTACTTTTGTAATGTTTTACTTGTTCGTAATGTAATCTGCTGCTTTAATAGTCCGTTCTCCCTTTCTACCAACCCTGCCGCTTGTGGGTTATAGGAGAGATGGGACTTTCATTCAGTGTCATATTCTTTTACCCAGTCTTTCATATCATGACCTTGGATATAAGATACCACCCCCCATCACTGTCTAGTTGACAAGAGTAACCGTGTGTGGTACTCAGCTTCTCTGATCCCCTAATGGTGGCAGCCTGGTTGGGTGACTACAGGGGAAAGCTTGGGTTAAACCAGACACAGTGTCTCCACAAACCAAGGCATATTTACAACTGTCACTTGCAGGGATGGGGGCCAGTATAATCAATTTGCTAATCCTGCTTCGGTTGGGAACAGCGGTGAATGAGGTATGCCTGTACTGATACCTGCGATAGCATTGTTAACATAAGAAACATTCAAACCTGTAGAGAATTTTTGTGAGTTTATTTGAGCCAAACTGTCAACAATTTCTGGGAAGCAAAAATCTCAACAGATTGAAATAATGCTCCAGAGAATAGCAGTTTTGCATCTTATTTTATACATTACAATCAAAAGAGAAGATGTAAATGGGTTACATGAAACCCATTGCTGATAGATTAGGGGGCAGGAGAAAGCAAAGTAGGGAAACCTCTGGGATCTGATAAAAAGTAAAATGATAGACACATACTTCTTTTACATAGGTGGGTAAAGCATAGTTAAAAGTCATCAATTAACATGATACCAATGAGGGGATTTGTGGTTTCTGCTCTGTGCTTTGAGGGGTCTAGAAAAAGGAAATTACTTTGACATTCCAAAGATATGTTATTGTAGATGCAAAAAGACAATAGACAGGCTCAATTAAGGTGAAAATTGATGTTTGTCAGGGAAGATTCTAGCCTAAGACATGACTACATGCCATAAACTGCTTTTAGTTAAAAAGTTTTAATTTCAGACCATCCTATGTGGTTACTTTAGGTCTCTGAGTTTGTAAAGCCACCATGCAGGCCTTCCCTGAGCTTGTCGGGTTTAGTATGTGGTCCCTTTTTATCCACAGCATGGATGAAGCTTGAAAACATTATGCTAAGCAAAACAAGCCAGTTTTCAAAGACAATGTATTATATGATTCCATATATATGAAATGTCCAGAAAAGGAAATCTATAGAGATAGAAAGTAGATTAGTGTTTTCTTAAGGATTGGGAGGATGGGAGTTAGGGGGAGTGACAGCTGAACTATACAGGGTTTCTTTTTGAGCTGATGAAAATGTTCTAAAATTGACTGTGGTGGAGGTTGTGATACCATTGTAATTAACCCATTGTCAATTAACAAGAAAGGAGCAAAGGGAAGGCCATATAATATAGGTGTGCCATTTGTACAGCTTTGCCAGAAAGCTGCAGTTTAACGCTCTCCAGGTCTGTTCCCCGCAGATCCTTGGGGAAGGCACTGGACAAAGAAAGAATAGACGCATGCCCAGTAAAGTGTAAATGATGTAAAGAGGATGCCTTCCTGTCAGTCACACCTGGGAGCAGGTCATTGGCCAGAATAGGTGGGGCCACTGCAAGGGCACGAAATCTGAGATACATAAGCTCCTGAACAGAAGTAGCTCTCCTTTTTTGCTCTTACCCTTGCTTGTGCTCTTGCTGCTTGCGCCTGACTCCTGGCTGGTGGCGCTCTCACGCTCCGCACTCACCCACATGGCCCACAGCCATGTGGACCCCACACACAATAGCCTAATGGACTGCAACTAGTCTGACGCTGTAACTCTGGACCCTGGCTTTGCTTTTAGCTCTGCTAGATTGCCAGATACCTTTTCCAGGACAGGTTTAAGGGAAATGGGACTTTATAAACCAAGGGATATAATTCCATGCAAATAAAGCTCCCTACCACATCTCATCCTCCTGTGGGGGCCTCCAGAAATGCTTATTCCAGGGATACCCCAAGAACCCCACTCCCAGTAGCAACGGAGAAGGGCAGTCCACACAATTCTCTGATAACAGTTGCACATATCTGTGAATATATTAAAAACCATTGAGTCGTACACTTTAAATGGGTTAATAGTATGGTATATGAATTATAAATCAATAAAACTATTTTAAAAAAAGAGTAGTACTTGACTCATGGAGAGTGTCATCTGCAAGATGTCAGAATAGGAAGCCCCAGAACCACCTGCCCCCACAGAAACACCAACTTAACAATATACAGAAAAACTGCCTTTTTAAGAAGTCAAGAAACCAATGAAGCCGTTCCTGCACCCCAAGTGAGCATGAGGTTAACTGAATCAAACCCTGTTAGAAAAAATACTTCTAGCATTCACTCACTAGAGCCCTTCTTCCCAGCCTAGTAGGCATGGTCAGAGAAAACCCTCAACTCCCTACCTCTCCCTGGGGGGAAAAAGGTTAAGAGTAGACTATACATCCAACCTTCTGACTAATGGGGCGACTGTCTGAGAGTCTGGTTTTTGTCTTGCCTTAATCTGAGCTCTGACAACAATTAGGCACCAGGTTGGGAGCCTCTGAGAACAATGATCCAGATGCACCAGAGTCTGCAGTACCATAAACAGACACTAGACGGAGCTCCAGAACCATGGCTTAGTGCACAACCAGAGAGGCTGCAGTAGCGCAAACAGACACCAGAGGGCGCACACGAGTGGAAACTGGCAAATCAATTATGTTACACACAGAAGCCAAGCACAACACATTACCAAAAAAAGTTTTAGAGGTCTCCTGAATCTCTAGTTGGGTGACTGGAGAAATTGTTTCCTGTACCAAATCAGACCACAAAGGCTGGGAGAGGTGGCTGATTTTTCAAATGTCAAAGTCCCAGCAGAACATGATAACATACACAAAGGAACAGGGAAGCGTGGCCTAATCAAAGGAACTGATTAAATAAACTGAAACCAACCCTAAAGAAACAGATATATAAATCACCAGGCAAATAATTCAACATAATTGTCATAAGTATGCTTGATGAATTCAAAGAGAGCACAGGTGGACAACTAAACAAAATCAGAAAAATATGCATGAAGTAAAAGAATATCAACAGAGTTAGAAATTATGAAGAAGAAAATGGAATTCAGGAACTGAAGAATATAATTACAGAACTAAAAACTTCACAAGAGGGGTACAATAGTAAACTTAATTAGAAGAATTTGTGTGCTTGAAGAAGGACTTCAAAATAATTGAGGCAGAGAAAAAAAGAAAGAATGAAGGAGGGGAACAGAGTGAGGGGACATTGGTGGAAGGACCAATATATGCATAAAGAGAAGAAAGAGACAAAGGGACAGAGATCCTATATGAAGAACTAATAGTCTAAAACTTTCCAAAGCCGAGGACAAATGGATGTAAAATTCGAGAAGCTAAGAAAACTTCAACAAGGAAAAATATAAAGAGACCTACACCAAGACACATTTAATCAAACTGTCAAAAGTCACAGATACAAAGACAGTCTTCAAAGCAGCAAGACAATAACAAGTCATCACACACAAGTGAGTTCCTATTAAATTATCAGCAGACTATATTTCCTATGTATATATGCCATATGGAGATATAAAGTACAGCATAGGATATATAGCCAATAATATTGTGATAGCTGCATGGTGTCAGGTGGGTACTGGAAATATCGGCGGGATCACTTTGTAAATTATATAGTTGTCTAACTATGCTGTACACGTGAAACTAATACAAAATAATATTGAGGGTCAACTGTGATTGAAAAAATTAAAAAACATTAAAAAATTACCACCAGGTTTCTCAGCAGAAACCTTGCAGGCTAGAAGGACCTGGGATGATATATACAATGTACTGAAAGAAACAAAAAAAAAATCCAAGAATGAAAGATTAACAGGCAAATATATTAAAATAATTATAGCTACAAATTTTGCTAATGGGTACACAATGTAAAAAGATGTAAATCAGGCCATCAAAGCAGAAAGTGTGTGGGGGTAGTAAAACGATAGAGTTTTGTGTGTGATTGAGTTATGTTGTTATCAGATTAAAATAGACTTAAAACTGTTAGATGTTTTATGTAAGCATCATAGCAATAACCAATTAAAAACTTACAGTAGACACACAAAAGATAAAGAGAAGGGAATCAGTACATAGCATTATGAATAATCATTAATTCACAAAGAATGACAGCAAGAGAGAGAAAAAAACAACCAGGAACTAGAAAACAACCAGAAACAACTGTCTATTACTATCTATTACTGCATGACTCTACATAGAACATGTAGATATATATACAGTGGGATATTACTTAGCCATAGAAAAAAAGGACATACTGCCTTTTGCAACAACACCAATGAACCTAGAGGACATTATGCTCAGTGAGATTTGTCAGACAGTGAAAGTGAAATGTTGTATGCTCTTGCATACGAATCTAATGGGAAAAAAAACCCTCATAGCAACAGAGAGTAGAAATGTGGTTACCAGGGGCTTAAGAGTGGTGTAGATGAGGGCATACTTTTTACCCCTCATTGATCCCCTGCATCCACCCCACCCCCAGGCCTTCCCCAGACCAATGTCTCTGTCCATGGGTTATGCTTATGAACATATAAGTTCTTTGATTAATCTCTCCCTACCCACACACCCCTCCCTGCCTTCCCTCTGAGATTCAGCAGCCTGTTCCATGCTTCTATGTCTCTGGATCTTGGCTATTGTAAATTGCGCTGCTATGAACATAGGGGTGCAATAGTTCTTTCTAATTGGTGTTTTAGGTTTCTTAGGATATATTCCTAGTAGTGGGATCACTGGGTTATAAGGCAGTTCCATTTTTAATTTTTTGAGGAACCTCCACATTGTTTTCCATAGTGGCTGCACCAGTCTGCATTCCCACCAGCAGTGCACCAGGGTTCCCCTTTCTCCACACCCTCACCAGCAATTGTTTGTTGATTTGTGGATGGCAGCCATTCTGACGGGTGTGAGGTGATACCTCATTGTGGTTTCAATTTGCATCCCTCTGATGATTAGTGACTTTGAGCATCTTTTCATATGCCTCTTGGCCATCTGTGTGTCCTCTTTGGAGAAGTGTCTTATTCAGGTCCTTTGCTCATTTTTTAATTGGATTGTCTTCCTTTTGTTAAGTTGTATGAATTCCTTATATATTTTGGAAATCAATCTTTTATCCAATGTGTCGTTGGCAAATGTGTTCATCCATACAGTGGGCTCTCTTTTCGTTTTGTTGATGGTTTCTTTTGCCATGCAGAAGCTTTTTCTTTTGATGCTGTCCCATTTGTTTATTTTCTCCTTCATTTCTCTTGCCCTAGGAGATGTATCGGCAACCATATTGCTAGGAGAGATGTCTGAGATTTTGCTGCCTGTTTTCTTCTAGGATTTTTGTGGTTTCACATCTTACATTTAAGTCTTTTATCCATTTTGAGTTTATTTTTGTGGCTGGTGTAAGTTGTTGGTCTAGTTTCATTTTTTTGCATATACTGTCCAATTTTCCCAGCACCATTTATTGAAGAGACTGTCTTTACTCCATTGTATGCTCTTGCCTCCTTTGTCAAAGAGTAATTGAGCATAATGGCTTGGGTCGATTTCTGGGTTCTCTGTTCTGTTCCACTGATCTATATGCTTGTTCTTGTGCCAGCACCAGGCTGTTTTGATTACAGTGGCTTTGTAGTATAACTTGATATCTGGGATTGTGATCCCTCCAACTTTGTTCTTTCTCAAGATTGTCGTGGCTATTTGGGGTCTTTTTTGGTTCCATATAAATTTTTGAAGTGTTTGTTCTAGATCTGTGAAAAAAATATATACAACTTAAAAGTTAATTCTACCTCAATAAAACTGATTTTAAAAATAGAAAATTTATGGAATTCAGAGAAAGCAGCACTAAAAGTAAAGTTTATAGTGGTAACTGCAGCTAAAGAATATATATGCATACCCCATGGACATGGACAAGAGTTTGGTGAAGGCCAAGGGAGAGGGATGTGGGGGTAGGTGAAGGTGGACAAAGGACTGGGAAAAGGGGGACACCTGCAATTATGTCAACATTTAAAATTTTTAATAAAAATTGTAGAAAGACCTCAAATCAACAATCTAACAACATCTCAAGGAACTAGGAAAAAACAAAATCCAATGTTAGCAGAAGGAAATATATAATAAAGATTAAAGCAGAGATGTATGAAATAGAGAATGGAAAAGCAATAGAAAAAAATCAATGAAACCAAAAGTTGGTTTATGAAAACACTGATAAAATTGACAAACCCTTAGCTAGACTAGGAAAAAAAGAAAGAACACTCAACTAAAATTAGAAGTGAAAGAGGGGACAGTTGATGTGACAGCAATAAAAGGATTATAGGAAACTACATGAACAATTATACACTAACAAATTGGATAACCTAGAAGAAATATATCCTAGAAACATACAACCTACCAAGACTGAATCATGTAGAAATAAAAAAAAAATCTGAACAGACCTATAACTAGTAAGTAGATTAGAGTTGTAATAAAAAGCCTCTCAACAAAGAAAAGCCAAAGACCAGATCAGATAGCTTCACTGGGAATTCTACCAAACATTTAAAAAAGAATCTAACCCTCAAATTCTTTCAAAGAATGGAGGAGGAGGGAACACTTCCAAACTCATTTTGTAAGGCCAGCATTACTCTGATACCAAAACCAAAGACACAAGAAAACTACACACCAATATCTTTGATGAATATTAATGTAAAAGTGCTCAATGAAATTCTAGCAAACCGAATTTAAAAGCACTTTAAAAGTATTATACACCATGACCAAGTGGGATTTATACCTGGAAATGAAAGATGGTTCAACATATGAAAATCAATCCATGCAATACACCACATTAACAGAATGAAGGACAAAAGCACAATTGACATGATCTTATGACAAGAAAACCTTAAAAATCCTCCACAAAAACTGGTTAAAATGAATAAATGATTTTAGCAAAGTTGCAGAATACAAAATTAACAAACAAAAATCAGTTGCATTTCTATACACTAACAATGACCAATTTGAAAAGGAAATTAAGCAATGTCACTTTGGGGTATATATCTAAAAGAATCGAAACCAGGGTTTTCAAGAGATACCTGATCTTCTACGTTCATTGCCATATTATTCACAATAGCCAAGATATGGGAACAACCTAAGTGTCTGTTGACAAATGAATGGACAAAGAATATATGTATATATGTATATATGTATATATGTATATGTGTGTGTATATATATATATATATATATAATGAATAATATTCAGTCTTAAAAAGGAGATCTTGCCATTGCAACCACATGGATGAACCTGGAGGACATTATGAAATAAGCCAAACAAAAAAGGACAAATACTATATGATCTCACTTATATGTGGAATCTAAAAAAGTCAAACTCATAAAAGCAGAGAATGGATTAGTAATTTTTTTTTTTAAATATATCTTTATTGATTTCAGAGAGAGGAAAGGAGAGGGAGAGAGAGAGATAGAAACATCAATGATGAGAGAGTCATTGATCGAGCCCACAATTCCCGGGCATGTGCCCCGACCGGGAATCGAACCCCGATCGCCTGGATCCCAGGTCGACGCTCAACTGCTGAGCCACGCCCGGCCGGGCGGGATTAGTAATTGTTAAGGGAAGGGGGTAGGGAAATGTTGATCAAAGGGTACAAACTTTTCAGTTATTCAGGATATATAAGTTCTGGAGATCTAATTTATAACAATGATTATAGGTTGTAATACCATATTGTGTAATTGAAATTTACTAAAAGAGTAGATCTTAAGTGCTCTCACTACAAACAAAAGAAAAATAGTAACTATATGAGGTGAGGTATATGTGAATTAGCTTGATTGTGGTAATCATTTCACAATGTATATGTATATCAAAACACCGCAGTGGATACCTTAAATACAGACAATTTCTATTTGTTAATTATACCTCTATAAATTTGGAAAATAAAGTAGCCATATATCAAAATAGGTTCTAAGTTAAGTTCGTATTTCTTTTGTTTTAAATTTTAGAATATTTTATTTAACTCAATATATCAAAAATATTTTGTGAATGTATAATTTATGTTTATTTTAAAAACATTAAGTTAAAGAATGATGCTAGGCACCAAAGCCTTTAGGACCACTAAATTCTTGTGTAAGGAAACAGAGATCATAAAAATTAGAATCTATCTTTAATTTTTGCTACTGAGATTGTAAGATTTAAAAGTCAAGAGAAAAATGTGCATAAAATGATCAATGTCAGTTGTCTACATCAAATAATATAAACTACAGGCATGAAATGTATAGAAGATTCGGTTAAAATTTTTCAGCCCGGCCGGGCGTGGCTCAGCGGTTGAATGTCGACCTAGGATCTAGGCGATCGGGGTTCGATTCCCAGTCAGGGCGCATGCCCAGGTTGTGGGCTCCATCAGTGACTCTCTCATCATTGATGTTTCTATCTATCTCTCTCCCTCTCCTTTCCTCTCTCTGAAATCAATAAAGATATATGTAAAAAAAAATTTTCATATACTTTAAGGCCCAAATTTGTTAATTTGTTAGCAAATAATGTGAGCTTTCAAATCAAATTCCATAGTAAAAGACCTTTCTTAAAATTACTCACAATAAAAAATATTTCAAGTTATAAACTGTATCCATGTAAAATTACAAATTGTATCCATAGATTAAGTCACTAAAAACATTTTAGTGGTCTCTTTCTACAGGAACACTTGATTACAGACATCCAGTTATCTAGGAGGCAGGAGATATTCTACTTCTAATTGTTCATTTAAAAAACCATTGGCTTTATTTATTTACTTTTTCTTTAATTTTATTTATTTTAATTTTTAAAGTTTAATCATTTTTATTGAATGTATTGGGGTGATATTGGTTAATAAAATTATAGGTTTCAGGTATACAATATTATAATACATCGTCTACAATACATCGTATTGTGTGTTCACCACCCCAAGTTAAGTCTCCTTCCATCACCATTTATCTTCCCTTTACCCTTTTCTATCCCCCCCCCACCCTTTTCTCTGGCAATCACCATACTGTTGTCTGTGCCCATGAGTCTTTTTTTTTTAATTGAATTTATTGGGGTGACATTAGTTTATAAAATGATACAAGTTTCAGGTATACAATTCTATAGTACATCATCTGTATATTGTGTTGTGTGTTCACCACCCCAAGACAGATTTCCTTCCATCACCATTTATTGCCACTTTACCTTCTTCTACCCCCCTTCCGCCCCTTCCCTCTGGTAATCACCATACTGTTATTTGTCTATGAGGGTTTTTTTGTTAATCCCTTCACCTTTTTCACCCAGCTCCCCAACCCCTCTCCCCTCTGACAGCTGTCAGTCTTTTCTCTGTATGAGTCTGTTTCTATTTTGTTAGTTTATTTTGTTCATTAGATTCCACATATAAGTGAAATCATATGGTACTTGTCTTTCTCTGACTGACTTATTTCACTTATCATAATACTCTCCAAGTCCATCCATGCTATTACAAAAGGTAAGATTTCCTTGTTTATGTCTGAGTAGTATTCTATTGTGTAAATGTACCATCTATTGATGGGCACTTGGACTGCTTTCAAATACTGGCTATTCTAAATAAAGCTGCAATGAACATAGGGGCGCATATATTCTTTCGAATCAGTGTTTTGTATTTCTTTGGATATATTCCCAGAAGTGGAATTGCTGGGTCATAAGGAAGTTCCATGTTTAAACTTTTGAGGTAGCTCCATACTGCATTCCACAGTGGTTGAACCAACCTGCATTCTTACCAGCAGTGTACTAGGGTTCCCTTTTCTCTACATCCTCACCAGCACTTGTTGTTTGTTGATTTATTGATGGTAGCCATTCTGACAGGTGTGAGATGATATCTCACTGTGGTTTTAATTTGCATTTCTCTGATTAGTGACATTGAGCCTCCCTTCATATGTCTATTGGCCATTTGTATGCCCTCTTTGGAGAAGTGTCTGTTCAGGCACTTTGCCCATTTTTTAATTGGATAGTTTGTTTTTTTGGTGTTAGTTTTATAAGTTCTTTATAAATTTTGGATATTAAGCCCTTATCAGTTGTATTGGTGAATATACTCTCCCATTCAGTGGGTTGTCTTTTCAGTTTGTTGATGGTTTCCTTTGCTGTGCAAAACTTTTTAGCTTGATGTAGTCTCATTTGTTTATTTTTTCTTTTGTTTCCCTTTCCCGAGGTGATATATCAGAAAAAATATTGCTAAGAAAAATGTCTGAGATTTTGCTGCCTATGTTTTCTTCTAAGATTTTTATGGTTTTGAGTCTAACATTTAAGTCTTTAATGCACTGTGAGTTTATTCTTGTATATGGTATAAGCAAATGGTCTAGTTTCATTTTTTTGCATGTATCTGTCCAGTTTTCTTAACACCATTTATTGAACAGACTATATTTGCCCCATTGTATGTTTTTGCCTCCTTTGTCAAATATTAGTTGACTCTAAAGGCATAGATTTATTTTCTGGGCTCTCTATTCTGTTCCATTAATCTATATGTCTGTTTTTATGCCAGTACCATGCTGTTTTGATTACTATGGCTTTGTAGTATAGTTTGATATCAGGTAGCATGATTCCTGGATTTATTAAATTCTAAATTGTTTCTAGGATTAGAAAAACTTTTCATTAATATATTAAGTAATTTTCAATACCCCAGAATGTAGTTCTATTTTATCAAAATATAAAAATAAATTAAAAATAAAAATAAATAAATATAACTAATCAGAAAAGCAAATAGTTTTAATGAGCATAGTGTATGTCATATTATATAAAATGGACAAACATGTTTCTAATATTAATATGTTGAAACTGATTAGGAAATAAATTAGGGACACTCATTGAAAGAGTGAACATATTTCTAAATAAACATCTAATATAGTCATCTATGAAAAGATGAGTAATTTTTAGTAATAATCTGTTTACAGGTACTCCAATGTTTAAAGGTTAAATGTTTATGAAACAAAAAAAAAGCAAATTTGATAGTTACGACAATGTATGAAATTAGAACATAAGGCAAGATGTTGTAGTAAGATACTATTTTAAATCATTGAAAATTAGGCATAGATAGGGAGAAATGAAACCAATTCTATTCACTGAAATGATTATTGATATAGATAGACCAAAGGAATCTACAAAAGAACCCTCTAAGAAATAATAACTTTATTTAGCAAGGTGACTAATGATGCTTATAATGAATTTGGAAACTGAAATTTAAAACCACAATACCATTTGCAATACCTCCAAATAAATAAAGTACTTAGTTATAAATATTAAAAAAAACCATGTGCAGAATCTATATGCTAGAAATCACAAAATGCTGATGAAAGAAAGAAAAGAAAACCTAAATATATGTACGTACCATGTCCATGAATTGGATGACCCAATGTTGTAAAGATCTCAATCTATTTTTAATTGATCTATAAATTTAGTGTAGTTCCAATCAGTACCCTAGCAGGACTTTTTGTAGCTATAGGCAAGCTGATTCTAAAATTTACATGGAAATGGAAAGGAACAAGCTTAGCCAAGATAATTTTGAAAAAGAAAAAGCTGAAGGGATTACACAATCTGTTTTATTTTATTTTGTTTATTATAACACATAACATAGAATTTATCATCTTAACCATTTTAAGTGTATAATTCAGTAGTGTAAATTTGTAGTGTAAGTGCTTGACAATTAGCTTTTTTATTGTAATGTAAGGGCCTGACATTAAGCTTTTTATTACTAAGGCATTCATTTCAAAGACCTCTATCTTGAATAAGCCTATTTCCAGCTGTACAGGTAAACAAAAAGCCAGGCTGTCCCACCCATGAAGTGCCCTTTTTAGAAAGCGCTGATCGACCTAGAATTTTAAGCCCTAGTCGACCTAGAATTAAAGCACCAGAAGTGCTTTAATTGACCACTTGAGTGACCCTGCATTTCCCTTCTGGTGCTTTAATTCTCAATCTTATGTTTTACTTTATTTACTTTTTTTTTTCCTTTTAATTGAATTTTATTGGGGTGACACTGGTCAATCTTATGTTTTAAATTCACCAATACAGAGCGAACCCACAAAACCCTAGGCACCCCAAACTCAACCCAAATAAAGGCAGAATCCCAGGTCCATGTTCTCTCTCTCTCTCTATCTCTGACCTCATTGTGTGGCCCTGGGTGTACTGTGTGCCCTTCAGGACTTGTCAGTAATAAACTTTGTATTTTTAAAGTTCCTTGATGGTTGTTGCTGAGGTGCATCTTGCAGTCATAAGAATCTCAAGGGCTGTTATAGCCACAACATTGACTCTGGTCACACTGGGAAATGTCTGTGGGGGTGCCACAAGTAGCACAGGCCCAGGTAAATGCCCCAGGTATTCCTAGCTGATAGCAGTACTATCAGTAGGCCAAGATTGACACAAAACAATTGGCGTAGTTGGCAGGATTGCATGAATGCCCTTTAGCTGCAACTGACTTACTAACTGGCTAAGCCAGGTGGGCAGTGCCATCTGGGAAGGCAGTTTGGAGGCCTGTTGCATTGCTATGTGCTTTTGCATATTGCCTCTGCTGTGTGTTGCCTGATCTATCCTAAAATGTCACTGCTGTCCAAATAATTCATTGACCACCCCAGAGCATCATGATCAAGGCCATATGGTCTAATGGGATGATTAGACCACTAATTATAAAGGCCTTAATTTACTATTAATATATGTGAGGGTCTTCCACTCTTTGAGGTCAAGAAGAGCAAAGAAGGGTGGACTGGGTTGCTAGGCTCTTTTCACTGCACAAGGAGAGGCTCCAGGCTGAAGACATGAGGAAAGCATATTGTTATAGGTAAGAAAGAGGGTGACCTCTGCCTGTGACTGCTGAGGCTGTGGATTAGACCAGAACTATCTGTCCCAACTTGGATGAGTAAAAAAGCCTTGCGAGAGGAAACTAATGGCCCCATCAAAAGGGAAATGCAGCAGAGGCCTGTGGTTTCTGCATCACCATCTCACTTTCTGCTGTCATTCTTTGCCCCCTGACCTGATGAGATATGGTGGGTCAAATCCTTGGTGCAATGTTGCTAAAAAAGTTAATGGAAAAATATGAATGTCCTGAACATTTAGTGCCAACATCTCCTAAGAACCCAGAGGAAGTACACCAGTTCCTTAATAAATGTAAAAGCCCTGTGGAAGCTTCCTGGGCATTGCTTAGTGCCACAGCATACTAACATGCCAAGGCTCTGGTTAAGCTCCAGAGGCCTAGGGACTTTACCCAAATAACTTGTGCATATAGTGCTAGTGGAGATTGACCCCAATTCTGGGAAGGTAGATTGGGATACCCTGGAAAGAAAACTGGCTGCCTATGAAAAGGGCTCACAGGACATCATCCACAATTTTTTTGGTAAAAACACATAAGGTTAAGGTAACAGGAGAAAATCAGGAAGTAGAAACTGAGATCAGAAGCTATACCTTAACTAAAATTCAAACCTTCCTTAAAGATTTAGTGCAGCAGGAAGAAGGCAGCTGGTTGGGGATTGTGGGTTTTTGGAACAGGCTCTGAATTGATACTCATGGTTGCTGAAGTGCATCAACTGGCCAGTGTCTCTAAGGACCCTAAAATGCATTATCTTCTCAAAGATCCATATGGGCTATATGTCCGCTTCCTCTGAGTTACCACAGATCCTGAGTCCCTTTGACTTGCCTCTGAATGGGGCAGAATCAAGAAACGTGCCTCATGAGGCATCCCTCCAAGGGATCCTCTAGTGAGGATGACGAAGGAGAAGGAAAGGCAAGGTCACTGATATTCATAGCAGCACCTTCTCTCTTCACCTGGATATTTGTTGTCTTTCCTCCCATCATGGTGCTTACAGCTAAGGCTCATAGTGAATGGAAAACATTAGATAAGGTTCTGCTGTGCAAAATTGGCACAGGCTGATGGGTTTATCATTTCTATGACCATTGGGACCCCATCTTCATTTCTAACCATGAAAAGGCCCCATTTGACCCTGAGTCCAGAGAATTACAGGGCGACACTACTACATTTTATTGGGACTACTGAAACCATCCAAAAGGCACTGGAGGGTGTTGACATGGTTGCTAGACATGGAGGAAATTCCCATTCAGATGCTCAGATACTTCAGATTCATGCCCCTCTACTCCTGCTGCCCTAGAAGGGTCTCCCTCGAATGAATTTCCTTCACCAGAAAGGGCTCCTTTTTACCCCCCCCAATAAACACTTGATCTAATTTTGCCCCTTATGGGAGTACATAGGCAAACCTTTACTGGGGGTTGTGAAAACTTGGAGTTCCTGGCTACTTCTTGGACAGCCAGTCTCTAAACTCCAGGCCCTGAAACTAGCATTATCCCAGCTATAGCCCCTTTTCTTCTGTCCATCCACTTGCTACACAGTTGCTATCTAACCCCTCTGCCCCCTTCCCTAACCTTCAGGACTGGCAGCTACCTAAGCCCCTGTAATAGGAAATTGGTGGCTCCCTGGGGCTTGTCCCAACTCCAGGGACAATCACTCCTCTACCACTCTGGTGGTCCATTGGCACAATAAAAATGAACAGTCCTTTTCGGCGCTGTTAGACACCGGAGCCCAAGTCACTGTCATTTCAGGCAATCCCTCTAAATTCCTGAAAGGGGAGCCCTTCTACTTAAAAGGCATTGCCAGTAAAGCAAGAAAAGGTGTACAAACTCATTCAGGTGTGACTATTGGGACCATTCACCACAAACAGCTTCCTATGGTGGTGGACCTCCTGGTTCTTTCTTTCCCTCTTATAGGCATGGATGCACTGACTCTATGCCATGCCTCGTGGAACAAGCATAAGCCCTTGGCTTTCCTGGTGGGACTTGCCAAGTGGATGCTGAGGACTCTCCTCCGGTCAAGATAGTACACACTCCCTAATATACACTTAAAGAGGGGCACTGATACCCTGGCCGGTGTGGCTCAGTTGGTTGAGTATCATCCCATGCACCAAAAGGTCACTGGTTCAATTCCCTCTCAAGGCACATACCCAGGTTGTGGGTTCGATCCCTGGTTAGGGCTCGTTCAGAAGGCAACTGATTGATGTTTCTCTCTCACATTGGTGTTTCTCCCTTCCCCTCTCTCTAAAATCAATAAAAACATTTTAAAAAATAAAGAGGGGCACTGAAGGCCTGCACACCCTGTCATTAACAATTTGCTTGAATCATTAATGATTTGCTTGTGACAGGATTTATTAAGCCTACCATCTCCCATTTCAGTAGCCCACTTGACTGGTACTTAAGCCAGCCACTGATGAATGGTGCTTCACAATTTACTATCAAAACCTCGGAGCTCAGATTCCCCCATTAAGGCTTCAATTCCTAATATTATAGAACTGATTGGGGACATACAGTTTTATAAAAATGAACAAGAAACATCTTTCATTGCTCTGTTTCCAGTGTGGAGGAATCTCAGGCCCAAGTTTTCTTTCACTTTTGAAGGGGCTCAATATATATTTATGCAGTACCCAATGGGATATTTAAACAACTCTGCAATTGCACATAACCTCTGCTGCCAGGGTTGAAATAACCTTACAGTGGGAAAGGTACTGTTTTTGGCATTATATTCATGGCATTATGTTGAGGGGTCCCTCTGAGGGATCAGTATGGGCAGATCTGTACACCTTCACAAACCACCTACACCAATGTGGCTGGGCAATCGCCCTTCACAAGATCTAAGGCCTGGCCTCATCTGTCAAGTCTCTGGGCATCATCTAGTCCTGCAAGGGCCAGAAATTTCTCCAGCAGTCAAGCATCAATTCCTCACCATCAAACCCACCCTCTATGCTCAGACAGACACAACACATATTAGGTCTTTTCAAGTTCTGAAGGCAACACATCCCTAATCCCTCACTAATTCTTCGACCTATATACAAAGTCACACACAAACTTGCCACCTATCTTTAGGGCGAAGCCCGGGAATACTTTTTGGAAACTTCCCAGCAGGCAGTCCAGCAAGTCCCACCTGGCTCTACGTTTTGAGTCTAGTCCTGACTATGCCTCCTGGAGTACCTGGAATCTACCTGGCTTCCTATGGGGTTTTGGACTAAGTGCCTATCCCCAGTGGCAGCCTGATATACTCCCTTTGAGCACCAACTTTTGTTATCCTATTGGGCTCTTTTGGAAACCAACGCCTTAACTGGTTCCCACCTGGTACTACTCCAGGACCAAGTTCCTATAGTGCCCTGGATTAGAGATGCATCCCAGGAGAAGCTCAGCATGGCTATTGATGGCTCCCTGGTAAAATGGAAATGGTATCTTCAGGAGAGGGCTAATCCTGAGGACATTCATCAATGAGGGGATCACATTGGGCTATCTGCCCTCAATCAGGTCACTGGTACTTGTGGGCCAGCTTAAGCAGTTGAGTAGCTGTTTGGCGCTCCAAGGCCTGGGTGAACTGGTTAATGGCAGGAGGCACTTTCAGATGCTTATAGAGAATAGCCCTTTGCTGCTGCAGCCGAATGTAGCCCAGCCATTTGACAAAGCTGGTGAAGTCCCTTTTGGACTGGATGTCCTATCCAATGCCAAAATTATTGGGCCTTCTCTTGGCCTCCTGCTTCTTTAAGACATCTTGGGCTGCAGGAGGAGAGAGGATCTCGTCTGTCTTTTTTATTGTAGATATCTCAGTGGGTGTGAGGTGTTATCTTTTCATGATTTTGACTGGGACTTCCCTAATGATGCAACCATTACGGGAAACAATTGGACAGTTCCTCAAAAACTTAAACATGGAGTTACTGTATGACCCAGTCATTCCACTCCTAGGTAAATACGCAAGCGATTTGGAAGTGTGTTCACACAGAAACTTGGACACGAATGTTCATAGCAGCATTATTCATAATAAATAAAAATTGAAAGCCTGGCTGGGTGTGGCTCAGTGATTGAGCATCGACCTATGATGACCCAGGAGACTGCGGTTCGATTCCTGGTCAGGGCACATGCCCAGTTTGCGGGCTCAACCACCAGTAGGGGGCGTGCAGGAGGCAGCTGATCAATGACTCTCATTATTGATGTTTCTATCTCTTCCTCTCCCTCTCTCTCTGAAATCAGTAAAGATATATTTTTAAAAATTGAAAAAAACAGTAATTTTTATCAACTTATGAATGGATAAAATGGTATAGCCATACAATAGAATATTACTCAGCAATAAATTTCAAAGACTCAGAGAGTATTTTTTTCATTTTCTTTTTTTCCTCTTTTCTTAGCTCCAGGCATTTAGTCAAACCCCATCAAAATACCAGCTGACCAACTACATAACAAAACAAAGATTTCAGTGGCCACACAGGACAAAGAATACAGTGATTAAAAAGTAATTTAGAAGATGTCAGTAAGATGGCAGAATAGGAGATTTTAGCCCTCAAACCACCACAGAAACATTAATTTTTAACAACCAACCATAGAGGAGAATTCCTTTATGGGAGCCTAGGAGTCCAGTAGAGAGGATTCAACACCATAGTGAAGCAAAGATTCTGAGGATAGAGTCAATGAAGAGGATAAGAATAGTCACCCCCTCCCTTAATGTGGCACAGCTCTGTGATAAGAGAGATCCCCTTGGCCCTTAAATTCTTCCCAGGAGAAAGGGAGAGAAAAATGAGGGCCCAAGTTTCACAGCCTTGTGGAGCACTGCCTAGGAAGTCCATTTTTTCCCTCCCACCCAGAACACTGAGGGCACTAACACAGCTGACGCATATTGGGGCAGCTATCACATTGGGCCCACCCAGATAACCAGGATAATCATCCCATCTCAAGATCCTTAACAAATCACATCTGCAAATTCCCTTTTTCTTTTTTAATTTTTTAAAATTGATTTTTTTGAGAAAGAGAGATCTCAATGGTTGTTCCAGTTATTTGGTTGATTCTTATACATGCTCTGACCTGGGATCGAACCCACAACCTTGGTGTATTAGGATGATACTCTAACCAACTGAGCTACCTGGCCAGGGCAGCAAATTCTCTTTTTCCATGTAAGGTAACATATTCACTGGTTTTGGGGATTAAGATGTTGATGTCTTTACAGACCATTATTGTCTACCACAGATACCTTTCCATTTATTTTGATTGTATTTAATGTCTTTTCAGAATGCATTATAGTTTTCAGAGAATTGGCTTTGCACTTCTTTTGTTAAATTTATTCCTAAATATTCTCTTGGTTGTTTTTGTAAATATAATTGTTTTCTTAGTTTCAATTTCAAATCGATCATTGCAGAAATACTATTGATTTTTGTATTTACAGAAATACAATTGCTCTTATATCCTGAAACCTTGTTGAACTCATTTATTAGTTCTAATAGTTCTTTTGTGGAACATCTTCAGAGGAGAGGATGGGTGATGAACCATCAGAAAATTCAAGGCCCAGGCACTGCCATCAAATTTTGGGAGTCATTTGGTCAGGTAAGAGGCACATTGTTGCAGAAGCTTGGAATGATCAGGTACAAGCCTACCCAACCTCTAAAAGTGTGAAATATGTGCAAGACTGTAGGGATTTGGGGGTTTGGGAGCACTTTTATTCCCCACCTGGCACACTGCCTCCATCCCTTATAACACCTGGTAAAGAAAAGGCATGAGTGGGACTGGGGATCAGCAGTAGCTCCGTTGGTTAGATCATTGTCCCATATGTCAAGGTTGTGGGTTTGATCCCTGGTCAGGGTACATACAGGAGGCAACCAATCGATGTTTTCTCCCTCCCTCTTCCTCTTCCTCTTCCTCTTCCTCTTCCTCTTCCTCTTCCTCTCCTTTCCTTCTTTCCTTCTTTCCTTCTTTCTTTCCTTCCTTTCTTCCTTTCTTCCTTTCTTTCTTTCTTCTTTCTTCTCTTTCTTCTTTCTTCTTTCTCTCTCTCTCTCTCCCCCCTCTCTCCCTCCCTTCCTCTCTCTCTAAAAATCAATAAATATGTACATATATCTTCGGGTAAGGATTAAAAAAAAAAAAGAATCAACCAATGAATGAGTAACTAAGTGGAACAACAAATGAATGTTTCTCTCGTTTGCTCGCTCTCCCTCCCTCCCTTCCTCTCTTTTTTAAAATCAATCAATCATTTTTTTTTTAAAAAAAAACACAAGCTTCCTTTGAGAAGGCACAAATACTAGTATGGCATATTAAAGCCCTGGACATCTCCCAAGCAAGGCTACCATTTGAGTTAGATGTGTCTGTGACCCCAGAGTTAAGGGTCAGACACTCTGGCAGAGACAACAGAAGGGAAACGTATCCATAAGATTTTGGTCTGCCAAGGAGTCTGGACCATCCACTAGAGTTCTCAACATGTGAACTTTTGTAATCTTGCAAAAGTCTACAGAGTATCCTGCAGCAGAGGCAAGTCTTCACATGTTAACGTTACGCCATCAATGTAATGAGCCGTTTTACTGATGTGGGGAAGGAGAACAGGGACAGGTCTTAGGCTCCCATCCCATGACATTTGAAGGGCTGTGTAGGTAGCCCTGGGGAAGCACTTGAAAGGTTTATTGTTGGCCTTCCCAAATAAAGGCACATTTATTTTAGTTATCAGAAACCCATACTTGTCAGAATCATTCCATGAATCTCTTTGAAGATGAAGCACCTTGGGAGGAACACTTTTGCAAAAGCATCAGAGTAAAACAATAACCGTCTGCAAGTGACAAAAGATTTCAAAATGGCCATAGTTAAACATCTGGTGAGAGTTAAGAGTTAACATATACACACAAAATGATTCAGTTGACTTAGTTATCCATTCCAATCTTAGCTTGACCACACATAAAATTCCATTCTCAAGATTTCTTTTCTGCAAACCTTCAGCAACTTCCACAATCCTTTTGCAATGCTCATATACATTTTAGCTTTCATCCCATATTTTTCCTTCTTATTTTGAAACAATCATTTTACTTTAGGACAAAATTACTTTCTTTTCTTTACCAACTCCCTTCCCCTCATGCCCTTTATATATTTCCTTATCCCCCAAAAAACATTTAATTTTCCTTTTCCTCAACAAAAATGCACCTCCCTGTCAACTGATGGTCATTGGTGCCAATTCAATGCCAACAGGAATCCCCAATGTGGGATGTGGTAAAGAAAGAAACTTTATTCAGTGCAAACAGCTCAATTATGAAACAGCAGGGCTGTGAGGTGGCCCTGGGGCAAAGGCAGCCCTGGAATAAGACTCCCTCTCCAGCTGGACAGCTCTGCTCTGCTCCACTCTGCCCTGTACCAGTCTGCCCTGCCCTGGGGAGACTTCTTCAGTGTTTCAGCTCCAGCCAAGAAAATGCATTCTTCAGTGTTTGATGGAAAGGGGAAGTGTGCTCTGCTCTCTGAGCCAGAGGGGAATTGACTTATATAGACAGATGTCCCCACTGCTGCTCCGTGATTGGTCTGTCCTCATGCAAATGAGGACTCCAAATCCTTGCAGTTTGATTGGTTCAGAAAATACTGTCCTGATTGGTCAGAATGGAGCCACTCTGTTTGGTTGGTGAAGATGCTGATTGGCCAGAGCTGCACAGCTCTGACTGGAGGGGGAAAGCCTCAGTCCTATTAGTTGAAACAGAATTCCAGGAACTCCTTTATAAGGGCTGGCTTCCCATGGCAGGAATACAGTGTAGAAAGGCAGCCTTTCAATGTGGGCTTGTAGTAAAATCCCTTTTATTTTAAGGCTATTTGGATCTTTGAATCTAAAGTATGCCTCCTATCACAGCATATAGTTAGACCTATTTTTTAATACAATCTGACAATCTCTGCCTTTAGATTGTTTGATATATTTGCATTTAATGTTATTTAATTATATTTAATATAATTGGATTTATATCTGCCATTTGAAATTTGTGTTCCCCAAATCTCATGTGGTTTTGTTGCTGTTGTTGTTACTCTGTTTCTCTTTTACTGCTTTCTTTTATATTATATGAACATTTCTAATGGAACATTTTAATTCCTTTAATGAGTTTTCTTTATATTCTTTGAGTTATTTTTCTCAGTGATTGCACTAGAAGTTATTATATACATCTTAACCAATCAGAATCTATTTCAAACTTTTACTAACAATTGGAGTGAATATAGAAACGTTACCCCTATATATAGCTTTGTTCTGGCTTCCCCCTTTGTTATGCTATTCTTGTTATATTACATATATAAGTTACAAACCCAAGAACACATTATTAGAATTACTTTATATAATTTTGTGTCTATAAAAGAAACTGAGAAAAGAAAGGAGAGCAACCATGTATTTGTAGAATTTGTGATATTAATCTTCGTATTTACCATTTCTGGTTGTCTTCACTTGTTCTTGTGGATTTGTGTTACAGTTTATTGTCATTTCCTAACTCTAGTACAGCTTTTCTCTCACCCACTTCTTTGTGCTGTTATCATATATATTACATTACTGTATGTAATAGGCTTAACAATACAATTATATACCAATTGTTTTATATATTTCTTGTTATATAAGTCAAGAAAGAAAGAGAAGAAATAAACAACTTTACCATCTTTTAAAATTGCATAATTACCTTAACCAGTACTGTTTTTTTGAGTGGTTTCAAGTTATCATGTGTTGTTATTGGCTTTCAGCTTGATGAACTTTCTTTAATATTTTATTTATTTGTTTGTTTGTTTGTTTAATGTCTGGGAGGAACTGGGTGGGATGGGTAATGAAAGACTCTCAATTCTGTATTTACATATTTATATTTGACTTGTTAAACTGTTGGTGGTGGCAAAAACAGCACCAGGTGTTAGGTGGAATCAGACCAGACCTCGGTTCAGCAACCTCAGCACTTGAGTTCTGGCTAAGAAAGAATTCAAAGCCAACACTCAAACTATAAGAGAAATTTTATATTTTGCTCTATTCCTCAGATTATATAATTGTTATCAACCAATCTTCAGTTTTGCTGGTTCTTTCTTCTTCCAGTGCAAACCTACTGTTGAACCCCTCTAGTGATTTTTTCATTTAGAATATTGTACTTTCAACTTTAGAATTTCTATTTGGTTCTTTTTGTATAATATTGTCTCTTTAGTGAAATTCTTTGGTACAATATTATCATCACAACTTCATTTCTTTAAACATGAGTTCCTTTTAATTTATTTAAATATATTTATAATAGCTAATTTGAAACTTTTTCCTGCTAAATCCAACGTCTGATCACTCTTTCAGGCACTCTCTGTTGCCTGCTTTTTTCTTGTATATGGGTCACTCTTTCTTGCTTTTATGCATGTTGTAAATTATTTTTGAAAACTGGACATTTTAGGTAAGATATTATAGCAAGTTGATGCTGATTTTTATCTCCTGAGCCTGTGGCTTTTTTGTTGTTGTTTGTTTATCTGTTTAGATACTTGACTAGACTATTTTTGTGAAGTGTATTTTTCATGCAATATGAAGCCTTTGATGGTGCACCTCAAAAAGTGCAGACTTGAGCATGTATTTCAGCGGTGTTACCTTTGAATATCTCTCTCCCTGTTCTCTGTTAAGCTGCCTACCTCTGTTGGTATCACCCTCAGCTGTGAGGCTCCAATAATTTCTGGCTGATTGCTCTATTGTTTTAGACAATGCCCTGGGGCTTTAATTTCTCCAGTTTGATCCAATTAAATTTGGGCCATTTTTTAGGGATAGTTTTGAGGCACATGTTTGAGGTTTGTTCTGATCCCTGGAGGGTTAGTATTAGCTTTCTCTTTTTCTGGTTCTTTCTGGTAAGTTTTTTGGCCTACAGTTTACCTTGTTCTTTTGGAGTTACTCTTCTTACTTGCTTACTACAAAAATGTGCATTGTTTCAAAGAGCACCTATAGTCTTGAACTGCCCCCACATATGGTTTCAAATTCAGTCAGTTCCTATGAAGAGAACTTTGGAGCTCTCTGTTATTATGTACTACTTCTCCCTTGGGAAAAATCTCTGAGCCATTTTTGGGGCACTGTGTGGATGCAGCAGTCTCTGGTCTTCTCCTGACATGGAGCCTTTACTTTTAGAGTGAGCTGGAGCAAGGGCAATTAGGGCCACAGTATTCTGGCCAGCCATACCTGGTGCAGAGCCTCTTCCCTGTGAGTGGGAGCTGGATGAAGGAGCTGTGCCCCAACTTCTTGGCCATATTCACCAGAAATTTAGTTTCTTTGACTTGGAATAAGAGGGGAAGAGAAGTGCTGGTGGTTTCCTTTCCCAATGAGATATGTTAACCCTTGATTTGGAACTGAGGGGTGAGAGAAATCTGTCGTCTTGTCCACATCCTTCTGGAGGGGAGCTTCCATTAAACCCAGCTGGGAGATGGGGAGGGCGGGAATTGGTCTTAGCTGAACTGCCACAGATTCTTGCTGTCCTAATTGAATTTTAGTAGATTTTCTTGAAGAAATGTTTCTGCATTTGCTATTTCCCTATGACAATTTCCAGGGACTTTAAATAATTGGTTTTTAAATGCTTTCATCAGTTACGCTTGTTTTATTTTGGAGTATATCTACAGTGCTCCTCATATTTTATTCTAGATGTGGAATTCCTTCACTTCCACCTTTAACAAAATGCTGCTGTTTCTGAGAAATTTTATTGTTTGGTGGGTCAGATAGCCCTCAGTTCATGAAGACAGGTTTGGTCTGTATAGTCATTTTGTGTCCGATGGTCAGGTTTTCAGTATCGGGGCCAAGTAGTAAACCAGTAGCTCTTTTTCAAATGGAGAATTGTCAACAAAGGAGAGTGTGATCTTACTCATAGTCCATAGTGATGTTAATAGTGAGTTTCTATTGAGGCTTATCAGAGGTTTCATATTATTTATATGCCTGCTACAAGCATGACATTTTGAATAGTGTTGGGTCTGCTGGGTCATAAAGACCCAAGTGGTAGATCAGCTTCCACTGCAATTAGGACATGCTCCAAAGCTGTTTCTTGCTGTGAGATTCACTCAAAAGTAGAGCCTTACAAGGTTCCTGGTAAATGGGACAGAGCAGCATATCAAATACAGTATGGTAAATCTTATCTTCAAAATCACCAAGCGTTGTGTGCATCTTTCATATATATATATGGCCAATATATATAGGGCTTATATCCTATTTTATAAGAAATATCCAGACATGCCCCATACCACAGAACCATTAGAAACTTCAACAATCTGGTAGGTCCCTGGACTTCTCCAAGTTTCATTCCCTCCTCCTTTGGCATAGTGTGTCTTGCTAAGGTATTTATTTATTTGCTGTTTCCTGTTCACTGGTTTCACTTAGCATAAAAGCATAAAAGTATAAAAGTAATGAACCAGTGTGATGTTCTTTGAGATATCAAGACAATCAAGTATCCTCTGGACTATGTATGACAGGGAGCAGAAAAGTTAACATAGTTCTGGGGCAACAATAAAGGTCTACTGCTATCCTGCTGTCCCTGCCCTGTAAATGTAAACTGTTTCTGATTTTGTTTATTGATAGAAATGATAACGAATGTATTTTTCAGGTCAATAACTGCATACCTATAGAGATATTGCATATGGATTCTCAGCTGCAATTGGTCTCACTTGACTAAATTTGTGATACTTTTTCACAAACCATCTGACCTACAGTGGCCAAACAGGTGAGTTAAATGAGGATCTGGTAGAAAGTGCCTCTATAGCATCTTTCAGTTTTTGATATGGCATTGATTTCTGCAGTTCCTCCAGGGACACAATATTGCTTTTGGTTTAATTATCATGATAAGGGGGGGCGCTTTTCCAGGGGCTTCCGCTTAGATTTTCCTCCTGTAGTAACTCTCACTCCATGGGTCAGAAAATCAATTTGGGTATTCTGCCAGTGAATAAGTAAATCTATTCCCACTATACTGAGTTTTGGAAAGTAACCATAGGATACATGCTTAGTCCCACCATAAAGCATATTCAAGCCCAGACTCCATATATCATCTAAAGTCCACAGATTCCCTATTATCACTGAATAATAGTAGTTATTTTGGTTGTTTAGGGATCAGCATACCTTCACAGCCAGTATCTAATAATCCCCAGAAGGTCTGGGTATTTCTTTTCTTCCAGCACAGTTACCTTGATAAATTACCACAAAACCCTTGGGGGAAGATTCATGATACACATCCGTGGCTGCATTGCAGGATCATTCCTGGGCCAGGGGACTGTGTGTCTGGGAACTGGCTTATGACTGGGAACTGGCTAATAAGCCATGACTTTTCTTTATGGTGACCAAAGGAAGTTAGGTTTCTTCCCAGCAGACCTATAATTTTTCCTCCTATATATGTCAAGCAGAACTTTGGTAGACTAACCGTACATTTCATTTCTAGGGATCCTATGATAAATTAGCCATTGCCACAGATCCTCATGGATCAAAACCCTCAGATTATCATTCAGTCCCTGTGTGTTATTGTGGTAATGGCTCCAATTTGGGGGTTAGGCTGCCACCTGATCTTTAGCACTCTGTGATCCCATTAGGTCCCACCATTTGAGATCAGGGAATGCAATTTCATTGCAGTATCCCCCAACATCTCTGGTCTTCAGTGTATGGCCAATACAGAGTTTGTCAAGGATACAGGTACTCCCATTACCAATGCACGTTTTTATGAATTTTTTTTATTTTGAAACAACCACAAGTGTACAGAAAACTTGTAGAAAATTGGGAAATACAAGTAATTTTTTTCTCTTAGAAACTTTAGAGAGTAAGTTGCCAACCTGCTGCCCTTCTACTTCAGAGTACTAAAGTGTGTATTTCCACAGATACTTAAGCATGTACTTCTAAGAAACGAGGACATTCTCCTATATAACCACAAGACAATTATCAGTTTCAGGAGATTATCACTAATATGTTATTACCATCTAATCCTCAGACCCCACTTGAGTTGTACCAATTGTTCGCCAGAGCAAAGGGACTCAGGACAGAATTACGCATTGTGTTAAATTGTAATGACTTTTTAGTCTGGAATAATTCTTTAGTCTTATCTTTCACAATCTTGAAACTTTTGAAGAAAATTACAGTTTTATTATGGACTGTTCCTCAATTTGGATTATTCTGATATATCTTCATGATTACATTCATGTTATGTAGCTCTGGTGGCTTTGTAATTTGTCATCTGATTAAGGTGAACTGCCTTCCCCCCAATTCCCTTTTCTGTATGTTTCTTGTTGAGGTGGGCCACAAAAGAGATTCCTGTGGGAGGCTCCGAGGGTGGAAGTGAAGCAGCGGCCGTTTTGTAGTTGCTTAACCGTTGGCTGACCTTGTTGGCCTGGGGCACCAGCTGGGCCCGCGAGTGTTCCACCTGAATCTCCCGCTCAGGCGTGGGTTTAGCTTCATGATGAAGGGCCCAGCTTCTGTGGGACACCCACACCACTGAGGGCGGATGCAACAATAACTGCTGGCTCGTGCTTGTGGCTTCCAGCTTGTCTTTGTTACCCCCTGCTTTACATCTGTCTTACCTTTCCAGCTGGCTGACCTGTGGAGTGCAAGCTCCAGCATTAGATGCAGACGGCAGTCTTGCATACGCTGCGTAACCAACTGCCACGATTGCATAAAGGAGAATCTGTAACAAATTCCTGGTGGGTCTGTTTCTTTCATTGAACCATAACTGATAGAGCATCTTTAGCAGAAATATCACAGCAGTGATGCTGCATTCTTCTTCTTATGTCCTATCAGGTGGTAAACGATCTCTCTTTGTTCCATTACTAATGATGTTCACTTTGATTAGCTGGTTAAGGTCGTACCTACCAGGCTTCTCCATCATAAAGTTACTCTTTTTATCTTTTGTAATGAATAAGTATTTTGTGAGGAGATATTTCAAAACTATGTAAATAACCCATTCTTCATCAAAATTTAATTTTATTATATCACTGTGGACACATGATTTCCAATTTTATTCAATAATTTGTTACTATCAATAATTTGATGCTCAAATTGACACTGATTGGGGGCCCTTTCAAGCTGACTTATTTGTCCTTTTGACATGCCCCCATCATTCTCTAAGCATTTCTTTGCTTCCTTGCTTTCTGGTACAAAAAGGTGTTCAAGGCCCATCTTATTTTCCTGGTCCAGCCCTGTAATAAGCCACTTCACCAAGGACCTCTGATTTCTTTCAGCAGAAAATGGTATTTAGAAAATAATATCTTCCTGGCTGGCATGGCTCAGCAGTTGAGCATCGACCTAGGATCCAGGAGATCGGGATTTGATTCCCGGTCAGGGCACATGCCCAGGTTGCGGGCTCCATCCCCAGTGGGGAGCGTGCAGGAGGTAGCCGATCCATGACTCTCTCAGCATTGAAGTTTCTCTCTCTCTCTCTCTCTCTCTCCCTCTCCCCCCCTCCCCCCCTCCCCCCTCTCCCTCCCTGCCTCCCTCCCTCCCTCCCTCTCTCTGAAGTCAATAAAAATATATTTTTTAAAAAATAAAATAATATCTGAGTGCTGTGTGATCATTGCTATTGGATGTTATTGCTTATAGGTCCTTTCAGTGGACAGAGCTAGAAAATAAATATAGAGGGGTGTGTGTGTATGTGTGTGGGTGGGTATGGGTGTGTCTGTGTATATTTATCTCTTTAGCTGTTTATCTAAATGTGTATATATTCACATACACACATCTACATTTATATATTCTAATTTTGAAAATTGATTTGAGCGAGAGAGAAACATTGATGTGAGAGAAACATCAATTGGTTGTCTCCTCTGTGTTGGAGATGAAAGTTCTTTGTTTGCACAAAGGACAGGAATGGCTTCTGAGTAACAAAAAAGGTGAACTGTGCTGATTATTCTTTGCCCCCACCCCATCCCATTTCTGTCCTTTCTAGCTCCCCTCCCTGTCCTAGGAGGTTTACCCCTGCAGACCATATATTCTTGGCTCCCTTGCCTTTTGGTTTGTAGATAGGCTTTATGAGGGGGTAGAAATGGTAAGAGATCTAATAGTGGGAAGAGGGGTTCAGAGTGTTTCTTCTCCACTCCCTCCCTGCTCTGGCGCTGGACTCTGCAGGAGCTGCATACCTGTAGAGCACCTCCTGGGCTCCTCCTCCTCCATGATTCTAGCACTCACTGGGCTCTGGTAACTCTATCACTTCCCTTGACCCCTTGACTCTAGGGTTCGTAATTTAGTTTCCCTACTCATACTTAACTATCCCTTGTTATTTCCTGTAACCCTGACCACTCACTGTAAATAGTATTTTCACAAACTCTATTCATCTGAATCACCTGAAGTATTTTCCTGCTGATAAAGTCTATTCATACCTTCATCCTTTGCCTTATCTCCCCATGATTTTCAAGAACAATAATGCTGGAACTGGAAAACTCCCCACGTGGGTGTTTTCTGTACACTTTCTGGGCTGTTCTACAGTGCTTGGAGATAGAGCACCAGGGAAATAAAAATGACTCATTGAGGAAGGTTACCTTTTTAAAGAGAAGTTTTAAAATGTACACAAATAATACATGGTTATGATGGAAACTTTAGCCAACCACAAAGAGAAAATTAAAATCTCCAGTAATCCCACTCTACAGAAATAACCATTATTAACATTTTGATGAACATCCTTTTGAACTAAGTTGCTCACTTCTTTAAAACTTCCACAATTCCTAAAGCAGTGTCAGCTTGGAATCTTGGACTTCTGGAATTTTCACAACTGCCTCCATCTGGTCGTGTGTACAAAGCAGGAGCAATTGAAGAGAAGAGAAGCACAGAGGAGAAGGAAGCAGGCCTTGGCTAGTTTCAGAGTTCAGTCCCTTTCTGGACTGTCATGTTTGATGCCCTGGATGGACCCCACCCACACTAAGTCCTGCTGGGCTGGGCTGGGCTTGTGTGTTCTCTGGGAGGGGCTGTCTTCTCCATTTCTCAAATTCACAGGAATCTAAGCCAGAAGCGTAGGTAAATAAGCCACAGTTGCACAGCTGACTGTCCTGCACAAAGCTTCTTTGGAATAGAAGGTTCCATTTAGTGGAAACCTCTAGAGCCTAAGGCCGCTCAGAGAGAGAAGTTAAGACCCAATTGATTCTCCAGCAGTCCTGAAAAGGTTAATCCTAAATGGACTGCAGACACACTTGTGTTCCCACAGGGCAGAATGTAATATTGTGGGTAATAACTTCAGTCAGTCTTTGGAACTTATTTTTTTGGATGCCAAGGTCATTTTGTTTTCCCTCAGAATCCTAAGAGCCCCAAATTTCTGCCATTTGGTTCCTATGTCTCCTCAAAAGAAATGATACTATTATGCAAGTGTAGAACATATTGTCCCTATTCCCTGTACTTGGTTTTCCATTGCCCAGTGTTGTGCTGACCTCAAATAATCAACCATTTTGACATTGACATCAATTTTATAAATTAAGCTGGGAAACAGGTCCCAGAGAGGGAGAATTTGACAAGCAGAGATGTACACAGAGTGGAGGCTACTCCGAGCTAGCCTGTTGGTGCCAATGTACCGATTTTCTTCCTGAGGGATGTCCCATCTGATTATTTGTCTCACGAATTCAGAGCAACTGAAGCATCAATGTTCTACCACTTTCCTCCTCTGGATAGTTACTAGTAGCAACAGAAGGATGGAATCTGAACATCATTCTTCGAGCTTGTTCTTTCTTTGCTGTTCTATTATTCTTCAAGCTCCTAGTGTCACTCTAATAAGATCCTGTCATGAGTTTGCTTTTTAAAAAAGACATAAAGAAAGAGATATGTGAAAAATTTGTCACAGGTCAATCATAGGACTTAGAGTGCAGAGGAAAACAATCTTATTTTAAAAAAGGGGGAACTTTTATTTAAAAAGGGGGGACTTTCAACAATAAAGATAAGTTAAAAGAAAGAAAGAAGAAGACTGCTTTACACTTTAATTCTTCTAGTCAAATGCCTTTTTGGAAATCTTGTTGCACCTTTTCAGTTCATACTGAGGTGAGATAGTTGCAGGTTTACTGAGCTTCAAATAGAAAGTTATCTGGGAAGGGTGAAGTCTCAGTAAACTTATTTGTTTGCTCAAAATGAGTGCCAGGACTTAACAAATATGCTGAAGCTTCTTACTAACTGCCTGTGTATTTAAGTGCAGTTAATTTTTATCAGGCTTCATTCTCACATACGTTCTTTGGCTACACATTAAGAATAGCTCCATGATTGTCAAACAGAAGTTCAAGAAGAACCACAAAGTGAATTTTAGGAGAAGGAGGCAGAGATTAAACCTATGTGAAGAGATGTGAAGATAGTTCCTCCCTGTAAGCCTGAAGAGAAAAATCTTGAACCGAGTTATCAAAAAGAAATGGCAACAGCAAAGTAAATGGAGATGTGACTTCAAGATCCTTGAAGATGAAGCTCGTAATATTAGAATAGGTATAAGCAGAGTGGGGGGAAAGGCTAGTAATGGTCAGACTATGTACTATAGCATCAGCACAAGCTGTCCTTTGCATTGGGGCAACTGTTGATGATTGAGTAATTGAGGTATTATAAGGCAGGCACAAGGCTATTACAATGACCACCATTCATTCCTATGAAGCCTTATATATCGTGCCAGAGCAGTCTTTAATAAAACAGAAAAATTGCATGATCCTTGCTTTCTTCTGATTCTGGCCCATGCAATAAATAGTCACTGCCTGTAGGGAAGGATTCCTTTAGTAATGATATAACAGGTTACATAAAAAGAACTACTGCGATTGTCTTCTGGAGTATTGAGATCGTTTCCCACTCTGCAGAATGAAGGAAGGGGAATATTAATGAGAAAGAACTCCAAGTGGATCGAAATGGTGAAGGCACTTTGGGGAAGCAGAAAAGGCAGACTGAATCCTACGGGCCTTTGGCTAGGGAGTGGGCCTGGTCCTGAGAAGGGACCTTAAAGTTGCATATTACAATGGCCTATATGTGGGATATTTCACATCTATCATAGCCTGTTGTTGTCATAATCAAACTTTATCCTTTTGCAGGGGAAAACCCAAGGAATAGTGAGGTAAATGTCACAGTCATTTTTTCAACTACATGTGGTTAATTTAATGAGTTCATGTATTTTTATTCCCAGCCCAGGCATGATCCTATTGGACTATAGCGCCCCCAAATGGATATGTATCAAAAGAAGATGGGCCCTGCTCAAGTGTGAAGAACCAAACAAAGGGTCAGCTGGACTTAGCGTGGATGCCAAAGTACTTTTTGTTTTTTAAGTTTGATAGAAGCAAAAAAAAAATGTTGAAAATGTTGGAAGATATCTTCTGCCTTGAGAACTTGATTTTTATGTGCCTTGAGCACTGAATCATCCTAGCGTGGTGTAATAGAAAGACCTTGGATTTAAGTACTTATTTCTTCACTTAGTGTTAATGTTACCTGACTTCTCAAGCCACAGTTTTCTCATCTGTAAGATGGAAAGAATAACAGTGCCTAATTTATAGTGCTATTGTGAGGATTAAGAGAGAGAATGCATGTAAAGCACTTTATACAGTGTTTGGCATATAGAAGCAGCTCGAAAAATGTTCATTAGTCTTTCCTTTTCCACTTGTACAGGAGTTTGTCTAGTATGCTTAGCTTGAGTCAAAAGTGATGGCTCTGGAGAGTTCTCTGAATTCAGTTGAAGTCCTTTGGACCATTTGTAGAACGGTCCATCTCTCTGTAGTGAGCATTTTCCCAAATATGGATTTTAGCATACATTCAAATGTGTTTTCGTTCATCTAGCAAAACCCCAGCCCACAAGAACTTTATCTTTATGACTCCTTTTTCCTCTTCCTCATTATCTTAGACCTCAGAAGTCAGAACTGAACTTCACAGGCAGCTCTGTAATTCGGCATGAAAGTTCACCATAGCTGAGGGGTTTTGCCTGCCCTCAGACAGGGTTTCTTAGCCTCTGCACTATTAATGTTTTCAGCTGGACACTTCTTTGGTGTGTGTGTGGGGGGGGGGGGCGGGTGTCTGTGCTGTGCACTATAAGATGTTTAGCAGCATCCCTGGCCTCTACATACTAGTTGCCAGTAGCACCCCATTCCTTCCCTGAGTTGTGACAACCAGAAGTGTCTCCAGACACTGCCAAATGTCCCCCGAGGAGAGGGGCCACATTGTTCTTGATTGAGAAGCAGTCCTAGGAGGAACAAATTTGCTAGCTCTTTAGCACACAAACATCCTTGTAGGGGTAGACTAGTGGAATATTTGGGACTTATTGGAAATTTAAAGGACATGGATGAGCGTGGGAAAGAAGAGTTTAGGCAGAGGAACAGCCTGGATTTTGAGAGAGAGCCTATTTTATATGCCAGGCCTTATGGATACAGAGATTAATGGCATAGGCCCTGCTCTGGAGGGGCTCACATTTCGGTGGGAGGTCCAACCATGTGAACAATAAGAATGCAGTGCAGTAAGTGCAATGTCAGAAATATGTAAATGGTGCTATGGGACAATGGGAGCACAGAGGAGGGGCACCGATCTTCGTGTGGTGCAGGGAAGCCTTTCCAGAAAAGATCACATTAGAGTTGAATGAATAAGGATTAGCCTGGAGAAGATATAGAATAGAAGAGACATAGAGAATTTGGGGTTTGGAGGGAAGTGCAAATAAATCATATAGATTGGCTGGGAGAGGAGTGCTCAGGAACAAGGAGTCTTGAAAGAGACAGCTTGTAAGATAGATGGAAAGCAGATCATGAAAGTCCTTCTAAGCCACATGAAAAAATTCTGAGAACCATCAAGAGCCATTGAGTTTCTCCATGATCCTGTTTGGATTTAGGGATGATTGTTTCAGCAGCAGTGTGGAAAATATATAAGAAGTAGGGTGACTAATCAGGAGGCTATTGTTGCAGTCCAAGCAAGAGATGACTGTGTTAAGTTAGGGTAGTGGCAGTGGGAAAGCATTCAGGATCTATTTAGGTGACGAGAACAATAGGATATGGGGACTAGTTAGGCTTGGGGACAGATTCTAGCTAATGCTACTTGTAGCGCTTTTCATTAAGGATGGAAAAGACGAGTCAGAGAGGTTTGGAAGGAAGATGAAGTTTAAGTTTGGAAAAGTTGATTTGAGATGGTTGTGATCCCGGAGGTGGGGCTATCTGATAGGCAGTAAGTATATGAGTCCGAAGATTAGGAGAAAATTTAGAGTTGCGATTCAAGATTGAGTAACAATAAAGATAAATTTTCAAAAAAGGATGTGTATACTGAAAAGAGATAAAGGCTAAGGATATTTTTATGGCTTGTTCTTCACTTCATTTGTGTCACATCCTCTGAGATGTTTTCCTTCACTAACATATATAAAATATCATCCCTATTGCTCTCTGTCCCTTTACTGCGCATTTTTTGGTAACATGTCACTATCCCATATTATGTTATGCATGTGACCCATTAGCTTTTTGGTTACTCTCAGATGTTTACAATAGTTTAATTCATAGGCATTAAAATGTTTAACCATTTGATATCAAAAATTTTTTTTTTTATCTCATTCAATTTAAAGCTTCTCCTCTAGCCCCCAACCTCCAGTGCAGCTCAACTGGAGATCCCACAGATCTCTAATAAAGAAAAGTGACTTGGTCTGTTCTTTCACTCTCATTGCTCCACCCTTCCCCAGCTTGCTCTGTTGCTTCTGGTTCCTCCAGCATTCAGGGGTGGGGTGGAGAGGGAGAGGAAGTCTTAAAGGGACAGTGAGAGGCTTAATTGCCTGGGGCCAGTATAATCTGGCTATCAATACCCTTTGTGAAGAAGATGCCCAAATACTGCCTTTTTGAGTGATGTGTTTTTGTGGTTCCAACAGGGACCCCATTCACTCCCTATCCCCCTACTGGGGACCTCTTCCCTGTACCATTCCTAATGGGAGCAATGCTTTCCCCCTTGACTCTTGTCCACACAACTTTCTTCTCACGGGATCCTCATTCTTCTGTAGGAGTTGCCAGCTACAATCAGAGAAAACCACCTGGCCATAGAAAACCTGCTACCTTAGAAGTCTAGACATTTGCCCTGCGGTTGTGAACAACTTCAACCAGCCTTCTGCCTTCAGATTTCTTCAGGTAAAAGTCAAGCACAAGTGTCTATCTTCTGCAGACACCAAAGCACACATGATCCTTTGTGTCCAAAGGTTCTCCCATGATCTCTTCCTGCTTCAGTGGCAACACAGTCAAGAGACCTAACTTTTTTTTTTTTTTCTGTAGGATAGCAAGACTCCAGCCTGGGAGTAAGAAGCCAGTGTTCCCTCTTGAAAGTTTTAATTGGGGTCCTTTTACTTGGCTTTAGCAGAGGAACAGTAGCACTTTCTACTTTAAAAATCATTTCTCTTCCTCCAGTTGATCTCTAGAATTCTCTTATGTAGACTGGAATTGAATGGTGAGGAATGATAATTGAAATACTAGTTTGGCTACCTCTTAGCAAGTACTAGTTGATATATTTATTTATTTTTGAGAGGCAACATGGAGTACTAGTGAACAATCTTAACTCTGGAGCCATAACGCCTGGCTTCAATTCCTGACTTAACCTTTTGACCTCTCTGTGCCTCAGTTTCTTTATTTGTAAAACAGGGATAATAAGAGTATCTACATCATAGAATTTTTGTGAGGACTAAATGTGTGTGTATCGTAGATAAATACCTTAGAACAGTATGTAGAATAACAGTGCTATATGTGCTATTAGTGCTATTGCTTATTTTTCGTTGACTTAAAACTTAAGCTCCATGCATTCAGGATCTTTTTTTGTTTACTGCTACATTTCCAGCTCTTAAAAACAGTGCACATAACAGGCACTAGTAAATGTTAGTGCCCTCAGACTTCTTCTGAATGAATTAATGTGACATTTAAGCTTTAGAAGTTAAGGTGTGCGCAGGGAAAGTAGGGTCTGAGAAGATTAAGAAAGATAGCCAGAAAACTGATGTTTCAGAAGCTGTAGGAGAGGAGAACTTAACAAGGAAGGAATACACAACAGTGTCAAACATCACTTGAGTGTAAAAGAAAACTAAAACTAAAATATGGTCATTGTGTTTTGTAACAAGAGACCCCTATCTTTTTGCTTTCATATCCTGGGAAGTAAGGGTTTTCTTCTCTCCAGAGGTATTTTATTAGAATGAATGACCACTCAGAACAAGTCTTTGAATAAGTCTTAAAAGTTTTTAGCTCTGCGTTATCAACCTCCAAAGAACAAACCAGTCCTGCACTCACTTAGTTTGGGCCATAACAACAAAGGACCCACTCTTAATACGATACGGTCCATTTTCTCGACCCCAAATTCTCCTCTTGAATCAAAGAGCAAAACTTGCTTTTGACATCTGCACACAACTCCGTGCTAGTTCCCCACCTAAGAATGTTCTTCTCCCTTTTCCCCACCCACCCTTGCTTTTCAAGAATACAAGTAAAATGTATAAAGAACTGTTAACAACTCAATAATAAAAAGACAAATTAAAATGGACAAAAAAATTTCAATAGATATTTCTTCAGAGAAGATATACTAATGGCTAAAAGTACATGAAAAGATAGTCAACACCACTAGTTGTTAGGGAAAGGCAAACCAAAACTACACGAGATGCCACTTCACACCCACTGGGATGTCTGTAATCAAAAAACCAATAACAGGTGTTATCGAGGATGTCGATAAACTGGAACCCTCATACATTGCTGGTGAAAATGTAAAATGGTGCAGCCACTTTGGAAAGCAGTCTGGCAGTTCATCAAAGGGTTAAATACAGAGTTACTGTATGAACCAGCAATTCCACTTCTAGGTACACACACAAGACATTTGAAAACATATGACATTTAAAAACCCCTCACACGTGAATGTTTACACCAGCATTATTCACAATAGTCAAAATGTACAGACAACCCAAATGGCCATCAACTGATGAATGAATAAGGAAAATGTGGCCTATTCATACAGTGGAATATTATTTAGTCATAAAAAAGAATGATTTTAGTGATGTCACAAAAAATGATGGAGTAGAGAACTCCAGAGCTCTTTGAAAGGCTGTAATTAGCTACTAAATAAAATCTATGTTCATTAACATGGCTCACAAGGCCTCTGCAGTTCTAATCCTTACCCATCTGTTATAGGTGAAATTATGCGCCTTTCTAAAATTCATATGTTGAAGTCCTAAACCCCAGTACCTCAGAATGTGCCCTAACTTGGAAATAAGGTCATTGCAGATGTAATTAGTTGAGATTAGGTCATTTGGGTGGGCCCTAATACAATATGACTGCTGTCTTTATAAAAAGGGGAAATTTGGGCACAGGGACACATGCACAGGGAAACTGCCATGTGAAGATGAAGGCAGAGAAGGGGTAATGCTTCTGTGATCCAAGATATGACAAAGATTGCCAACAGGCCACTAGAAGCTAGAAGAGGGGGACTGGTTTGCAGGACTGGCTTGTTCTTTGGAGGTTGATAATGCAGAGCTAAAAACTTTTAAGATTCTCCCTCATACCCCTCAGAAAGAGCTAACCCTGCAGACACTTTGATCTCAGACTTCTAGCCTCTAGAACTGTGAGACAATACGTTTCTGTTGTTGAAGCCACTCAGTCTGTGGCACTTTGTTATGGCAGTTCTAGTACACTAATACACCATCTTTCTAGCCTCGTCTGTGATCATTTTTTCCTTACACGTTATGCTCCAATGCCACTTCCTTTGGGTAGGCCTAATGTTTCTAGCCTTTTGTTCTTGCTTATACTATTCTTCTGCCTAAAATATCTTTTTGGTCTAGCTAATTCCTATTCATATTTTAAGATTACTTTTTGCAGGAACTCTTCACTGACCACTCCCCTCCAGGCTGGTGTAAGTGGCCTTGCTATGTGCTCCCACATATCCTGTGTATCTCCCTAGCTTTGCACTTTATACATTATATTATAATTGTATAATTGTATGTTTATGGTTTGTCTGTCTCTACCCACCCCATGCAATAAATGGTGAACGCCGTGAGGAGTCACCAAAATCCCAGTGCCTAGCACAGTATACTTTCCACATAGTATATGCTCAATACATATCTTTGAATAAAAGGACTTTTTAAAAATAATTTCAGTGTTTATTCTTCTTATTTCTCCCCATAGCACCTACTAAAGTGCTTTGCATAAAGGGTGCTCAGTACATCTTGATGGTTCTAAACTGAGGACATTTGGCAATAGCTGGAGACATTTTCGGTTGTCACTATTGGCATCTAGTGGGTAGATGTCAGAGATTCTGCTAAATATCCTACAATGCACAGGATAGCCCCTGAGAGTGAAGCATTATCTGGTCCAAGATGTTAATAGTGTGGAGGTGGAGAAACCCTGATCTTTACTGAATAAGAGACTGAGTCTACTTTTTACACCCTGTACTCACGATAGACCACTAGTGCACTAAATATGCTCAGTTGGGAAGCCTTCTATTTTTGATCATTTCTTTTCAAAAGTAAACTATTACTCAACAAGACATGATGCGGGAGTGTCCCAGCATTCAGAATTAAGACTTTGGCAATTGAAAAGTACCTGATCAATAAGAGAACACATATAATTTACAATATTGTTATGCCCGAAATGCTCTATAGCAGTGAAAATGAATTAGAGCTACACTTATCAACAGAGATAAATCTCATAAGCATAATGTTAACTGAGGAAAGCAAACTGCAGAAAATACAGAGTTATATTATCTATATAAACTACTACATATCGTTTAGGAATAGACACATATGTAGTAAATGTATAAAGACAGCTATATAAATGAGCAAGATCAAATCTGGGAGAGTGAAAACCTCGGGATGGAGGTGTATACAGAAGGCTCGGACTGCAATGGTAATGCCTTATTTCTTAAGCTGGGTAGTGGGCATAGGCTTGTTAAATTATTCATTATACATTTATGTATTTTTGAAATATTCAATACTTTTCAAAAAGAGCAATTGCTCAATACCGAGGCATCCTGTCACCTGGGCCTGAGGAAAAACTCCATCTTTTCAGCTTGCACTTGCCAGAACTCCCTCAACGTGGTAAAACCAAATCATTCATTGAATCCAATCATTCACTATGGGACAGGAGCTTACATACTATCCATAGCGTAATAATCCATCGGTTCCTGTTTACATTATTGCACAGGATGGTGCCTGGCACTGCTTGCATTGAAATCCTCACAATATTTGGCATAAGAATTTAAGCACAGAATCCTTGTGGCAAATGTAGAGGATCACACAGAAATAGACAGTAGTTTGCAAAGCATAGAATCTGTGTAAACAGGCCATTGGCTAACTTTGTTTTGGTTCATTGTCTATGTTTGTCTCTGTGCATTTGCAGCTGGTTTAGTGATACTGTCTTAGAGTAAAGGAATCAGGCACTCACACATCCTCTTTAATGAGGTGGACCTTGGAGAATGAGAAACTGCACACGTATAAAGAAGTACAAACTTGAAATAATATCTGGAAATTTTGCTGTGGAATAAGAAGACTGAACTAAATGTTTTCTGAAGTCCCTTCTGGCTGAGGGCATTTCCAGCTCCTGCCAAGCACCACCTACAAAGAAGGAGCAGAGAAGTGCTTGGTCTGAGTTCTTGCAGGCCAGGTTAAGAAGGCGAAGACATTCAAAGCCCAGGGCCGAGCAGAGAGGCCCCAAGGATGGAGGTGGCGACTTCAGGCTGTGGGCAGGGTATTGAAGGTTTCAAGTACAAAAGAAAACACTTGGTAGACCCTGGGAGCTGAATTTTACTGTTTTGTCTTCTAGAATTAAATTTTTTTCTTTCTCTATTAAAGAGTTTCAAAACAGATGTTTTATATTATCAAAGCTATACATGCCATTATAAGAAAGTTGAAAAATACAGAAAAGTAGGAGGAAAATGAAAAATTCATTTATTCCCACCACCTAGAGACAACCACTATTAATATTTTGCATACTTCTTTCTAGCCTTTTTTCCATGCATATCCTCCATTTCCATTAATTGTAGTGATCCTATTTTATATTAAATGTTATATTCTACTTTCAATTACTATTAGACATAAGCATTTTCCTGTCATTATGAACTATGTGTAAATACAGTAGTCCCCACTATCTACCATTTTGCTTTCTATGGCTTCAGTTACCCACAGTCAACTGCAGTCTGAAAATATTAAATATATGCAAAATTCCAGAAATAAACAATTCGTAAGTTTTAAATTGTGTGCCATCCTGAGTAGTGTGATGAAATCGCATGCTTTTCTGCTCCATCCCACCCACGATGCTAATCAACCCTTTGTCTATTGTATCCACACTGTATACTTTGTGCCCAATTATTAATATCTGGCTATCTTGGTTATCAGATCAATTGTCATGGTATTGCAGTGCTTGTATTCAAGTAACCCTTATTATACTTAATAATGGCCCCAAAGTGCAAGAGTAGTGATGCTAGCAATTCAAATATACCAAAAGAGAAGCCGTAAAGTTCTCCCTTTAAATGAAAAGGTATGTATGTATATGGAAAAAACCATAGTATATATAGGGTTCAGTACTACTTGTGGTTTCAGGCATCCCCTGGGGGTATTGGAATGTATCTCTCATGGATAAGGAGAGACTACTGTACCTGTTTTATTGGCTATATAGTATTACATTGTGTGACTAAACTAATTTACTTAACCATTGAACCACTAGGTTTTTTCCCTAGTATTTGATTATTCTAAGTAATACTGGATTAACATTGTTGTACAAAAAAGTCTGTGAAAGACACATTCATTCATTATACAATTGTTAGTGAGAACCTACTATGTGTCAGGGACTATGGTAGGTGCCAAGTTTCTGCCTTGTTTTTTTTTTGTTTTGTTTTTTTTTATTGAGATAGGAAACACTGGAGGGAGAGCAAATTTAGGAGAAAAGAGGGTAGGTTCATCTTTGGATGCGCTGAGTTTGAAGTGCCTGTAAGACATCTAAGTGGAGTGTGAAAAAAGCAAAGCTCAGTGGCAGAGAGATAGAGATATAAAATTACAGTTGTAGACTGACGAATCTCAGAGGGAAGGTGGGGGCCAGGTGGGTGGGTGGGAGGACATTAACCAAAGAACTTAGATGCATACATGCATAACCCATGGACACAGACAATAGTGTGGTGAAGGCCTGGAGGTGGGGGGTGGGAGTGCATGCCGGGTGGAGGGGATCAATTGGGGGAAGAGGGGGGACATCTGTAATACTTTCAACAATAAAGATAAATTTTTAAAAAGTTGTATGCTCACCACTATCTAGCTCTAGAACATTTTTATCACCCTAAAAAGAAACCCTATATCCATTACCAGTCATCTCCTATCCCTTCATTCCCCTAGTCCGTGGCAGCCACTCATCTACTTTGTCTCTATGCATTTGCCTGTTCTGGACATGTCATACAAATATAATCACTCTTATGCCCAGTTTTTTTCATGTTCTCAAAGTTTATCCATGTTGTAGTATGTATCAATTTTTCATTCCTTGTTAGGGCTGAGTAGTATTCCATTGCGTGGCTGTATTGCAATTTGTTTATCCATTCATTGGCTGATAGACATTTGGGCTATTTCTACTTTCTGGCTATTATAATGATGCTATGCACATTTGTGTACAAATTTTTGTGTGGACATGTTTTTATTTCTCTCAGGTGTATACCTAGAATTAGAATTACTAGGTCCTATGGTAATACTATGTTTAACTTTTTGAGGAACCGCCAAATTGTTCCACAGTAGCTATAGTGTTTTACATTCTCACCAGCAGTGTATGAATGATGATTTTAATTTTCTCACATCCTCACCAACACTTATTTTTTTTCTTTTGATTGATCGTAGTCATCCTAATGTACATGAAGTAGTATCTCATTGTGGCTTTGATTTGAATGGCTGCAGTATCTTTACTAGAAAAAAAATCAACTCATCCTCTGGCACTTGGTATGTGACTACTAGACTGACTAATGAATCCTTTTCAAAAGAATCATCAAAAGCAATTCAATTGAACTTGATGTTAGACAATTATATCCATTGGCTATAATAGGATTATGTATTCCTATTCATTGTCACGTGACTTGACTGTGCATCCTGTGGGAAGAGTCTATGTTTCTGCCCTTGACTTGGGGCTTGACCACATGGCATGCTCTAACCAATAGAATGTGAGAGGACGTGTTATTTTCCACAATTGAGCAGAAGTTTACAATTCCACATTTCCTCTCAGTTTCTCTTTCTCTCAATCCTATACTCTATCATATCCCAGATAGGGGCTGCTCCTTGAGCCTGGGTCCTACAATGAGAAGACATACATGGCAGAACCCCAGTCTACCTGTAGCCAAGCAAAACCAAGCCTGTCAGATAGTTGATACTAGTACATTAACTAAAAGTTTTATATATTTTTATATGCATAAAAGAAAAAGTCTCAAAAGCTCACTAAACTGTTAATTGTGTTGATTAAATCAGTGTATGCATGGATAATTTTCACTTTGTTCATTTTTGTATTGTTTGGATTTTTAAATGAACTTATGTACTTTTGTAATTCTTTCTTCACTTAGTTTTTAAAAAATTACCCATACTGTCTATTCAACATAGATAGCTTAAATTATAATGAATTTACTTTTCGAGAAGAAGAAATCAATAAAAATGAGTTTATTTTTTAAAATTTAAGTTGTATACAGAGGGAAGGCGGGGGTAGGTGGGTGGGAAGAGATTAACCAAAGAACTTACATACATATACACATAACCATGGACACAGACAATAGTGTGGTGAAGGCCTGGGATGGGGGGTGAGGGTAGGGTAGAAGGGGTCAATGGGAAAAAGGGGGACATCTGTAATACTTCCAACAATAAAGATAAATTTAAAAAAATACAGTTGTGCTCATATAGATGGTAATTAAAGCCAAATGAGTGAAAGAGATCATTGAGAAAGGAATATATGTAGCCTACCCTTGAGAATGTCTGACTTTCAGAGATTAGATAGCAAGTGAAATCTACAAAGGAGACTAAGGAGAGGGCAAAGGGGTAGAAGGAAAAGCAGAAGAGTATGGTGTCATAGATGCCACAGAAAGACTTTCGAGGAGAAGGAAATGGTTAACAGCGTTAAATGTAGGGAAGAGGTCAAGGAAGATAAGGACTGAAAATGCCTTGTCTGTCATCCTATCTATGTCTATCTATCTATCATCAATCATCTATTTATGTATAAGTTATCTTGTTGAGCACAGTTTCCGTGGAGTGTTAGTGAAGGAAGCCAAATTGCTGAATGAGAAGAAAGGGAATGGAGATTGCAAGTGTATATTTTCAATAAGTTTGTCCATAAAGAGGAACTGGGGAGGTACCTACAGTGTAGGGAGGAGTTTTTTTAAGGTAGTAGAGACTTGAGTGTGTTTAATTGCTTGCTGATATTTGAGAGGGAGTTGAACATAGTGATGAGAAGAAGGGAGGGAAAGAGAGGAAGGGAGGAAGAGAAAAGAATCTACAATTACTGGGGAGAAGTTAACATGTTAACATTTTAATTTCTCTTGAGATTTTATATATATATATTGTTCACATGCTTTCTCAAAGGGTTTTTAACCAACATACACTCCCACCAGCAATTATGAGACAGCTTGTCTGGTAGCCAGTTTGTCATCATTGTTATAAAAACAAACCAAAAAAACTTTGCCAAATAACCTCGTTATTATTCCAATTTGCTCTTCTTTGATTAATAGTAAGTTGAATATTTTACCCTGTTGTGACTGTGTGTGAATTTAGTTTTATGTCCTTTGCCCAAAACGTTTCTATTTTAGACAGACATTTTCCTTTGCCATAGAAGACAGAAAGTTGGAGGATCGGAAGGGTATCATATTTTATTTTCCCAAATTATACGGTCTAGAGTCTTCATCTTCCCAAAGGTACACGACAATTTGACAACTCGTGGCTCAGTTGAGCCTCAGAGGCAGGTAATTTAGCACCTGACAGAGTGACCACAGATGGAAGTGAAAGCGGGGTTAGTCTTAGACCCCTATACTTAGTCTTCAAGCTCTCTTTCCTAACCCGGGAGAGCCTCCGCCCAATGCTTTAAAACTTTGGCCCCCAGAGCTCCCCTAGAAGTGGCGCGATCCCCTAGGTAGGAGCCGGGAGCGCTGTGCGGCCCCTTTAAGAGTCCAGCTCCTCCCAGCTCCAGGGAAAGTTGGAGCTTTTTCCGCCTCCCGGGGAGGTTGAGAAGGGCCGGCCGCCCGAGCGGGATTGCAGTGTTCCCCGGGCTGTAGACCCTGCCCTGAATCCGACACTGGGACGCCTCGCCCTCTCGTGGCACCTGTTGCAGGTGACAGGTAGGTCCGCGGCCAGAGGCCGCCCCTTTGCCCCCGGTCGGGGACTCCCCTCGGGTCCCCAGCCCCTTCGCGCTGCGCCCCCACCCCCATCCCAGGGACCTGCACCCTTCCCTGCCCGCTGGGCTCGCCCGGTCTTCACAGCCCCCTTCCCCCGCCGGCCTCCCTGGACCGCGAGCCCCGCGCCTCCGCCGCCGCCTGCCTGGGGCGGTCCCTCGCCGCCCGTCGGCGCCTTCCCGGGCCCCTTCCTCAGCCCAGCCGTCGCTCCCGCGGGCTGCGCCTCTCAGTGTCCCTCTGTGTCTCGCCTCTCGCACAGTGGCCGACTTTTCCCGCCTGCGGAAGCCGGAGCACGTCCCAGGAGCCAGCCGTGGGGCGGGGGTTGGGACCGGGTTCCTAGCGGGAACTGAGCCCTCGGAGACGTCGAGCCGGTCACCCTCTCGCCGGTTCCTCTGGCAGCGCCCAGGCGTCGCGCGTGGTCTCTGGCCCCGCGCTTCTTCCGGACATCGGGCGGCGGCCGCTTCCCCGGCCTCGGCCGGCGCGCCCCAGGTACGGGCTGCGGCCGGTCGCTCCTGCCTTCGGGGGCTCGCTCCGCGCTTGGGGCTGGGCGCCGGGCAGTGTGCTCTGGGGCTGAACTGCTTTTTCTTGCCAGCCTTCAAGCAAGTTTTGTGGATTTGCTCCTGGAGGACGGTCCCCAGAGCCCTCAGAGAGGGCACAGAACACTTCTGTCTTCTGTGATGGTTTGTAAAGGGGTACATGACCGCCTCCTGCTCTTAATGTAGAACGAAACGGTTGGTTTTTGGTGGTGAAATCATTTGGTTAGAATTCTGGTGGCTTTAACAAGTGATCCGTTTGTCATTAACTAAACTTTTCTTCCCCCCAGTACTCAGCTTCTTCAGAACCAGAGGACCTAGCATTCCAGAAGACAGCCTTTGGCAGGGGTGGCCCTAGACCTTGAACATTTGTGTCAGAAATTAGTCTTCAGTACATCCCAGACCTCCTATTTTTAACTGGCTTCTTTTCTGCTCTTTCAGGGTCCCACCTCCACCCCTCATAAATCCATTAATATTAAGGGATCAATGACCTAATGTGTTTACCCACTTGGTTTGTGGAGAGACCAGTGTCTGATGCAAAGAGCTGAGGCCCTGAGGAAGTTTTTTGTTGTAGTTGTAGTTGACTTTTTAAAAGCACCTGCTGGAAATTCTAGTAGAAAAAGACCACCAGCTTGACTAGTGAGACTTTTCCTGGCAGGGGAAGACCATTTCTGGTAACACAGCTTCAGGAGACTCGAAGTCAGAGCCTGTTGAGGGATAATTGGTCTGTGAGTGTAAGTAGCATTCTGGATAATACTCTCTGAGCTTAAAACACTGCTACGAATAATGGTTGTTAGAATCTATTGAATTAGGTGCTGTGATAAATTCTTGACGTAATTATCTCATATAATCCTCATAACTCTATGCAGTAGGCACTACAATTATAACTGTGCTGTGATGAAAAGGAAACTCAAAGGTTAACTGCTTTGCCCCAAATCACCCAACAGATGAGGGGCAGAGCTGGGTCATCTGACTACACAGCTGTGTTCCAATCCCCTGTCACACCACCTCTGCTGTCTTACATGTTAGGAACACTAAATAGCTCACAAGTGAGGACTAAGTGATTATAAAAATTCCCCTTCCAAGCTGAAGCATACATAAGTTATGGTCCTTGACTCCACCCTGGATGCACTGTGGAGGCTTTGGACCACTTACCTCACAGGTATCTTACCTACTCCACCATTTCACTTCCAATAGGGGTCCAATCGCCACATGGCCACTGTAAGTCCAGACCCCTGAGTGTACTCAGCTGAATGAAACCTCTGGGGCTCTTGGCTCAACAGTAATTGTCCTAAATTAGGGATGGGTAACTCGGTTCTAGGGATATGTACCTGACTCAACTTCTTCCTTTCCTGCTGGCTAGGGGAGAAAGGAGGGTGTGATATGTGTGAAAAGGATTCCCCAGCAGCCAGGCCAGAGAGCCTGAGGGGGAGTATTTGCTTGTTTTATGGTGGGATGGATGGAGTACCTTAGGCAGGAACAGTCCAAGAGAAAAATGTCCTTCCTGATCTCATCTCTGGGCCTTTGCTCAAACTTCTCTCTCTCTTTTTTCCCCCTGAAAAGATAACTTGCCACCCATTCCACTCCCCTGCCATTAATTCCTACTGATCTCTCAAGATTTAGCTCTAGCCCAGCCGGGCGTGGCTCAGCGGTTGAGCGTCGACTTGGGATCCAGGCAATAGGGGTTCGATTCCCGGTCAGGGCACATGCCCGGGTTGCGGGCTCGATCAATGACTCTCTCATCATTGATGTTTCTATCTCTCTCTCTCCCTCTCCTTTCCTCTCCCTGAAATCAATAAAGATATATTTTTCTAAAAAAAAAAAAATAAAAGATTTAGCTCTGAAGTCACCTCCTTTGGAAAACCTTTTCTGAACAACATAGTCCCTTCCCCTAAGCAGCATTACCAGTTAGTCTGTATCCTAAACCACTTTGCTTACACTTCAGGCAAGTCCTTAAGCCCTCTCTTAGTTGCTTTTTCACCTGGAAGGTTGTAACCTCTTTAAGGGCAAGGTCTGGATGTTGGAGCTCCCTTTGCCTTAAGCATGAGAAATTAACAAATATTTGTGCTAGGAACTGGGGATACCGTGCCTTCAAGGGCCTGAGGTCTGATGATGGTGGCATTAAAGTACAAATGACACCTTTCTGAGGCACTTGAAACCAGACAGCTAGGAGCTTGTACTTAAATGTCACCTTAGTGAGGCCTTCCCTAACCATCCTGTTGAAACTTGCAACCCTTCCCTGAACATTGTGTGCTCCTTCCTTACTTTATTACTCTTGTGTATCACAGTGTGTATTTTATCCATTCTTCTCTCTTGTCTGGCCCTCTCCCCTCTCCACAATGTAAGCTCCATGTGGGTAGGGTTTTCCATTTTATGCACCAGCGAACCCCAGCATCCATAAGGCGGCCTGGTGCAGAGGTACTTATTAATATTTGTTAAATGAATTAATGAATGACATTACTGTTCTAGGAATTGGCACTTTTTCCTGGGCTCCTGGAACTGAAACTGAGTGAGCCCTGCCTGTTACCCGGCAGCTGTGAGGTTGCCCTGGGCCTGGTTCTCGATGTTTTCCTTCTGCCGAGTTTTGTTTTGAAATTGCATTCCTGATTACAACTCTGACCTAGTTGGAAGTACTTCCTTTCTCTCTTTTGAAGGCGTGAGTCTCTGAGTGGAAACTTCTGAAGTTTAAAGTGGAAATGTAAAGATACTAAGTTTCTGGTGGGTAGGAAGGGTGTGGATTGCCAGATGTCTTGAGGTGTTTCAGGCATTTGGTGAGCTCAGTAAGAAGCTGGAGAACGTTACTGTGCCATAGGGAAGTGAATAGCCCAAAAGAATAAAAGATGCCACAAATTAAGCTTCTGATCTCACCCAAGTCACCTTTAGCCTTTTAGGCCTGAGGTAGTTGTTGGATTATGAACTTAATGGAAAAGCCATTGCTGAGTGCTACTTGTATAGTAATTGGAAGGGGGAGGGAGGGATAGAGGGAGGGAGGAGGAGAAGGAGGGGAGAGAGAGAGAGAGAGAGAGAGAGAGAGAGAGAGAGAGAGATCAGTTGCCTCCCATACATGCTCCAAGCGGGGATCCAGCCTGCAACCTGGGTCTGTGCCCTGACCGGGAATCAAACCCGAGACCTTCTAGTGCATGAGACGATGCTCCAACCAATTGGGCCACACTGGCCAGGGCAGCACTTGACCAGTTTTATGTTAGGAGAATCATACTGAGAGGACACCACAGATAACATAAAAGAAAAGAAAAAGTACTGTTCTGTTTAAATGTGCTTTGAAATATTTAGAAAGAAAGGGGCTAGAATCCCTTAATAGACAGGCTTGGAAGGAATTGGGCCCTTGATATGGTGATAAATATGTGACTCTTCACCATTTGAAACTCACCAGTTCTTTGAAACTCAAGTTTGTACAGAGAACTTCTGCTCAGCCCCCCTGTTCTACTAGATTTATCTCCATCAGCCTCTGAACACTGGAGTGAAACCAGGCTCAGTCCCTGGACTTTTCGTCATCCAAAACCTTCCTAGAAGCACTCATCTAGCTCTATGGCTTTAAATACCATGTATCTATACACTCATCACTCAAAAGTTTGTCTCCAACACAGCCTTTCTTCTAAGCTCCAGCCTCATATATCCAATGGCCTATTCAACATCTCTACTTGGATTTCAAATAGACGTCTCAGATGGGACATGGCCAAAACAGGACTCCCGATGCCTCTCACATCCCCAGCCCCTTCCCTCAGCTTCCCCTATCTCAGTAAAATGGCACCAGCATCCATTCGGTTGCTCAAACCAAGAATCTACGGGCACCCTTGATTCCTGTCTTTCTCTCAACCTCACAACATCCAATTCATCAGCAAGTCCTGTTGACCTGAACGGCGGAGTGTGTCATATTCTGCCACATGTATCCATCTCATTTGCCTGTCACTCTAGCCTGAGCTACCACAAGGCTGAAATAAATATCTTTGCACAATGCTCAAGGATGGATATAGATATAAGATGCACACATACAAATATTTACGTGGGATAGCTTTCTATAAGGAGATTTGCTATGTTAAAGGATATGTATTTTAAAAATGTGAGTAGGCACCACCGAAGTAACATCTAAGAAGGTTTATACTGTCACTATTGAGAGTGCCTTTTCTTATTCCCTTGCTGAGGATAGACATTCTTTTTAATTTTTGCCAATCTGATAGGTGAAAAATAGTATCTAACTGATTTAACTTGCATTTCTCTGATCACTGGTGAGGCTGAGTATCTTTTCATGTGTGTTAGCTAATTGTATTTTTCCTGAGACTTGCTCTTGAATATCCTTTGCCCATTTTTCTTTTGGCTTATATGTTTAATTTGTTTGTAAGAACACTATTTATTAGGGATATTTACCCATTGCCTGTTATTTAGTGCAAGTTTTTTTCTCTCTGGTCTGTCATATGTCATAACTTTGTTCATGATGTGTATCCCTCTTGTAATCAGATAAAACACACTATAAAACATTTAAAAACATGTTCATTAGATTTGGCAATTAGGAGCTCAGTGACGACATCGGTAAAGCAGGAGGAGAGAGAGGCAGATTGTAGAGAGTTGGGGAGTGAGCACTGAGGACTGATAGGGAATATGGTATACACTTTGAGGGGGCTTGGCTATGATGGAAAGGAGAGAGTGTTTCTTATAGACGGTCCAAAAATGTTAATTAATTTTGTTTTGTTTTAAATATAGAAGAGAGGTGAGTCCATTTATGTGTAGATGGCACAGAGCTTGATGATGTAAGGTCATTGAGAAAGCAAGAGGATGGGGGCTCCAGAGTGAAAGAAGTGAAAAGACTGGCCTTAGAGAAAGGGAGATGGCTCTTCCATTGAGACAGGAGGGAAAGAAGGTACCATTGGTGAGGCTGTGGAGAAAACAGGAGCTGTGGAAGGACAGGATTTTGAGAAAGGTCCCATCTGATGAGCATGGTGAGGAATTGGAGAGGCATTTGAGAGGGATGGAAAGAGGAGCCCTTTAGAGGTATATCATCCAGATTGCCACATCATAGTGAGCCAAAAAAGGTTTGGATAACTTGAATGTGTCTCTGCCTCAAGTCACAGAACCCTGTATCCATTCTCTCCAGTACTCATCATCTCAGGTGTAGAACAGAGTATGGACAGTCTAGTTTGGGGGATTTTTCTGGGTGGCTGCGACAGAAATATAAGAAGGCACGAGATTGGACACTGCTGGCAGAATAGTTGAAATGATGGAGCACTGTGGCTTTCATATCTGTGACTATCTAAATCTACCTTGAACTTGAGTAATTCCTAAGGCATCTACACTGTTTCTTGTTTGTAGCTCTTATCAATTCAGATATCAGAACAGCTTTAGTATCAATGTCTTTATTGTTTGCAACTTATAAGAAAACATGGGTTGATTTACTGAGGGCATACAATGTGCCAGTTTCTAGGCTAGGTGCTTGAGATATAGTGGAGAAGAAGATGTTGGCCTTTTTAATGGAACTTATTTCAGCAGGAGAGATATGTGTTAAACAGTGTATCACATAATAATTTAATCACAATTTTGATAGTTCTATGAAGTTTAGATATTTTAGAAATCAAATTGTCACATTACTTTCTCTGAAAGGCTTTACCAATTTACATTTTATTTATTAATTTATTGTTGACACTATTACAGATGTTCCCCATCGCCCGCCCTTAACCTACTTCCACCCAACCTTTGCCTCCCCTCTCCCTCTGGTAATCACCACACTGTTTCTGTGTCCTTGGGCTACGCATATATATTCCTTGACTAATCCCGTCACCTTCTTTCATCCAGTCCCCCGCACCCTCTCCCCTCTGACAACTGTCAGTCTGTTCCGTGTATCCATGCTTCTGTTTCTATTTCATTCGTCAGTGGATTTTGTTCATTAGATTCCATATATGAGTGAGATCATGTGATACTTGTCTTTCTCTGCCTGGCTTATTTCACTTAGCATAATAATCTCCAGGTCCATCCATGCTGTCACAAAAGGCAAGAGATCCTTCTTTTTTACAGCTGTGTAGTATTCCATTATGTAAATGTACCACAACTTTTTTATTCACTCCTCTACTAATGGGCACTTGAGTTTGTTGTCACCAATTTACATTTGCAAACAAATTATTAGAGTACCTCCTACATCTTCCCTCTTTAAAATTAAATGTTGTCTTTTTAAAAATTTGGTGAATTGATAGGCAAATATAAAAAATCTTATTGCTAGTAGGAGTGAAATTTTTACTTTTTTGCATTTATTGGTTACTTGATCTTCCTCCTTCAAGAATTATCTGTTCATGCTCTTTGTCTATTGGATAATTATCTCTCCTTGTTTTTAGTATAACTCTCTTTCCCTATTTGAAGTCATTAATCAGCCTTCTCTTTCTCTTCTCTTAGCTCTGGAAACACTAAAATAGATTTCACCCGGTCTCTCAGGCCATTCCCTTTTGATCTCCTTTGAATTTCTTTCTTTCTACTTTGGAAATATTGGTGTGCTTAGGGACTACTATATTTTTATTACTTGACCCAGTAAAAGATAACATATAAGTCTTCTGTTCTCATCACATCCCATTCCTCAGAGATAACAATATTAAATTTGTGTATCTTTTCAGACATTTTCCATGCCTATGTAAATATTTCCTTCCTCCTTTTCTTTCTTCCTTCCATCCAGTCTGCACATAAATATTAAAAGATATAAATGGAATCATGATATATGTTTTTCAATGTATTGTTTCCTTAATATTTGTGACAAGCTTTCAATGTCAATATATATAGAACTACCTCTTTCTTTTTACCAGCAACATAATATTTTATTATATGTATGTACCATAGTTTATTTAATCAATTTCCTATTGGTATGTGTTTATTTAAATTGTTGTGTTGTATTTTTTGTTGGTTCAAACAGTGAGCATTCTTATGATATATACTTGTGCATCTATTTGAATATCAGTAGGATATGTTTTTCAAAATGGCTCCATCAGAAACTGGTCAGTGGTGCTAAAGATTCAGAGAGAGCTAGGAAAATAAAGACTAACTATTGTCCTTTGGATTTAGAAGTTTCTTGGTGAGCTTAGAGCAATTTCAGGGAAGTGGGGGGGATGGAATTCTAGTGGTGGATTGAGAAATGATTGGGATATGAGGAAGTGGAAGCAGTGAACATGGATCATTCCTTAGTGAAATTTGGTTCTGAAGAGGAGAGAGAGGGTAGTAGTAGGGGAAAGGTTGAGATCCAGGGACTTTTTTTAAAGTTTAGAAGGAACTTAGATGTCTTTAAAAGCTGATGGCAAGGATAATTGATAGAGCAAAGTCCTTATAGGACAGAGTCCTTATGCCAGATGGAAAAGCATCCATACTGAGGTAGAGGGATTACCCTTAAACTAAAGGAAAGACATTAGTGTTCAGAATAATAAAAAGTGAATAGATATAGATGAAAGTAGGTTTATAGATTTGATGGCAGGAACTTACCTGACAGCACTTTTATTTCTCTATGATGTAAGAGGAAAGGTCATCCTCTTAGAGCAGTGGTTGAGGTGGGGCAAGGTTTGGGTTGGAGATTTGAGGTATTTGAGGAAGGTTTGAAATAGTTACCATGGTGACCAGGAGAGCAAATTAGGACCAGGGAAGCATACTTGGAGTATCAGGCAGTGTTGAGGTGAGCTTAGTGACTAAGAATTCATACTAATAATAATATACCAGATTGTGATTTTTATTTTCTCCAGTAGACCTCAGGAGTCCCAGTCATAAAAGCGTAACAGTTGGGCTCTTCTAGGGTTATGTTTTTTATTAGATATTTGCAATGAAAATATGGGTTATTGAGGATATTGACAAGAGTGCAGTTGAAACAATAGAGTCCAAACTGTCTAGGAAAGGAAGTGAAGACAGGAAGGAGCTGGCAGGGCAAATATAGAAGGGTCCATGGAAAGATGAACCCTCCCCTGTGAGGTCTGAGAACCAGTGTGAAGAATCTAGAAGGATAGGGGATTATAATCAGAGTAAAGTATTTGAATTAATGATATAAAAAGTGGAGAAATTCTGGGTCATAAACTCTTGGGTGTGGCTGAATGTGATATATGGTATTTTTTATATCAGCTCATTCATTCAGCAAATATTTATTGTGTGCACATTATGTGGCACACAGCATTCTTGGCACTGGAGGTATAGAGATGAACAAAACAAAGCCCTTACATATAGTTTACTATCTAGTAGGGGAGATTATTCACTTTTATAAAATAAAAGGGCATCTTCATTGATATGCTGATTACTGAATGTGTAGTTGTGTTTAGAAACAGTAATAATGCCAAGATCAAATATTTACATATATGAGGCCAGTAATGTCCATCTAGACATTTTGAGTGCCTTACTTTATTGTATGTTATATTAACTGAATTATGAAAATTTCTACCTCCTCCCCCGTTAGAACTTTTAAAGGCACTTTCATATGCTATGTTAGAATTGAAGATAAAGTAAATATATACATGTGTAATGTAGAATTTTAGCAGTTTTAATACATTAGTATTTTTTAAATGTTAGGACATTGCTTCTAGCTGTAGACCAGATGTTGACAATGCATGTACTAATCTTGTTCTAGGGATTTGATGTAATGTGTAAAGTAATTATGATTAAGCAGGCAGTTTAGGAGGGAAAGAAGGCTTATAGTATGTTAACATTTTACCTTTATTGTACATTCTCTAATATATATCAACTCCTTTGTATACATATGCTCATGTACCTATTTATTAGTATTTTATTTGAAAGGAATTAGTATTTATTTTATGCTGCATTGGCCTTAAATAACACTTTAAAATTATCTGACACGTATACAGTTTGATTTAAGTTCAACTACAGGTTGGTTGATTGTGTTTAAGGTTTCTGCGGCCATAGCTAGATCACAGCATCCCTAAAATTAAAAAAGTAACCAAATGCGTGAAATCACAGTTATGTGTGAACATGGGTTGGATTAGTCACGAACTATCATGATTTCTCATTCAAGGGGACTGTGTGGGTGATTTTTAGGTGACGTGGCCTGCAAGAATTAGATGGTAGCTAGAGTTCAGTTTAGAAATCCCCACCATCTGTGACCTTGGCAGGAGAAGAGGGTCTTCTCTGTGGGAGCTGCTGGTTTATTAAAGTTTGTTGAATAAGGAAAGATAATGGTGTTCCACGGCAATGAGGCTTATCATTGAAAAATGACAACATGTCAGGTCTCACCAGGCTTGAAAAAATGTTTTATGCATATAAATGACCTGGATTTTAAAACATTCTGTTCTTTTAGTTGGGGATTTTAGATCTTTTTAAGCTTTGGCACTGTTAAGGAAAGGGACTTTGGCCGAGGAGAGGATGAACTTGCTGTCCTTCACCCCATCAACTTCATGGGGCTCTTATGAATCCATTTGGCTCATGTGAAAAGCTTCAAGTGTAGGTCTTGCAAGCTGGAACACCAAATGGGATTTGTCTTAATATATGCATTTTCCCTGCCAACAGGGTGTGTGTTTGGATGTATGGTCCTGTTTTTATGATATTTTCTACTTCTATGTACCATGTTTATGGACATCTACCTTCTAGGATTGGTGGTAGGTTTAAGGCGCCTGGAGTTGCTGAAGAGCAGGAAAAACGTGTGAAATCATGAAAATAAGACCACATTTCCATCTATCCAATTAGTAACCAATCTGCAGGAGACATATATATCTGTACAGGGTGGGGCAAAAGTAGTTTTACAGTTGTTCATATGAAAATAATACAATAATTAATAAATAATAATACGAAAATAAATTCTGTTTTGTGTATTCACAACTGTAAGCCCTTTTATTTTTGTGTATTCACAACTGTAAACCTATTTTTGCCCCCATATAATATATATGTATACACACACACACACACACACACACACACACACATATATATTTACATACATATGACTTCTAGCTTCCCTCTGGGATTTACTTTAGAGAAGTATATATTTTTTTTCAGTGGGAATTTCTTCAAGCCATTTTTGAACAGAATTTGGTTGTATGGCAAGGTAGCTTAACAGGATCACTTTATAAAGTATACGATTATCTAACCACTATGCTGTATACCTGGAACTAATACAAAATAAGATTGCGTATCAACTATAATCGAAAAGTTAAGTTAGAAAAGGTAGCCTTGCAGATTCAATCTGTAGGAAATTGTCCACATTTATGATTCTAAGGGCTAACAAAGGAGATATTTTAGTTACTCCCCCCACCCCTGTACTCTCCTACCATCCTTGAGAAGGAATGTCCTGATGAGAAGAATGGGCCTTTTCCTATGTGTAGAGTTACTCTGAACCTGTTACGCATCACTACATGGGGAGGTCAGAGAACTGAGAAAGTAAGCTGGATCAAGGGCCCCTCAAATGTTCATCTGTTATTAGCTGAGGACTTTTTAAAAACTCTGCCTCTAGTTCTAGGTAGGATGTCCCCTTTCCCAAATATCACCATGTGGGAGCAATAGTATCAGAATACGAAGACACTGTATACCATAGTGGTTAAGAGCTTGGACTCTGGAACCAGATTGCCTGGGTTCAAAAACTAGACTCTCAGTTACAGGGCATAAGACCTTGGGCAAGTTATTTGTTCAATGTGTGCCTCACTTTCCTCATTTGTAAAACATGCTAATATGGTACCTACCTCATATGATTGTGAAGACTAAACGACTCCATATATGTAAAGTGCTTAGAAAAGCGCTTGGTACATAGTGATCATTACAGAAATGTTAACTGCTTTCTTTTTCCCCTCCCTCACCCTTCCTCCTCCTTCCTCCATCATCATCATCATCATCATCACCACCATCATCACTATCATCTTAAAAGGAGCTAAAACTACGAAATGTCTCAGTACATGCAAGCTCCACTTTTTGTAGAGCCTGTTTTGAAAAGGATTGTGGGGACAAAAGAAACAGTGCAAAACCAAAATCAGAATATTATAAAATTGAGAGCTAGTTATAAATTTTTGGTTGTTAGGGGAAATAAAAAACAAACAAACGTGTCTACCATAACAATTTTGAGAAGGTGAGCAGGCCTGGGTATGTTGCCTGAGGCATGGGTGTGCTCCGTGGGTGGGCTTGCCGGAGTCTAGAACTCAGCAGACCACTGGGAAACCTCAGTTGCCCTTTGGTTTTAGAGCTTTAATTCTGACTCCTCTACTTTGTTCCTACTCTTGTTTTTTATTTTTGATCCTATTTTTAAAATTTATGCTATTTTGTTATGTTTTATGTATCTTGGTAAGTCACTTTAAATCCTGTCTGGAACAGTGTATAAATAAGTACCTTTTAAACTGATCGTATCTAATTACTAACATTTGCTTAATATTTATGGTTGTCAGCCTACTTCTGTGCAGAGAGGTACAGTGGTTTTCCATCTGGGCAAAAATACTGATTAGATTTCTCACATTTCATAGTAAGATGTCAAAAGAGCCATATGCTCATATATTTTCCAAAGCATATGGTTAATAATAATTCCAGTTAAACAGCTACCAACATTAGGTGCTTATTCTAGACCAGGCACTATTTCATGTCCTATACCCAGGATGTATACTTGAATCATCATAGCCTTAGGCAGGAGTTCTTGTTATTAATCACCGTTTTTACAAATGTGGAAGATGAGACTCAGGGAGGCTGAATAACTTCCCCATGGCGAACCAGCTAAAAGTAGTGAAGCTATGATTTGAACCCAGGCAGCCTGGCTCCAGATCCAGTGTTCGTCAGCACTATTCCATGCTATACTGCTCTTAATAAGAAATCTAGCACATCAGAACTCCAAGTCTTAGTAGAAGCAGCTGTTTTGTGTTACAAAACATTCACAGATTCTGCAGATTTTAACTCAGTGTTATGTCTTTAATATTCCCCTTTCCATCTCTACTACCAGTGCCCTGTGCTTTGGGCTCTCATTATCTTTCCCCTGCATTTACACCACAGCCACTTCAAATCTATATTCTGCATAACTGTCACAGTGACCTAACACATCCTTGCCTTACTTATAGTACTTCAGTAGTTCCCATTGTCAAAGGCTTATTAGCCAATTCGCGGAGCATAGCCTATCACGCTCCTCTGACTATGTGATATGAACCCCACCTGCCTCTTCCACACCCCCCCTTACAATTTATTACGCAGTCTCACTGCACTGCTTGCCTGCACCACGCTGCATTATGACTCCATGCTTTTGTAAATGCTGAGCACTCTACCTAGTTGACCAACTGGTACACATTATTTACGACCAGTTTATATGCTGTCGCTGGTATCTCTTTCTAGTCCCCTTTCCCCAAGTTGGAGTAGGTGCCCCTCTTTGGTATTCTCATAGTAGCTTGTACTCATATTTTATTGATTACCATGTTCTTTTTATGATTATTTAAGTATCTCCTTTGATAGACTGTGTGCTCTTTGTGGGCAGGGTCTCTGTATTATTCTTTTGTTGTTGTTAATCCTCACCTGAGGATATTTTTCCATTGATTTTTTTTTAGAGAGTGGAAGGGAGGGAAGGATGGGGGGGGGAGAGAGAGAAAGACAGAGAGAGGGAGGGAGAGAGAGAGGGAGGGAGAGAGAGGGAGGGAGAGAGAAACATTGATGTGAGATAGACATATAGATTGGTTGCCTCCTGCACGTACCTCGATCAGGGCTGGGGATTGAACCTGCAACCCAGGTACATGCCCTTGACTGGGAATCGACCCTGCGACCCTTTGGTGCAAGGGCTGACACTCTAACTACTGAGCCACACCATCCAGGGCTGTGTATTATTCTCTTATCCTTGGCCAGCTAGCACAGCATTTAGCACATAGTTGGCCCTCCTAACTAACTAGCATTCTGTAAACAGTGCAAAATACAGAACTCCAGGTCAGTGAAAGAAGTAGGGTTTTGAAGAGCTGAGACCACACACAGAGATAACTACAAGGACAGCAGCGGGGGATTTTACAGAAGAATCTTTGCGGCCAGATATATTTACATTATTTAATCCAGGAGCCAGAAGGGGCTTGGGGTGATGGAAAGGTATCTGTATCCAAAGAGAACTTGGATAGATCTGAGAAACTAGAGTAAGTAGCTTTGTAATTTGAATCCACCTTAGATTTGTCTGAGTGGCGTTGACTGGAAATCTAAGATAGACACATTTGAATAAACATATTTAGAATTGTCTTTTGGAAGGACACCATCCTAAAATTGAAAGGCAGATTTGATAAAATAACCAACATAGTATTCAAATGTAAACATTTTATTGACTGTCAGCAATGTTGCATGCTCACTTAGCTGTTACCAACCAAAAAGATGTTATCAGTGGATGCCTTTGTGCATAGGAGACTAGATCTAAACAAGGGGATTTATGGAATACTGCATCCCTGGAAACTTTCTTTTCTTTTTTTTAATTAAAAATTTAAAAAAATTATTGAACTTATTGGAGTTATATTGATTAATAAAATTATATCGGTTTCAGGTATACAGTTCTACCATACATCATCTGTATATTGTATTGTGTGTTCACCATGCAAACTCAAGTCTCCTGTTACCATTCATCCCCCTTCTGTCTCCTGCCTCCCCCATCCCCCTATCTCTCTGGTAATCACCATACTGTTTGTTGTCTGTGCCTATGAGGGTTTTGTTTCTTTTTGCTTAATCCCTTCACCTTTTTCACCCAGCTACCCAACACCCCTCCCCTCTGACAGCGGTCAGTCTGTTCTCTGTATCTATGAGTCTTTTTCTGTTTTTTGTTTGTTAGTTTATTTTGTTCATTAAATTCCACATATGAGTGAAATCATATGGTACTTGCCTTTCTCAGACTGACTTATTTCACTGAGCATAATACTCTCCAGGTCCATCCATGCTGTCACAAAAGGTAAGATTTCCTTCTTTTTATTATGGCCAAATAGTATTCCATGGTGTAAATGTCCCACAGCTTTTTTTATCTACTCATCTACCGCTAGGCACTTGGGCTGCTTCCAAAACTTGGCTATTGTAAATAGCAATGCCAAGAACATAGGGGTGTGTATATTCTTTTTGATCAGTGTTTTGAGTTTCTTTAGATATATTCCCAGAAATGGAATCACTGGGTCATAAGGCAGCTCCATTTTTAATTTTTTAAGGTAACTCCATACTGATTGCCACAGTGGCTGCACCAGTCTGCATTCCCACCAACAGTGCACCAGGGTTCCCTTCTCTCCACATCCTCACCGCACTTGTCATTTGTTGATTTATTGATGGCAGCCATTCTGACAGGTGTGAGGTGGTATCTCATTGTGGTTTTAATTTGTATCTCTCTGATTAGTGACATGGAGCATCCTTTCACATGTCTATTGGCCATTTGTATGTCCTCTTTGGAGAAGTGTATATTTAGGCTCCTTGTCCATCTTTTTAAAAAATATATATGTCTTTATTGACTTCAGAGAGAGGAAGGGGGAGGGAGAGAGAGAGCTAGAAACATCAATGATGAGAGAGTCATCATTGATCGGCTGCCTCCTGCATGCCCCCTACTGGGGATCGAGCCCGCAACCCGGGCCTGTGCCCTGACCGGGAATCGAATCTCAATCTCCTGGATCCTAGGTTGATGCTCAACTGCTGAGCCACACACAGCTGGACAACCTTGCCCATTTTTTTAATTGGATTGTTTGTTTTTTTGGTGTTGAGTTTGATAAGTTCTTTATAAATTTTGGATATATAACCTCTTATCAAATGTATCATTGGCGAATATGTTCTCCCATTCAGTAGGTTGTCTTTTCCTGTCGATGGTTTCCTTCATTGTGCAAAACGTTTTTAATTTGATGTAGTCTCATTTGTTTATTTTTTCTTTTGTTTCCCTTGCCCAAAAAGATATGTCAGAAAAAATATTGCTAAGAGAAATGTCAGTGATTTTACTGCCTATATTTTCTTCTAGGATTTTTTATGGCCTGGGAACTTTCTTTTCTACATGGAGACTTTTTTTTAAAGTTCTGCAGACTCCCCACATAATTCATATTTTGTCTCATTTTTCCATGCTCTAAAATCCACTCTCTTTTAGGGTAAAGGAGAGATAAATAGTGATGGAAGGAGGCTTGAACTGGGATGGTAAACACACAATACAGATGACATGTTTTAGAATTGTATACCTGACACCAATGTCACCCCAATAAATTCAATAAAAATATATTAAAAATTGGATTTTGAAATAATAAGTTTTTTTCCCCCAAAGGCAGCTGGATTTTGCTAGCCTTTAGTGCTATGCTTTACCCATGGTTTGGAAACCAACATACATAATAGGTATCAATTCTGACAGTACTGTAGATTGGTCTGCTTTAGATACTGTAATTGCCTCGGTCACAATTACTTAGTAGAGTCCACTTTGGAATGTACCTTATGGCAGCACAAATCCTTATTCATTATCCTGCCTACTTGCATCAGGGCAGCTCCATTACAGTCATCAGAATGATTTATTCTTTCCTAATTGACATACATCATAACTGTAGGCAAGCAGAATCATCATGACATATGGCAGTTTGTAAGAATGGTTTGTTTCCCTTCTCCTTCCCAACTTCTTTGATCAGTCTCCCTTACCTCACAAAATTTTGGTCACCCCAAATATACATCGGTTTATTTTTAAACTATATTTACCACTGTGCTAATAATGTATATTATAAAGCATTCGCAAAAATGAAATAAAGAAGGATGAAAGATGAAATGAATACTATTTAAAATTAATTTTAATATTTATTAATTGTATAATAACTTTGGGTATCAATTCAGTGACAGCAGTGACATTGTGTGCTTCATTTAAACAAAATCTTGGTTTATGATACAGCTCTTCAAAGGTCTGATTCTAAGTTCTGTTTATTCTTATACTTGATTTTAATGACTGTCATAGCTGAGAAAGATACCTCACAAAACATATACACCTACAAATAAAAGAAGCGCATCATTGGATATACTAACTAAATAATGATACTCATGTTATAGTTCCAGGAAACAATTAGGCGTTTTGGTGCTATTCCATCTTGTCTATTCCGAGCATGCTGTCAATTCACATTTTTTAGCAAATGATTGAAAACTCCCTGAAATTGCTCATTTGGAAGAATGGGAAAATAAAACACATCTTTTAGGCAATAAAATTAAATAATAATGGAAACACTATTTTTTAGATTACACAAATAAGTGAGATCATACAGTATTTGCCTTTCTCTGTCTGACTTATTTCACTCAGCGTAAAAAGCCAAGCTCACAGATATGGAAAACAGATTGGTGATTGTCAGAGGTGGAGGGTGGGGGCAGACAAAATGGGTGAAGGGAGTAAAAAAGTACAGACTCCAGTTATAAAATAAGTCAGGGGATGTAGTGTACGGCATGGCTACCATAGTTAGTTTATACTGTATTGCATTTTGGAAAGTTGCTTTAGAGAGGAAATCTTAGAAATTCTCATCACAAGAAAAAAATTTTGTAACTATGTGAGGTGTCGGATAATAACTAGACTTTTGTGGTGATCATTTTGCAATATATACAAATATTGAATCATTAGGGTATACACCTGAAACATAATATATGTTAATTATACCTCGATTAAAATGATAATGGAAATATTTAAAAATCTACTGTGCTTTAGTTATTATTTATGGAAGAAATCTACCTTTGACATAAAACAACATTTTATTTGTTGAATGCATTTAAAGTGTCCTACTGCCTTGTAAGTATTCTGAGATTGTAAAATTTCTGATTACAAGAATGGTTAGTTACATTTGATCCTAAATTTAAAAAAACAAACAATTTTATCGAGGTATAATTTACATACAATGAACTGTACATATTTAAAGTATACACTTTGAAATTTTTTTAAAAAATATATCTTTATTGACTTCAGAAAGAGGAAAGGAGAGGGGGAGAGAGAGAGAAACATCAATGATGAGAGAGTCATTGATCAGCTAGCCTGCAACCCGGGCATGTGCCCTGACCAGGAATCGAACCCTGATCGCCTGGATCCTAGGTCGACGCTCAACCACTGAGCCACGCCTGGCGGGGCACAATTTGAAATTTTTTGACATCTGTATATATCATGAAACCATCACCAAAGTCAAGATAGTGGACATATACATCAGCTTCAAAAGTTTCCTTGTGCCATTTTTGTAATCTTTCCTTCCTGCCCCTCTCTGTACTATACACCCCCCCAGCCCTGCAACCACTGATCTGTTTTTTGTCACTGTAGATTAGTTTGCATTTTCTAGGGTTTTATATAAATGAAATTATGTAGCATGTGTTCCTTTTGTCCGACTTTTTTAGTCACCATAATTATTTTGAGATACAGCCATTATTGCTGTGTCAGTAGTTCATTCCTTTCTGTTGCTGAAAAGTAGTATTCCATTGTATCGATATACAACATATATACTAGTTGTTGTTTTTTTAATCCATTTACCACTTGATGGACATTTGTTTCCAGTTTTTGGCTCTTACAAATAATGCTGTTATTATTGTTCATATGCAAGTCTTTGCATGGACTTATGCTTTTGCTTTCCTTGGGTAAATTCCTAAAAGTGAGAAGGCTAGGTCATATGGGAGATGTATGTTTAACTTTTTGAGAAAGTACCAAACTGTTTTCCAGTGTGGTTGTACCATTTTTATATTTCAACGGCAGCATATGAGAGTTCTAGTTGCTCTAAATCCTGGCTAACATTTGGTATATTTTAAAGTTTAGCCTTTCTAATAAAGTATAGCAATATCTCTTTGTGGTTTTAGTTTACGTTTCTCTAATGATTAATGATGTTGAGCATCTTTTCATGTGATTATTTTGCTATTCATATATCTTTGGTGATGTAATGGTTCAAATCTTTCTTTCACTTTTAAAATCTATTTTTTTAAATTATAGAGGGTTTTTTTGTTGTTGTTGTTAATCCTCACCAGAGGATATTTTTTTCCCATTAATTTTTAGAGAGAGTGGAAGAGAGGAAGAGAGAGAGAAACATGCATGTGAGAGAGACACATCAATTGGTTGCCTCCCGCACACGCCCCGACCTGGGCCAGGGATTGAACCTGCAACCCAGGTGCATGCCCTTGACTGGGAATTGAACCCACAAGCCGTGGCCCTTCAGTGCATGGACCAATGTTCTAACCACTGAGCAACACCAGCCAAGGCATAAATTATAGTTTTGAGAGTTCTTTATATATTCTGTATAAAGGTCCTTATTAGATATGCTACTTGCAAATATTGTCTTCCACCATATGGTTTGTCTTTTTTTTTTTTTTTATCAGTATCTTCCAAAGAGCAGACGTTTTTAAGTTTAATGAAGTCCAATTTATCCAGTTCTGGATCATGTTTTAGATGTAGTGTTAAGAAGTGTTTGCATTTTTTGCATATGGATATCCAGTTTCTCTATCACCATTTGTTGAAAGACTGTCATTTCTCTACTAAATTCCCTTGCACCGTTATAAAAAATAAAGTGACTATAAACATTAGGATTTATTTCTGGATTATATTCTGTTCCATTGATCTATTTGTCTGTATGCCAATACCATACTTGCTTGACTACTGTAGATTTATAATAAATCTTGAAATCAGGTTTTGTAAGTTTTCAAACTTGGTTCTACATATGTTTTGAACCTCACATGTTATCCAAATCTCCTTTAAAAATATAATCAACTTTTTAGAGCAAAAAAAAAAAATAAGACTAAGAAGAAATATTTTTCCTCACATAGTTAGTATTCCATGTGCTCTTCATTCCTTTTTGTATTATTTTTATCTGGTATCATTTTTCTTCTGCCCGAAGGACTTCCTTTAACATTTTTATAGTACAGGTCTGCTAGTGATTAACCATTTTAACTTTTGCATGTTTGAAAAAGTCTCTGTTTCACCTCAGTTTTTTAGTATTTCACTGAGTTTAGAATTTTAGGTAGATAGTTTTTTTTCCTTTCAGTATTTTAGAGGTGTTCCACTGTCTTCTTATTTGCATTGTTTTCGATGATAAATTTGCTTTCATCACTATCTTTGTTCTTCTGTATGTAATGTAGTCCTCCCCCAGCTGCTTTTATGATTTTCTCATTACCTTTGGTTTCAAGCAGCTTGACAATTGTGTGCCATATGGTGTAGTTTTCTTTATAGTTTTTGTGTGTGAAGTTGATTGAGCTGCTTAGATCTGTGAGTTTATTGTGTTCACCAAATTTAGAAAAATTTTGGCCATTATTTACTCACACATTTTTTCAGTATCCCCATTTCCTTTGGTGACTCCAATCGCATGCATATTATGCAACTTAAAGTTGTTACACTGCTCATTAGTGCTCTGTTCTGTTTTTTCAGTCTTTTTTCTTTCTGTTTGATTTGTATAGTTCCTATTGCTATGTCTCCAAGTTCACTAATCTTTCTACTACTGTGTGTAATCTGATGTTAATCTCATCCTGTGTATTAGTTGTCTCAGACATTGTAGTTCTTATCTCTAGGTTTGATTTGGGGCTTTTAAAGTATATTTCATGTCATATATATTTAATTTTTTCAAATATGGAATGCAGTTATAATAAATGTTTTAATGACTTTGTTTGCTAATTCTAACATTTGTGTCGGTTGTTGGTCAGATTTTATTGCTTTTCCTCCTCCTTGTGGACTGTACTTTTTTTTTTTTTTTTTTTGCATGCCTGTTAATTTTTTATTGGGTACCAGATATTGTGAATTTTACCTCATTGAGTGCTGTGTATTTTTATATTTCTATAAATATTCCTGAGCTCTGTTCTGGGATGCGCTTGACTTATTTAGAAACAGATTGATCCTTTCAGGCTTTGCTGTTTAGGTTTGTTAGGTGGGACCAGAGCAGTGCATATTTTAGGGCTAATTATTCCCCATTACCAAGGCAGGACCCTTCTGGGTGCTCTGCCCAGTGCCATGTGAATCATGAGGTTTTCCAGTCTGGCTGGTGGAACAGGCACTACTCTTGGACCTGTGTGTGACAGGCACTGTTCTCTTGAGTCCTTCTAGTTGGTTCTTTTCCTGGTATAGGTAATGTCCTTACAGGCATGCCATGCACTGATCAGTCCTTTGCTGAATACTCATGGGAGACTTCTGCAGCTCTCTGAAGATTTCTCTCTGTGCGGTTCTCAGTCTCCTATGAACTGTAGCCACCTGGGTTTTCCCATACGCTCAGCTCTATCACCTCAACTCACAGAGCTCACCGGGCCCTGCCTATGCTCCTTCTCCCTGCACAATGGCCTGCAAACTGTCTCAAGACAGTAAGCCTGGAAAATCAGAGGGCTCACCCTATTTATTTCCTGTCTCTCAGGAATCACAGTCCTTTATTGTCTGACGTTCAGTGTCTTGGAAACCACCATTGTTTCATGTATTTTATCCATTTTGAGCAGGGGAGGGGTCTTGTTCCCCACAGGGTGGAAATCCATTCTTTTTTACCCCACCTTAGCCAAAAGTACAAGTCTGCTGACATTTTATAATCCCAAATTTTCACAAGCAGTCGTAATTTGTAGCCTGATTTCAGTTCTAATCTTTCAGAATTGTGGGCATCATCATGCTTCTTCACATAGCTGGATCAGTTCTAATGATCTATATTCAAAAGTATGCACAATCTGACACCCAGCGGTATTTATCTTCTCAGATCACTAATCAGTTTCTGTATAAAACATAGTGTCATTTGCTTAACAATAGCAGTTTAATTCAGGCTTCTTGGTTAAACTAATATCCTTTGAAAGACTCTGGTTCACTTTTTCATGTTCAATGGGGTATACATTTTACCAAAATTGTCCATTGTCCTTGGCCCAAACAATAAAGTGCTTTTATTGCACCACTTTGGTGGGATGTGCCTGATAATCCAATATAATTTATATGCAAAACAACTGCAAAATTACTACCTCTGAGTTTAGATGAATAAATTAATATAAGTTCAGTTGTTTTACCCTTGAGCATGGATCAGTTTTTCTGAAATTCTTCTGTCATGTCTAAAGTTGTCTAAAGCATAGTTTTTTCACTTCAAAAAATGCCTGAAACTTTAAATGGTGTCTAGATGCAGTTTTACTCACAATTCATCTATATTCTTTAAAAGTAAATAAATGTCATTATGTAAGACCCAGTTAAGTCTTAAAGCACAAATGTACATGTAAAAGCTGACAAAAATAGCCAACACTTAGCCTTCTCTGTGTTCACATTACTTTAAGCATTTTACATATTTTTAAAATGCATTTAATATTTATAACAAGCCCAAGTTATTATCTTCATTTTATAAATGAGAAAATTTAGGCACTGAAGGGGTTAGTAACCTGTGCAAGTTTACACAGTTAGTAAATGGCGAAGTTGGGATTCAAAATTCAGGCAGTCTGACTCCAGAGTTCATGTTCTTAACCAAAACACCATACTGCCTCAGGAAAACAAAACCACCTTTCTCTCAGCTCTATTACCACTCTTCAGATTCTGTGAGTTTAAGTTTAAACATATAAATACAAATAGGTATCTGGGTAAAGACATTTATTGAACTCATACTGTGATTCAGACACTGTGCTAAGTAAGCTCCTAGGGGTATGAAGCCCAGATACAGTGGCTGCTCTCAAGGAAGTCACATCTGGTAGAAGATTCTAATTTGAGCATAAATATTACCATTTTCACATTTATATGTGTACTGCACATTTGGGAGAGGGAAGGGTACCCATTTGCCCAACAAATTAAACACAGCAAAATCTGTTATTTCTTGCCCAGTACAGGAACATTATTTGGTGGGGTTGTTTTTTGTGTGTTGTTTTTTGTTTTTGAGAGGTATGGAAAGGGAGAGAGAGGTGGAGAGAGAGAAACATCGATGTGAGAGAGAAACATCAGTTGGTTGCCTCCTGTACATGCCTCAACTGGGGATCAAACCCACAACCTGGTATGTGCCCTGACCTGGAATCGAACCTGTGACCCTTCGGTGCACGGGACAACTCTCCAACCTACTGAGCTACACCAGCCAGAGTTATTTGGTGTTTTTCTAACTCATATCAGTTTCCATTTGGGAAACACCAACAATTCTTTTTAAGCTAAGTACCATTCTTACAAGAAATTCCATATTCTGTGTATTCTATGTTCTATGTCTAATCTTTTTTTATATTCTAGGTCCTTGCCCAAGGTCAGATAATTAATAAATGTAAAGGCTAAGATTTGAACCGAAGTCGGTCTTACACCACTGTATTCATTCATGCATGCTCTGGATCAGTTTGCATTTTAAAAACTGGTCTTCAGAATTTAAAATGATTTGAAATAACTCTCCTCACTCCTTCATGAAAACTAGCTGTGTTGGTGATAGTGTTAATGCTCATTTATTAATTATAATTATCTCCTAATCTATAGGATTAGGGTATAAATGGGACATATCCACTTGAATATATAATTCTGCATATGTTCATTATCAAGCTTATTGCTTTATTCAACTTGTTTATTTACAAATTTTTATCTGCTTGTATGATCAGTAATTAAGTAGGGTATGTTAACCTCCCATTCTGATGGTATATTTTTCAGTACCCCCTTCCTTTTGTAAGTATTTGCATTAAAATATTATCCTGAAGTTTGAGAAATAGATGTATGTAATTTTCTAACTAAACAAACCATCTTTTCTAAAATATCTTATTGTGGGCATGAAGTCCCACAAGGACTTGACACCCCACCACTAACATGGAACAAATTGTCCATCACAGGTCAGGTTTGGACACTTATGTAATCTGAGCTGTGGTTTTCTCAGTAGATAATCCTTGCCCTTTTATTTTTTTGTTTCTTTTTAAAATATTTTTTTATTTAATTTATTGGGGTCACATTGGTTAATAAAATTTTACAGATTTCAGGTGTGCAATTCTATACTACATCATCTGTATATTGTATTGTGTGTTCACCACCCCAAGTCAAGTCTCCTTCCATCACCATTTATCCCCCTTTTACCCTCTTCTACCTTCTACCTTCCCCCACCACCCTTTCCCTTTGGCAATCACCTTACTGTTGTCTGTGTCTGAGGTGGTTTTTTTTCTTAATCCCTTCTCTCTTCTACCCCAGCCCCCAACTCTCTCCCCTGTGACAGCTGTCAGTCCTCTCTGTATCTATGAGTCTGTTTCTATTTTATTAGTTTATTTTATTTATAATTCTTGCCCTTTTGACTGTACACCTGTGAGTAAATTTCAGTGAAGGGCCTTAAGTTTTCTTGGGCTTTGGTTTCTCCATTAAACCCTAGTGTCAGTCAATTGGGAGAATAAGAAAGGTCATAAGTTTTCTAACTTCAAATCTGCTTGGTTTTCTTATTTGTGCTTCCCTTATTTTTATGAGTTATATTTTTCAAAATGTGATGTACCATTTACCATAAAAATGTATCACATAACTCATTGCATATGAAAACATTATTATTAAAAATGTGTTTTATTGATTTTAGAGAGGAAGGGAGGGGAAGAGAGAGAGAAACATCGATGTGAGAGAGAAACATCGATGTGAGAGAGAAACATCGATCAGCTGCCTCCTGCATGCTCCCTACTGGGGATGGAGCTAGCAACCCAGGCATGTGCCCTGACCTAGAATCAAACCGTGGACCTTCTGGTACACGGTATGACACTCAACCAACTGAGCCACACTGGCCAGGCCGAATGCATCATTATTATTATTATTATTACTATTATTAATCATCACCCAAGAATATTTTTTCCACTGATTTTAGAGAGAGTGGAAGGATGTGGGGGGACGAGAAAGAGAGAGAAAGAGAAACATCAATGTGAAAGAGACACATTGATGGGTTGCCTTCTGCACACGGCCTGGTGAGGATGGAACCAGCAACCCAGGTACATGCCCTTGATCAGGAATCAAACCCATGACCCTTCAGTATGCGGGCCTACACTCTAACCACTGAGCTACACCGGCCATGGCCAGGGCACAAAAGCATTATTTTTATTCTATATTTCCCCTTTTGAGTTTCTAGAAAATATTCTATCCTATGGTAAGGGGGTGGTGGGGCTGGTAAGGCAGGCAGCAGGTTTCTTTTTGAAGATGTTAATGATAGATTTAGTACAATTATGATTTGTTCTTTGACCTATGAATTATTAAGCAGTGTCTTTAAATTTCCAAAAGATATTGGGATTAAAAAATATCTTTTGTTATTGAATTCATATTTAATTTCCTTGGGGTCAAAGACCATGGTCTATATGAGAATGATTTCTTTGAAATTACTGAGACTTGCATTATAACCTAGTACAATGGTCATTTGGGGAGATAAATGTTCTATATGTGCTTGAAAAGAATGTAATCCTCCAACTGGATATAGAATTCCACATATGCCCATTAAATCAAGCTTATTTTGTTCAGCTTGTCTATAGGCTTACTGATTTTTTATCTACTTGTACTAGTAATACAGTCATGCACCACATAATGCTTCGGTGAACGACAGACTGCGGTGCTATACCATAGCCTAGGCGTGTAGTAAACTCTAGGTGTGTAGGTTTGTGTAAGTACACTCTATGATGTGGGAACAATGACAAAATCACCTAATGACACATTTCTCAGAATGTATCTCTGTCATTAAGTGGTGCATGCCGTAACTGAAAGAGATGTTAATCTCCCATTTTGATGATCGATTTTTCAATTTCTCTCTCTAGTTGTAGTCTTCCTTTATATATTTGAAGGTGTTTTATTAGTGCATATGAGTTTATTTACTCTGTGTAGTGATCTTCTTTAGCCTTTGTAATGTTTTTGTCATGAAGTTTTACTTTTTTGGTTAATATAGCTACCTCAATTTTCTTTTGGTTAGCATTTATCTGGTATATCTTTTTCCATTTTTTTTACTTTTAACCTTTCCTTGTCCTTATGTTTTAGATGTGTCCCTTGTAAAATGGCACCATAGCTGAATTTTTAAATTTTATCCAGTCTGTTAATCTCTATTTTAAAGGGTGAGTTTTGCTAATATATGCTTTTTATGTTTATTGTTATATTGAAACTTGTTTTTACCTTACCTTTTGCTTTCTATTTGCCTCATTTTTTTTTTTTTTCTGTGCTTTCCTTTTTCTGCTTGCCTCTAAAGTGTTTTTCTTATTCAGTTTTCCTCTCCACATTACTTATTCTGCAAGATCCCATCCTTAGTTAGTTGGCTGGTAACAGAATTAGTGTTGGAAATCCAAACAACCCATGGTTGAAGGTAGGGCTGGGGATGGGATGTGGATTATCTGAAAGGAGTCAGATTTTCAAGTGATGGGGGAGAGAAGAAGGGAGGTCATGGCTGATAGACACTAAAAACATTTTTTTTTTTTTTTAACAATTGTGAGATAAGGATGTCTGGTAGGACTTGGGGAATGGAAAGTGGGAGGAGTGTGAGATGAAGTCTTAAAATAGAGCCTGAAGAGATTAGGTAAGGAAACTGAACTAGGGCAAGTAAAAAGATTTATGGGTGACAATGAGGGCCCAGCTGAGTTTGGAGACCAGGAAATTGAGGAGACGTGTGTTATCTGGGAGCTGCTGATTTTTTGACCAGTGCTTCAGCCATAATCACACATATCAGAATTCATTTCCACAATGCATTTGATTGCTCTGTTCAATATTTTATAATTGCTTTTGCCATTATCCTGCCTGATTCGAGCCAATAGAGCACTAGCTCTAGAATCAGAATGCCTGGGCTTGAATTCCAGCAACTTCACCTACTTGCTGTTTATTTATGGACAAATTAACCTAACCTCTCCTGAGTCCTCATTTATAAAATGGAGATAATAATAGTACCTCACTCTCAGGGTTGCTGTGAGGATTAAATTAGTTAATATATGTAAAATACTTGTTGCTTTGAATAGAGTAAATTCTCAATAAATGGAACTGTTGGGGTGATGATGACAGTGATGATGAATAACAGTGGTGGCATGTACAATGCGGTGTGCCAAGTATTGTGTTAGTGCCTGTCCAGATACATAGAATAAAATTGACAAAGTCCTTGTTCTCATGGAGAGTTTATATTCTCTTTGGGGGCAGGAACTGAGATGATTTCCTCAAGACTATCTAAGAAAGGGCCTAGGAAGTAGGCTTAGTTCAATAAAGACCAGAAAATAGCTAAGTTGAGAAAATGTTGAGGTTTCAGGAAGCTGTATAGCTTTGCTGTCTTTATATTTCTATTGTCAAGTAGATAATTAGTAAAAAAGTAAATTGAAAAGAGCTTGTCTAGTTTCAAGGGAGAGCAGAGAAGGTAAGTATGAACCTCATTTCTTTTCTTTCTCTCCCTCTCTCTCCTGGCCTCTCACTCCCATGATTACCAAATATATATTTTCAGATATAGTCTCTTCCTGAGGTCCAGCCCTGTGCTTCCAACTTCGTGGGTCTAATTACCTGGATAGGCTGTATGCAGCACAAACTCAATATAACTAAAACTATGCTTCTTTCCTTGCTTCTGAACCCATTTCTTCTCTTATAGCCTATACAAATGTTCAAATAAATACTTTACCAAAGAGATCATTCAGTATCGTTCTGCAACTATTTTTTCACTCAGGGATATATTTTCATATAGATCTCTATCACATTTTTAATGGCTGCATACTATGCTGTTACATGGAATTATTATTTGGTTTAATGATTTCTCTATTAAATAACTTTTTTTCTTTTGCAAATAATGTTGCAGTAACATTCTTGTACATATACCCCTGCATGCATGTTTGTGTGAGTATTTCTATTAGGTAGATTCTTAGAAGTGATATTGTTTGACTAAGGAATATGCATATCTTACAGTGTGTTGTATACTATTAAACTGCGCTTCAGTCTGTCCTTTAATCAGTCTTTTATACTACAGCTCGAGTGATCTCTGTAAAATGAATTTGATCATGTGACTTCCCAATATAAAAAACAAAGCAACAGCAAAGATGTTTGATGGATTTCTATTGTCTATATAATGAATTTTAAAATTCTTAATTGTTAAGAGTATTGAGAGTTATGTAATCTGGCCCTGACCTATCTCTCCTACCATTTCCCCCACCAACAAACATATACTCTGTTCTATAAGGCAAAATTCACTTCTTCTGTAAAACCTTCATGTATACAGTGCTCTCTTTTCCCTCTCTATGCAAGATAGAATTAGTTACTTCCTCCTCTAAGTTCCATAGCATTTAATTTATTATCCCTCTGATAGCACTTAGTACATTGTACTTTAGTTATGTGTATCTGTCTCCCCTGCTACTCTGTGAACTTCTTAAGGGCAGGAACTGTTTTACTCATCTGTCCATTTCCTGCACTTTGCCTAATGCCTGTCAGAGTGGGTGCTCAACAAATGTGCATGAAATGGGTGAAGGTATCCTTGAGGTAGTGTTCACAATAACAACTTTGGGAGGTAGAGTAGGTGATGGAAGTTTTGAAATGTAGCAGAAAGCTGATTGAATCCTGGGAACATGGAAGCTGGTCAGGAAAGGAGAAATGGACTTCAGCTGGCAGGAGTCCCCATGTGGTTTTCTACTCCACTACAGACACCAGCTGTCTAATTTTTTGCATTAATAGACTTGGGGCTTGAGAACATTTAAAGTATTGAAAATTGGATGATTGAGCATCTGCTTGGTGGGGGGGGGGAGTTAGACTCATTTAGTCTGAGCTCTTTCCTGACCAAGATGCTTATGCTGAAAGACCCAACCCTTTCCCAGAGTCATGAATAAGTTTTCCTCCTAGAAAAATCAAAGCCTCTTGATTTTAAGGGTAGGTTTCAGGTGGGGGTAGGAATGGTAAATAGGTCAGATACTTATACATCATCTCTTTAACCTGGCTCAAGGGGAAAGGAATCTACTGAAAGGCTCTAGGGCTGTGGGCCTATTCTGGAGTAAATTATCCGTGTAAAATTAGTTCTTACCTTATTTCAGGCAACTCTGGTAGCTCTCCTAGTCTGGTTGCTTTGAAGAAAGAAGAATAGAAGAAAAAAATAGAATTAGTCATGTCAGAGATGCTTGACCTCTCTTTTCTGTCTGAGATGGAAAGGGATTCGATCCTGAATGTTGTACAGCGAGATGAGGAGCTCCAGAAAGCAGATGAGAAAAGGATTAGGTAAGAGCCCCGGAAAATACATGGGTTCCCAGGCCTCTGACCGATGGTATCCAGACTTTTTCTTACACCTCTCCTATGACTTTCAGGGGAACTTGTGTATGAGGTTTACAGCTCCTCATTGGCTCAGGTTGGGCCCCGAGGTGGCTGCTTTCACAGAACTAAATCGTTTTACTGTCTCTGTCCCACAGCCCCTCTCTAGCTAACCTATGCAGATCCTGAATCCACTTGTACTTCTCTTTTGGCTCTCGGCAGGCGATTGAAGAATGAGTTACTGGAGATTAAGAGGAAGGGCGCCAAGAGAGGCAGCCAACACTATAGCGATCGGACCTGTGCCCGATGCCAGGAGGACCTGGGCCGTTTGACTCCTAAGACCAACACTTGTCGGGGTTGCAATCACCTGGTGTGCCGGGACTGCCGTATCTATGAAAGCCGTGGGACCTGGAGGTGCAAGGTGTGCGAAAAAGAGATGTGAGTGTCACCTATGGCTGAGTAGAGAGCGGAAATGAGGCCCTGGCTGTGGTGAGAGTTTCTCCCCTCAGCCTTCGTTGGTTGGGTGACAAGGGCCATTCTTTATCGATCTGTCATTTCTTTTATTCCTCCCCAGAGAGCTGAAGAAGGCAACTGGAGACTGGTTCTATGACCAGAAAGTGAATCGCTTTGCTTACCGCACAGGCAGTGAGATAATCAGGATGTCCCTGCGCTGCAAACCTGCAGGTACCAGGCCTTTCTCGAGGTGGTTCCTTGAGGCGTTTGACCTGAGTCATTGATCCTCTGGTGTGAAATCCTTGTGTATTCTTATTGGTGGTATCTTACCTTCATGTGCTCAACCTGATTGTGGGGAATATAGAGATTATATTGCCATCCCTTTTGCAAGTGCGACGTGTTTCCCTTTTCCCCCTCATCACCACAACCCTGCCATGATTTTGTTTGTCTTGAAGTGAATAAAAGAGAGACTGTAGGACAGTCCATACTTCATCAGTCACAGATGAGTGATGTCTGGCCAGGAAGAAAGATCATTCAGGAGCAGAAGAAGGAGCCTAGGTAAGAACCAAACCATCATTTCAAGAACTGCTACACACCTCTTTAATTCTATTATTTTTACTTTGTTCTGTTTCTAAAATAATAGGTGTTCATTATAGGAAAACTGGAAAAGTACAGAAAAGAATGAAAAAGGAAGAAAAAGCTCTGCCCTATGTGGCTCAATTGGTTGAGCATCAGCCCATGCGCCACAGGGTTGCTGGTTTGATTCCCGGTCAGGGCACATGCCCAGGTTGTGGGCTTGATCCCCAGTAGGGGGCGCGCAGGAGGCAGCAGATCCATGTTTCTCTCTCATCGATGTTTCTATCTCTCTTTCCCTCTCCTTCCCTTTCTCTCTCTAAAAATCAATAGAAATCTTTTTTTAAAAAAGGAGGAAAAAATATTCCTAATCCTACTACCCATATGTAAACGTTAACACTTTGGCATATTTACTTTATAAGGACAATTTGAAGGTATGTACAAATAACACACACTCATTATTAAAATTTTAATCAGTATAGGAAACAATAAAGAAAACAACAAATCACCTAAATTCCTACTTTCCCAGTGTTCACATTATGTGAAAATTATTCCAGATATATTCTGTGCCAATAGAGAGAGAGGGGGATGGGTGAATGGATACATAGAAAAAACTTTGTAATATTAGATCATAATATATTAAACTAAAAACATTTTGTTTAATTTTACTTGAATGTATCAGAATAAAACACAGAAATAAAGTTGAAGAATTGCTGATCCTCAGACAAATGTTTTTTACCATAAAAGATATTAGTCATTAACATCCCTTTAAGCTTAAGTAAAAAATATTATGAAAATATTGAGCAGCTATTAATTTTTTTCTGTCTTTTTGTTAAAAAACGTTTTGAGATAAAATTCACATACCTTACAGTTCATCCATTTATAGTGTTCAGTGTAGTGGGTTTTAGTATATTTACAGAATTGTGCAACCATCACCCCAATTGATTATAAAACTTTTCATTACCTTAAAAAGAAAGCCTGTATCCCTTAGCTCTCACTATCTTTCCCTATCCCTAAGTAATCACTGATCTGCGTTCTATTTTTATATATTTACCTATTCTGGATATTTCATTTAAATGGAATCATACAATATGTGGTCCTTTGTGACCATCTTCTCTCACTTAACATGTTTTTAAGATTCATCCATGTGATGGCATGTATCAGCACCTCATTTCTTTCTCTTGCCAAATAATATTCCATTATATATAGATACACATTTGTTTATCCATTCATCTGTTGATGGACATGTGGATTATTTCCACTTTTGGTCTCTTGTGAGTAATGCTGTTATGAACATTCATTACTAGTTTTTGTTTGGACATATGTTTTAATTTCTCTTAGGTAGATACCTAGGAGTGGAGTTGCTGCATCAGTCAGTCAGTCAGTCATTTTTTAAATCTACCTGTTACAGTGCTACACGTCCTCAGTGGACTCTCTGCTATGAAAGAGATTAGATTTCTTATACTTCCTCCCAACTCTTTCCCCTCCTTCCAAGTTTTATTACTGAAATTATTATGGCATTTACATTATGCTATCATGAATCATCTTTCTTGTTTTATCTGTTGGCTTAGTTTTAGTTCATATTAAAAGGATTGTATGCTTATAACCATGCATTGTACGACTTCTCTATATTTCTGAATTCTTTACTTTTAGTTATTTCTTAGTCACCTGGGTTTTTTCATTGAGGAATTCCTTCAAGAAGGGCTTGCAGGTGCCATTTTTATTTCAGTCTTTCATGTTAAGAATGTTTGTCTAGAGCCTTTATACTTGAACGATATCTTGGCTGGATATTATGTTCTTGGGTCACACTTTCTTTCCCTCAGCATGTTGTAGACATTACTCTATTGTCTTCTGCCACTGAATGTAACTGTGAAGAAGTCTTAGGCTAACTAGCTAGTTCTTGTTTTTCTCCCTTGTAGGTAACTTACTCTGTGTGTGTGTGTGTGTGTGTGTGTGTGTGTACGCGCACACTTGCCTGAACAAATTCCTTTTATCTTACTTGAAGTTTAGTAACTTAGCAAGGATATGTCTCAGTGGTGTATCTTTCCCAAATATGTGACGTACCCTTGAGTTCTTTCTTTGTTGCTGGAAAATTTTTTTGTACCATATACTCTGAACTCTTTTTCTGTCTCATTTGTTAAGTCCTCCACCTCAGGGACGTTAGATTTCCTTATCCTCGACTTCTGCCCTTTTCTTTTACTATGAAATGCAAGAGAAAAAAGAGAAAGATGAATGCAGTTAAGCATGATTAGCCCAACCCTTTCCTCTGTGCTCTTACTTTGATTTTTAGCCAGTTTCTCTCTCCCTCCTTCCCTTGTTCCCTCCCTCCCTTCCTTTTCGATGTTTCTAATTTACTTATTTGAATGAATGGTCTTACTTGGGTTTTAATTTGTTCTTTCCTCTCAGCCTTCCTTTTCCTCTAATTTTGTTACTTTATCAGCCTGTATTTGAACTCTCGCGCTTTATCAAACCTATATTCTTATTCAATTCCTGTGCAGTGTTAAAGACTCACAAGAGAGCTACTTATTGTCCTAGGGCTATAATCTTCTCCAGAATGGGTTCTTTGTTCATTTTTCAGGTTATTTCTTTACCCCCTCTCCCCACCTAATGGCATATTTATATATTTGCAAGACCATTTCTTTTCATTTTACTCACGTTTAACATGGGAAGTTCTGCCTATATATTTTCTTTGCTCTGATATAGTGTGTGTGAATTCTTCTCGACAGGCTTCTCACCTCAACTTGAAACAATTTATCTCTTCCCCACTCCCAACTACACTTAAATTTAAGGATAAAATATTGCTTTCTGTATACTTCTTTTTTTGTAACCTTAGGGGAGGGGCAAAAGGCAACTTAGGGGTCAAGGGTTTCAGTCTCCTGAAATTCTCTTAAATGCCCCAACTCACTCAACCCAGCTCTGGATGTGTCTTCTAGGTCATACCAGTGCCCTGAGAGATGACATACCCCAGTGGTCTTGTCTGCCTCTGTTGGGGTCCCCCAGGGATATCTGGGGCTATAAATCTGGAGGACTCTGTTTTCCTTGACTTATCCCAGGGCTGCCTAGACACTCACTCAGTCCGAACATCTCCACATTGGAAAGAGTTTTGCTGAGCTAAATCTTTCTTTTGTTTTCTTAGCCATGATCTTTTGAACTTTATGACTTGAGATTTTGTTCCTTTCCTCATTTGGTTGCTGCTGGTGAGTTTTTGGCTTTTTATTTGTTTATTTGTTTTTGTTTTTAGTCCTCACCCAGGAATATTTTTTCCATTGCTTTTCAGAGAGAGCGGAAGGGGGGGAAGAGAGAGAGATGTGAGACACATTAATTGGTTGCCGCCTGCATGCACCCCAACCTCAGCTGGGGATCAAGCCCTCAACCGTGGTACGTGCCCTTGACCGGAGTTGAACCCAGCACCCTTCAGTCTGAGGGCTAATGCTCTAACCACTGAGCCAAGCCGGCTAGGCTATCTTACTTGATTTTATTAATCTTTCTTAAATGTATGCATAGCTCACACTTATTTCAATGTAATATTAGAAGTGTTTTGGATCTTTATTTAGAAGTTTGGTGGTGTTTTTGTGACCAGAAATATGCCATAAGTACTAAACTGTTGTTTATATCAATTAGCCCATGGTAAAATTGGTTTTGTTATATGTCGTTTCACTTAAAGTCAGTTTCCAAGAACCTACGGATGACAAAAAGTGAGGAGTTAGTGTATGTAGTGTGATTTTATCCACACAGCCTTGGGTGGGTGACTCATCTCTTTTAGGTGATGGGGCCCCCTTTTTCCTTTGTGGGTAAGGATAAGAATGGCTTTTATTTCCTGAACCTGATTAACACATCTGACATCATCGGTTAGAATGTAATTTCTGAATCCTATTGCTTCTGGCTGTCTATGACTTCTTGTCTCAGTGGACCCAGAAGACTTATTCATTCTAAACATGAAAACAGATTAAGTGGCCATAAGTGATCTTTTCCATAAAATTATGGAGCTTCAGAGATAATCTAATTCAACCCCCTTATTTTTACAGAAAAGAAGGCAGGATAAGTGATTTACTTAAGATCATACAGATAGTTAGAGCCCAGGACCTCCATCTCTTAGTTTATGTTTTTACTGCACAGATGTCAAATAATTGCTTTTTTGCCCTAGGGTTGTTTGTATTAGCTCTGGATCTCTATGTATTAATCTTTAGGGGAAAATACAAGCAGAAAACACTCTCCATGGACCACTGTTAAACTACCTCTCTAGAGGAATTGGTTCCGCTTTGGGTTCTTTATTCTATGGAGCAAAGAGGGGAAAAGAGTAATTCTAAAGTAAAAATAAAATCAGGCTCCCTGATGTGTCTTGGACTATAAAGCTAATACATCTCTTAAGAAATGACTGCTGTTGCCCAGCCGGGCGGGGCTCAGCAGTTGACTGTCCACCTAGGATCCAGGTGATCAGGGTTCGATTCCCGGTCAGGGCACAGGCCCGGGTTGTGGGCTCGATCAGTGACTCTCTCATCATTGATGTTTCTATCTCTCTCTCCCTCTCCTTTCCTCTCTCTGAAGTCAATAAAGATATATTAAAAAAGAAAAGAAAGATATGACTGCTGTTGCACCTCTTGCATGCCCTAGGGTTTCCACCACTCCTGTCTTTTCATAGAGCTATCTCAAACACCATGTGATAACTTGTAAAGTTTATTGTTTACTGCCTAAGACAGATTTTGCTTACTTCAGTCTTTGTTCATTTACAGTTTCGTTCATTTGTTAACAAATATCTATGAATGCCTACTATTTGCCAGGCATTGTTTTAAGCAGTGGGACACACTGGTAAATACAACTAAGTCCCTTGCTGTGGAGCTTAAATTTGGCGGTAGGAAACACAGACAACAAATAATCAAGTAAATATATATAAGATGTTGACAACTGCTTTGGAGAAAATGAAGTAGACTAAAAGGATGCGGGGTGCGAGGAAAGCCTGTGTGTGCATATGCTGTTTTATTAAGGATACCTAGGGGAAAGTCTTAACCAGATGACATTTGAACAAAGTTGTGAAGCAAGTTGAGGGAGCAGACCCTGAGGGTATCTGGGGGAAAAGCATTCTAGTCAGAGAAAGCAAAAGATATAGAGATCCTAAGGTGAGTTTGTGTTTGGCATCTTTGAGTGTTCTGGAACTGAGTTAGAAGAGGGCAGTGGTAGCATATGAAGACGGAGATGGGGTGGAAAGCAGGTCATGTAAGATTTGTTGACACTTATAAGGGCTCTGTTCTTAACTCCAAGTGAGATGGAGGGCTCTGAGTGATGTGGTATTATTTTTTCTTTTTTTCAATTGAAGTAAAATTCATATAATATAAAATCGATCATTTTAACACTTTAAAAGTATACAATTCAGTGGCTTTTAGTACTTTCAGAATGTTGTGTGACCATCACCACTATCTAATTTTCGAACATTTTCATCAATCCAAAAAGAAACCCTGGACCTATTAAGCAGTCATTCCCCATTTCTCCCAGCCCCTAACCTGCTTTCTATCTCTGTGGAGTTGTCTATTCTGAACATTTTGTATAAATGGAGTCAACAAAATGTCGCCATTTATGTCTGGCTTCTTTAACTTAGCATAATGTTTTCAAGGTTTATCCATGTTGTAGCATGTGTCAGAACTTCCTTCTTACTGTCAGTGATATTTCACTGTATATATGGAACACATTTCATTTATCCATTCACCCATTGATGGACATTTGGGTTGTTTCTACCTGTTGACTATTGTGAATAATGCTACTATGAACATTTGTGTACAAGTTTTTCTGTGGACACATGTTTTCAGTTCTCTTGGGTATATACCTAAGAGTGGGATTGCCGGGCCATATGGTAATTCTGTATTGGATTTGTATTTTAAAAGCTCATTTTGGCTGTTGAGTTGAGGATAGGTTGTGTGGAAACAAGGGCAGAAGTAGGGAGTTCAGTAGGCTATTGCAACCATCCAGGAGCTAGATGATGGTGGTTTGGACTAGAGTAATGGCAGTGGAGGGGGTGAGAACTGGTTAGATTCTAGGTATACACTGAAGATATAGCCAAGAAAATTTGCTAGCACATTGGATTTGTATTGTGAGAGAACAAGAGGGGTAAAGGATTATTTTAAAATTTTTGACCTGAGAAATGAAAGGAGGGAGTTGCCATTTGATGAGATCGAGGGAAGATCAGGTTTGGGGGAGTATTAGGGCTTTGGCTTTGGACTTCCTGTGTTTGAACATCCAAGCAGAGATGTCAAGTAGGCTCTCGGAAATATAAGTCTGACGTTTGAGTAAGAGATAAATTTAGGAGTTATTAATTCATAAAGATTTTGTAAAGAATATGAGACTAGATAAGGTCATTTAGTAATAATTCTAGATAGTGAAGAGAAGCAGTCCAAGGAATAAGCCTGGACACATCTAAAGATTATAGGTCTAGGACATGAGTAAAGACCAGCACAGGAGACTGAGCAGCAGCCACTGAGGTCAGAGGACCAGTAGAGTTTGGTGTCCTGGCAGCCAAATGCTATTACTTCAGACACTTGAGGAAAAATAAATTTTTTTCTTTTCTTACTGCTCTCACAAATTCCTTAAGGTAAAGGGCCCAGGAATTATATTCTTTCCTTTAGGGCTGCTGTTTTGAATGCTTAGGGACATCCTTCATTAAGCTGAAAAAGAATTCTGGTCTTCTGAATATTGTCTTCAAACCATATTGCTTATTTATGTATATACTTTAAGCACTACTGGGGGTATTTAGTCAAGAATGCAGTCAACAAATATTTGAGTGCTCACTCAATGCTGGTTTCTCTTCTAGGCATTGGGAACACAGCAGTGAAAAAGATATGTGCTCACTGATCTCACAGAACTTAGTCTAATGGAGAAAGACATTAAACAAATCATTTGTTTAAATTATTGAACAAATTAATTAATTTCTTTAAAAGACATAAACAAATAATTAGATGTGTGATGACTGCTACCAAGAAATCAGGGTGCCTTAAGAGCACATAGGAAGGTTACTAATGCAGACTTGTAGTGCTATGACCAGAGAGATCTGGAAGGGTTGACAAACAAGGAGAGACCTGAAGGATTAGATTTAGCCAGATTAAGAAAAATGGCCATTGTGAAAAGAACATCCCAGGCAGAGAAAAGAGGGAAGAGGGAGAGTGTTGTCATATTCAGGGAACCAAAAGAGTCTCATCATTCTGGAATGTAAAGTATAAGGCAAGGTGGAGGGTGAGAGATGCATCTGGAGAGGTGAGCAGGGGTCAAGTCATAGGGATTTTCTTGACATGCTAAGGAGTTTGAACTCAATCCCAATAGCCATAGGGAACCACCGAACAGTTTTAAAAGTATACTCAGATATTTATTTTAGAAAGATCACTTAGGCTACCATTGTGAATAGGTTGGAAGGAAGCCTGATGACCGGCAGAAGAACCCACTTCCTTTATACCTTGACTCTTGGGTTTTATTCTAGTGTGCCGTTTGAAGTGCCCAAGCTGAAAAGTGGAAAGAGTGCACTGGAGGCTGAGAGTGAGAGTCTAGATAGCTACATGGCTGACTCAGATCTCAGGTGAGATCCCCCCAAGTTCTCATTTTATTCTCTAGCATCAGGATGCAGGGCTCCTATACCTTCAGTGTTCCTGACTTCTCAGCAAGTAGAATGAAATCTTCTCTCTGACCTTGTCACAAGTCTTTCAGTAGCACTTCAACTGCTGTCTGATCACAGCCTTCAGGAGCATGCTAACTTCCACAGGCTGCTGTGCCTTGGAGGAGTGTTCCTGGGCCAGCAGCAACAGATGCTGCTCTCCTTTAGGAATGGGGGTATGTTTGCGTTCGTGCAAAGTTGCTTATCTGATCATCTCCATTCCTTCAAGGAAAATCTGATGTGAAGGTTACCTTCTGGATTTAGTGACTACAATGACCCTGAGCCAGTGGCTCTCCTTCCCTAGAGCTTGGGTCCCTAGATAGAAGAGGAAGGGGAGGAGGTGATTTTGTTATAACTTCTGTATCTACCTATAGGAGAGACTCTCTGGATAAATCTGGCCTCTTTCCAGAATGGAAGAAGATGTCTGCTCCCAAATCTCAAGCAGAAAAGGTAATCTCTCTCTCTCTCTCCCACCCTCCTTCCCTCCCTCCTCTCCCACTCTCTCTGCTATTCCATTCCTCAGAAAGAATTTAAATCAAAAGTTTAACTAAACAAATTTTAGTTCAGATTCACTTGGGAACATTTTCTAAGGTTTTGCTTGAAATGTGAGAAAATAGGTTTTGAACTACTTCCTAGGATTAAATTAAATTCCTAAGATTAAGCATTCCTTTAAGTTTGTAGTAGTTTAGTGAAACTCTGAGCCTTATTCTTTTTAATTTTTATTAATTTTTAAAAACATTTTTTCTTTTTTTTTTTCTTTTCTTTTCTTTTTTAATTTATCTTTATTGTTGAGAGTATTACAGGTATACCATTTCCCCCCCCAATTGATCCCCTCCACTTCCCTCCCACCCCCTTCCCAGGCCTTTACCCCATAATTAACTGTGTCCATGGGTTATACATATAACTTCTTTGGTTAATCTCTTCCCACCATCCACCCCCCTTCCCTCTTTCCCCTGAAATATGATCGTCTGCTACATGTGTCAATGTCTCTGGATCTATTTAGTTCATCAGATTCTTTTGTTCATTAGCTTCTTCTTAAAGAAGACCCTTCAACATTTCCTGTAGTGCTGGTTTGGTGGTGATGAACTCCTTTAGCTTTTCCTTGTCTGAGAAGCTCTTTATTTGACCTTCAATTCTAAATGATAGCTTTGCTGGGTAGAGCAATCTTGGTTGTAGTTCCATGTTTTTCATCACTTTGAATATTTCTTGCCACTCCCTTCTGGCCTGCAAAGTTTCTGTTGAGAAATCAGCTGACAGTCGTATGGGTGCTCCCTTGTAGGTAACTAACTGCTTTTCTCTGGCTGCTTTTAAGATTCTCTCTTTGTCTTTAACCTTTGGGATTTTAATGATGATGTGTCTTGCTGTGGGCCTCTTTGGCTTCCTCTTGTTTGGGACCCTCTGTGCTTCCTGGACTTGTAAGTCTATTTCATTCCCCAGGTAGGGGAAGTTTTCTGTAATTATTTTTTCAAATAGGTTTTCAATTCCTTGGTCCCTTTCTTCCCCTTCTGGCACCCCAATAATACAAATGTTGGGCCTCTTGAAGTTGTCCCAGAGGCTCCTTGTACTATTTTCATATTTCTGGATTCTTTTTTCTTTTTGCTCTTCTGGTTGGGTGTTTTTTGTTTCCTCATGTTCCAAATTGCTGATTTGATTCTCAGCGTCCTCCAATCTGCTGTTGATTCCCTGTAAATTATTCTTCATTTCAGTTCCTGTAGCCTTCATTTCAAATTGGTACTTTATTATGTTATTAACTTTCTCAGTTATTTCCCTAATAGTCTGCTTAAACATCCTTATAACCCAAATTCTGAACTCTGTATCTGTTAGCTTGCTTGGATCTATTTCATTTAGTTCCTCTTCTAGAGATTTCTTCTGTTCTTTCCTTTGTGACATGTTTCTTTGCTTCCGCATTTTGGCTGCTTTCAGGTGTTTGTTTCTATGTAGTAGGTAGAGCTGCTATGTCTCCTGGAATTGGTAGAGTGGCTTTGTGTAGTAGGTGTCCTGTAGGGTCCAGTGGCTCAGCCTCCCCAGTCATCTGAGCTGGGCCTTCTAGGTGCTCCCCTGTGTGGGCTGTGTGCACTGTCCTGTTGTAGTTGAGCCTTGGTTGCTGATGGCGTCCCTGGGAGGAACTGACCCCCTGGCCAATCAGCTGTGAGGACCAGCTGCAACCACAGCCAAAGAGCTGCTGTGCTGGAGACACCCCTATGGAGCAGGATTTACTTCAGTGGAGCTTTGGTGTTCACAAGTGCACCCCTTGAGTGTGTCACTTGTGGATGTGGTGGGGTTGTAATCCAGCGTGGTCGAGTGTGACCACCAGGTGCACTGTCTCTGGGGCCTCCCGGGAGGTGCAAAGTCAGCCTGTGCCAGTGCCCTGCCCAGGGCCACCCAGCATGAGCCACACAGCAAACCGTAGCTGGCTGCTCCTTGTGCTGGGCTTGGAGGAGCCCAGGAGAGGCCAAGCTATGAGCCAATGCGGCTGCCGCTAGTGCCAGGCCTGGGGCCGCTTATCAAGCTGTACGGGGCACCCTGCTGCTTGTTTGAGAGATTTTAGGAAAGTCCTAAGCATGAGGCTCGAGAGGCCACTTGCGCAGAAAAGCCCCTGGAAATGGCCTGGATGAGCCTGCAGGTGGGGAGGGCGGGGCCTCTGGGAATCACGGGGCGGGGCCAACGGTGTGAGTCAGATGCTGGCGATTCAAACATGGCGCCTGCCTGCCGGCTGTGTGCGGGGAGGACTGGAGAAAGGAGCCATGGCCTCCGCCAGCCCTTCTGCCTGGGAGGGAGCCGCCCTCCGCCTCTCGCCCGGATCTCAGGCAGGTTAGTTCCCCCCGAGTGTCCCGGGTCCTCTCAGGCCGCTGCCCGGCGCTGGGCTCAGAGGGAGCGTCCGAGTGAGTCCGTGCCGGGCCCTTTAGAGGAGCTGCTGGGGCTCCCGCGGCCTCCACGACCCTCAGGGACAGTCCCCGCTGGTTTCACAGCCCGGAGTTGTGGGGACGTCTCTTCCCGGCCTGGAGCCCTGGGCTGGGGGCCCGCTGTGGGGCTGGGACCCCTTGCTCCACCGGGAAACCTCCGCCGCCGAGATTCCCTCCGGGGTTTCAACCGCGGCACCGGGTGTGGGCCCGCAGCACGTCTTTGTGATTCAGCCCCGACCTGCCCGCGTCTGCGCCCCTCCTCCTGGTCTCGGTGCTTCTTCAGCTCCCTGGTTGTGGGGCTTCTGTGCAGCCAGATTTCAGGAGGCTCAGGATGGTGGTTCTGTATTTTAGTTGTAATTTTGATGTGGTTGCGGGAGGCGGCGGGTGCAGCGGTTACCTACGCCACCATCTTGTTGTCTCTCAAAAACATTTATTTTTCAGTTACAGTTTACATTCAATATTATTTTGTTTTGGTTTCAGGTGTACAACATAGTGGTTACATAATCATGTACTTTACAAAGTGATCCCTCCTATATTTCCAGTACCCACCTGGCATCACACATAGTTATTCCAATATTACTGACTGTATTCTCTATGCTGTAATTTACATCTCTGTGACTGTTCTGTAACTACTAGTTTGTACTTCTTAATCCCTTTACCTTTTCATCCATCCCTCAAACCCCTCCCCTGTGGCAACTGTTTGTCTGTTCTCTATATCTATGAGTCTATTTCTATTTTGTTTGTTCCTCTTTTTGTTCTTTAGATTCCACATATAAGTGAAATCATATGATATTTTTCTTTCTGTGTCTCACTTATTTCACTTAGCATAATACCCTGTATGTCCATCCATGCTATTACAAATGGTAAGATTTCATTCTTTTTTATGCCTGAGTAATATTCCATTGTTTATACTATATATGTACCACTACTTATTTTTCCACTTCTCTATGGATGAGCACTCAGGTTGCTTCCATATCTTTCAGGTTGTAAATAATGCTGCAGTGTACACAGGGGTGCATATATTCTTTCAGATTACTGTTTTTGGTTTCTTTGGATAAATACACAGAAGTAGAATCGCTGGGTCATAAGGAAGTTCCTTTCTTTTTGTTAATCTTCACCCGAGGATATATTTTTCCATTGATTTTTAGAGGGAGTAAAAGGAACAGAGGGAGGGAAAGAGAAAGTGAGAGAGAGAGAGAGAGAGAGAGAGAGAGAGAGAAACAGAGAAACAGAGAAACATCCATGTAAGAGAGACACATTGATTGGTTGCCTCCTACACGCAACGCGACCAGGGCTGGGGACTGAACCTGCAACCCAGGTATGTGCCCTTGACCTGAAATGGAACCCACAACCCTTCGGTGGATGGGCCAGCCAGGCCAGGGCAGAAGTTTCATTTTAAATTAAAAATTTTTAAAGAACCTCCACACTGTTTTCCAAAGTGGATGCACCAACAGCGTATGAGGGTTCCCTTTTTTCAATATCTTTGCTAACACTTATTATTTGTTGATGATTTATTGATGATAGCCATTCTGACAGATGTGAGGTGACATCTCATTGTGGTTTTAATTTGCATTTCTCTGATGATTAGGGACACTGAGCATCCTTTTCATATGTCTTTTGGGCATCTGTATGTCCTCTTTGGAGAAATGCTGTTGAATCCTTCTAGTATATTCTTCAATTCAGATATTGTATTCTTCATCTCTTGTTCTTTTTGATGGTTTCTATGTCCTTTTTATGGTTACTATCTTTTTATTGAAGTTTTCTCTGAGTTTTTCTATTCTTCTAATTTCCCATTGTTTTGAATGCTCTATCTGGTAGATTTCTTGTCTCCATTTCATTTAGTTCTTTTTCTGGAGACTACTGTTCTTTCATTTGGTGCATGTTTCTTTGTCTTCCCATTTTAGCTGCCCCTTTGTATTTGTTTCTGTGTATTAGGTACATTTGCTATGTTTCTGAGTCTTGGTAGGTTAGCCTTATGTAGTAGGTGTCCTGTGGGTCTTTGTGACACATTCTCCCTGATCATCTAAGCTGGGTGACCCAGGACTGTCCCATGTGTGGGTTATATAAGCCCTTCTGTTGTAGTTGAGTCTTTATTGCTGTTGGCCTCTGTTGGTGGGTCAGCTCTCAGGCTGGCTAACTGTGAGGATTGACCCTAGCCACAGTGTATGAGTTGCTGTGTGTAAGCTGACCCCAAAAAGCGGACTTTCTCCAGCTGGTCTTGCCTGCTGAGACCTCCCTTTGTGTATGTCACTTGTGGAGCTGATTGGATCATGCCTTCATGTGACCTGGAGCTAGCCACTGAGTGTGTTTGTTCTGATGCCTCCTGGGAGGGATTCTGTTGCAGGTCAATGTCAGATGCTGCCTATGATCTGCCCTGACATACCTGTTAGGAGCTGCAAAGTGATACGTGATTGGTAGTTGCCTGTGTTGGGCCGAGATGTGCATGGGAGGGGCCAAGCAGCATACCAAGGCTGGTGGCCACCAGTACTGGGCCTGGGGCAGGTCAGCATAAGGCTCAAGGCACCCTAGTATCTGCTACTACCTGCCAGCTGCCTGTTAAGCTCAAGTAGTTAAAGCCTCAGATGGTACATGAGTTACTTGAGGCAGGTTCACAGTTGGTCACCAGGTAGGAGTAAATGGTGTTCATCGGGTTAATATAGATTCAAACTCAGCACCAGTGCTGAGTGTGAGGCCACTCAGCAAAAGTCTCTGGATACAAGGTCAGGTACCATCTACCTGTAGTCTGCCGACCTCTAGGATGAGACTGGGTCTGAGGGAGTCATCCGAGTAGAGCCAGTAGAGTTCATCTGGTTAGAACAGATTAAGATTTGGCCATGCAGAAGGATGGCTCTGCACAAGAATGATGGTACCTGTCAGCCACATGGAAAGACATCCCTTGCCCTAAAGCCACTAAACTCAGGGAGTCGGCAGGGTTGGGCTAATGCAGTTCTTCAGGCTGATGCTATGGTGGGCCCAACACAGGAGCATTGGTACCAGTAAGACATGTGGGGGGAAATGGCCCTAGCCCTAAAGCCACACAACTCAGTCTCTTCCTGTGTGTCTCTGACACCCCCTAAGATTGCTTGGAGTCCTTGAAGAGTTTTTTTAAGAAAGACTGCAATGCAGGCCCAGGCTGGTTGCTGCTGGTAAAGCCTACAGCTGAGTGTGAGCTGGGCAGGGTGGTGTATAAAAGAGTTGGCAGGGTGGGTTTGTGTAGCTCTCTCCTGGCTGATGCCATATGGAGAGGAGTGCTTGACCCAGGATCAGATGGCATCTGTGTGCAGTGTGGGAGAGGGACTTAACACAGGGACATTGATGGCAGTCCCTCTAGCCCTGGTCCTGAAGCCACACAACTCAATTTCTCCCTGTATGACATTGGAATCCTATGAATTGCCATCCCTCCATTGTAGCCCAGGGTTTGTGCCTGCAAGTGAGATTTTGTGCACTGCTTTTTTCAGAGGGTGCCTGGGTTTCCAGCAATCTCCCATCTGACCTGAGTGGACAGAATCCCCACTGATTTTCAACACCAGATATTATGTGGGCTCTTCTTCCATGTACTGGTACTCTGTTCTGGGAAGCCCGGCATGGGGTTGAGATCTCCTGCTTCTCAGGGGAGACCTCGGCAGCTGAGATACTCTTTTAGATTCTCAACCATGGCAGATGGGTGTGGGGCCAGCCTTTTTTGCATCTCTACCCTTCCTACCAGTCTCGAAGTAGCTTTTCCTGTAAACCTTTAGTTATGGGACTTCTGTTCGGCCAGTTTTCAGATGGTTACCCAGGTTGATTGTTCTATAATTTAGTTGTAATTTTGATGTGGTCCTGGGAGGAGGTGAGTGTAATTTCTACCTACTCTGCCATCTTGGATCAATTCCCTGAGCCTTACTCCATCCTTTCACTTATCCAACTGTCTTTTTCATTTCCTTGCCCTGTTCCTTCCTAGGAAACTCATTCTGGAGGTCAAAATGTGGTATCTGTCGATGAGGGTGAAATGATATTCAAGAAGAACACCAGAAAAATCTTCAGGCCTTCAGGTAGCTGTCTTCCCTTCATGGCCTTTTGAGACTGAAGTTCTGAGTGCCCTTGATGGGTTCTTGGTATGGAGAATAGTAGGTCTTTTTTGATTTGGGATTTTGGTCTTCCACTCAGAATATACTAAATCTGTGATTGATCTTCGCCCGGAAGATGTGGGGCATGAAAGTAGCTCCTTGGGAGACAGAAGCAAATCTGTCCCTGGTCTCAGTGTGGATATGGTAAGTACCTTTGTATTTCACTTGGTCACTAGGTGAAATTTTATATATCTAAAGTAGACTTTAGTACCTGATAATTTCTACTAACCTGTTTAATTATTTAGGAAAAAGCAACATGAATCTTTATTTTCCCAAACTGCTAAAGTAAATCTGGTTGCTGAATTGCTTAAAGGAAGACTGTCTTCACTGTCTCTTTTATCTTCTAATACATTGCTTGATATATGGTTTGGTGCTCAAATAAATACTTATTTTGATTAAAATGTAAATGGATGGTTGGATTGGGGAAGTCAAATGGGAAAGAGATATTTTTTTAATATATCTTTATTGATTTCAGAGAGAGGAAGGGAGAGGGAGAGAGAAAGAGACACATCAATGATGAGAGTCATTAATCGACTGCCTCCCGCACGCCCCCTACTGGGGCTCGAGCCCACAGCCCAGGCATATGCCCTGACCGGGAATCGAACCGCAATCTCCTGGATCCTAGGACGATGCTCAACTGCTGAGCCACGCCCGCAGTAATTATGGCTCCAACTAAAGGAAGGATGTTAGTCTTTGAGCTATTTCTTAATTTTATTAACTCTAAGTTTATATGTATTGCTTTAGGAAGAGGAAGAGGAGGAAGAAGAAGAAGACATTGACCACCTGGTGAAGCTGCATCGCCAGAAACTAGCTAGAAGCAGCCTTCGAAGTGGCTCCTCCATGGTAAGTTCTATTATTTCTTTGACTGTAGACATGTTTGGATACCAGGAAGGAAGGAAGCACCACCTTGGAGCAGAATCAGGACCTGGGGAAATCATTCTAGTCACTCTTTCCAGGTAACCTAGATGCGTTCATTCCTGTCCTCAATTTTAGACCGCAGTTGCTTCCTGCACAGCTAGGTGACTTCCTCAGCCTCTGCCCTAGAGATTATTATGTCAGGTAAGAATTAGGGCTAGAGGCATGCCTCATCACAGCTTTGTGAACAGTAACCTGTAACTTCTTTCCTAAAGAGTTACTTTGGAAAGAGTTACTTTCCTAAGAGTTACTTACCATGAAGTTAGCAAGGTCAGATTGCTTCATTAGAGCCCAACCCAGATCTCACATTCAAGAGTAGGGAGTCTCATGAGAAGGGCCCTGGCAGGATTAATTGGAATCAGGGTATGATTAAGGAGCAACAATACCAATCAGAATCATGAAATTAAAAGAACATTTAAGAATCAGGACCTAGTTACATCATAAGTATGAAGACTGATGTTTAGGAGGAACAAGAGTCCGGACCCAGGGTGGTCCCAGTTTGTTCCTGCTCACACACAGGAAGAGAATAATAGACTTGTGAGTTTATCACTACCTGAGAGGAAGATGTCTTTTTACCTCTGATGGGATTTTCTTCCCAATTCTGATTCATTCACTTTTTTTCTATAGCCCTTGATAGGAATAAGATAAATGAAAGAAACCCACAGAGAATTAAGGCACTTTGTTTTCATTAGTAACTGTCTCCTTCTAGCCAATGTTTTAGCATATGTAACATATACCAAAAATGAACTTACATCCACCTTACCTCTATACCTTGCCCGCCTTCTGGAGCAGGTGAAAATTAACAATAAAATGTGTAAAAAGAGGGGAAGAGGAGAAGCTAAGAGCCTATGCGAGCCATGAGCTGATTTATTAGCCTGAAGGACTGTGAGAGTGCTCCTAGATGTCTCTTACACTCTGAGTACAAGATTGTTGGCAGTAGTGGCTTGTTGTAGGGACTTTTGAAACTTTTGTTTTATTCAATGACTGTAATTTTATCATGAGGGAAGATGGGAACCATGTGGGTGGGGGAGTATGCCTTCCCCAGATGTTTGTGGGTGCTTTATCTTCAGAGTACAATAGGCAGCACGATGAGCATCTATAGTGAAGCTGGCGATTTCGGGAACATCTCTGTTACTGGCAAGATTGCCTTTTCCCTGAAGTATGAGCAGCAAACACAGACTTTGGTCATCCACGTGAAGGAGTGCCAACAGCTGGCTTATGCCGATGAAGCCAAGAAGCGCTCTAATCCGTGAGTGTTTCTAGAACCCGCCTGCTGCTCTGAGATGAGAACTCAGACCCTGGCATCTATCTGGGAACTCAAACTGAGATTGTCACTTCCTGGGAAGGATGTGTGATTGAGAGTGGTTAGGAGAGATGTGGGAAAGGGACCAGGATTGGGAAAATGCAAGAATGGCATATCTAAGAGGGCTTGATGTGACATTTTAATTTCCTCATGGCATATATGTATATGGAGAGCAGGGAAGTAAAGAATGGATTGAGAAAAGAGTGAATTACTCAGTACTCTCCTTGGTTTCCAGATATGTGAAGACTTATCTACTGCCTGACAAGTCCCGGCAAGGAAAAAGAAAAACCAGTATCAAGCGGGACACCATAAATCCACTATACAATGAGATCTTCAGAGTAAGTATCTAGACCTGGAGGGAAGGGAAACGTGTTCTGTCTTGTGTACTAAGTAAGCTGTAGCTATTCTCCTGCTATATGGTTGGTTGACGTGGTTTTCAGTGGCCATGTCTGTGTCTGAGGATACACTATGGGCTTCTGTTCACACCCTGACCTCCCAGAGAAGAGAACAAAGGTCATCTGGCTTTCTTGGATTGTTGTGAAGTTTTAGATTCACATTACCACAAATCTCTGTTTAAAAAGTCATTTGGGGGATCAAAGATGGTAGCAGAGTAGATGGAAGTTACACTTACCTTCTCCCAGGACCATATCAAAATTACAACTAAACTACAGAGCAATCAACCTGAATATCTATCTGAGGACTAGCTGAACAGAAGTGATAACTAAGGATATACAGAAGAAACCATGTTGAGACTGGTAGGAGGGGCAGAGATGTGAATAGGGCTGGCCCTGTACTCAATTACAGTGGTTTAGAATCTAAAGGGATATTTCAGCTGAAGAGGTCCCCCCCAGTGGAGCAAGGGACCTCAACCCCATACCACTCTCCCTAACCCAGAGTACCACAGTTGGGAACAGGAGCCCACATAATATCTGGCTGTGAAAATCAGCAGGGATTCTATCCACCCAGGTATGATGGGAGACTGCTGGAAACCTAGGCAGTCTTCTTAAAGAACCAATGCACAAAATCTCACTTGTAGGCACCACCCTGAGCTCTTGGAAGGGATGGTGGCTTAGAGGGGACCAGATTCATACAGGGAGAGATTAGGTTGAGTGGCTTTGGGGAAGGGGCTGGAGGGACAGCTGCTGGTGTACTTGTGCTGGGTCTCTCTTTTATACCCCCCACAGATGCCATCTTTCCTAGGTCGAGCACTCCCCTCCATATGGCATTAGCCAGGAAAGATGCACTAGCCCCTCCCCACTGACTACCTGAGGCTCCACTCTGCCAAGATAGCTCACAGTGGAGAAATCTGCTCACAGCCTCCAGCCTGAACCTGCATTGCAGTCTTTCTTGAAAAACTCTCAAGGAAGTTCAGGCAAACTCAGGGAATGCCAGAGACACACAGGGAGAGACTGAGTTTGTGGCTTTTGGGTGAGGGCCATTTTTCCCCATACGCATGAGAAGGCACCACCGTTCCTGTGTTTGGCTGGTCTCCATGATCCCATAGCATCAGCCTAGGGAGAAACACTAGCCCCTCTCTGCCAACTCCCTTAGGGCTTTCCGCACTGCAAAGGCCTGCAGGCCTCAGGCAGATAGCAGCTGGCTTTGGCATACCCTGAGACTTTTGCTAAGTGGGTTTAGACTTAGCACTGGTGCCTACTTTGAATCTGTATGAAACACTCACCCCTACCTGGTAACTCTGTAAGAACCTACCTCATGCAACTCATGTAGTGCCAGAGACTCTTTTAGAGGCTGAGTCTAACAGGCAACCAGCAGGTAGTGGTGAGTTTCAGGGTCCTTGGGACTTTTGGTGATCTGCCCCAGACTCAGTATTGGTGTCAGCCAGCCTTGGCGCACAGCTTGGCCCCTCCAATAAGGAACTAGGCCCAGGAGGGGAGTTACCAACTATGGATTGCCTTGTGGCTCCTAACAGGTAGCCCAGGACCAGCTGCAGACTGTCTGAAATTGACATCCACTGGTGTCCCTCCCAGGAGGCCCCAGAACCAACACATTGATGGCTAGCTTCAGACCACATCAGAACATGATCTGATTAGCTCCACAAGTCGCACACAGAAAGGGAGGACTTGGCATGCACCAAAACCTGCACTTGTAAGTTCCTCCTCATGGGGTCAGCAGCTCATACACTGTGGTCGGAGTCAATCCTCATAGGCAGCCAGCCTGAGGGTCAACTCCACTCATAGTCGGGCCAACAGCATTCAAGACTCAGCAACAACAGGAGGGATCACATAACCCACACAAGAGACACTCCTAAATCACCCAGCTCAGATAATCATGGAGACTGCACTGTTAAGACCCACAGAACACCTACTACATAAGACAACCCTACAAAAACTGGGAGAAGTAGCTTATCTACTGAATATGTAGAAACAAACACAGAGAGACAGCCAAAATTGGGAGATAAAGAAACATGTCCCAAATAAAATAAAAGAAGAAATCTCCAGAATAGAAAATAAATGGAATAGAGGCAAACAATGTAGAGATGCAGAGTTCAAAATAATGGTTATAAGGATGCTCAAGGAACTTAAAGGAAGAATGGATGAACTCAGTGAGAATTTATAAAAAAGAGATACTAAGCATAAAAAAGGACATAAAAACCATAAAAATAACCAGTCAGAAATGAAGAATACAATAATTGAAATGAAGAATACACTATCAGGAATCAACAGCAGATTAGATGAAGAAGAGGATTGAATCAGTGATTTGGAAGAAAGTGTAACAGAAAACACCCAATCAGAGCATTAAAAAGAAAAAAAAAAATTTTTAATGAAGACTTGGGGATCTCTGTGAAAACATCAAGTGTAACAACATCCACATCATATGGAAACAAGAAGAGACAGAGCAATTGATTGAAAATCTATTTGAAGAAATAATGACTGAAAACTTTCCTAACCTGATGAATTAAAAAGACACACAGGTCCAGGAAGCACAGAGAGTCTCAAACAAGGTGAACCCAAAGAAACCCACACTAAGACACATCATAATTAAAACGGCAAAGGCTAAAGACAAGGAGAAAATCGTAGAAGCAAGAGAAAGACAGTTACCCACAAAGGAGTCCCCATAAGACTGAGAGCTGATTTCTCAACACAAACTTTTCAGGCCAGAAGTAACTGGCATGAAATATTCAAAGTGATGATAGCGCAGCTGGGCATGGCTCAGTGGTTGAGCATCGACCTAGGATCCAGGAGATCAGGGTTCGGTGCCAGGTCGGGACACATGCCCGGGTTGCAGGCTGCAGCCAATCAGTGACTCTCTCATTGATGTTTCTGCCTCTCTCTCCCTCTCTCCCTTCCTCTCTCTGAAATCAATAAAGATATATTTAAGAACAAAACAAAACAAAGTGATGATAAATAAAGGCCTAGAACCAAAATTATTCTATCCCATAAGGCTACCATTTAAAACTGAAGGAAAATAAAGCATTTCCCAGAGAAGAAAAGCTAAAGGAGTTCATCACCACCAAACCAGTATTACAAGATATGTTAAAGGGAGTTCTCTATTAAGAAAAAAAGAAAGAGAAAAAAGAGAAACGTAGATATGAATAAAAATGGCAATGAATAAGTGCCTATAAATAATCACTTTTAATTTAAATGGATTAGGTGCTCCAATCAAAATAAACTGACAAAATAGGTCCAGAGACATATTTTGCATGGAACAGAATAACAGATCTCAGAGGAGAGGGTTGTTGAGGGGATGAGAAGAGATTAACCAAAGAATATATATGCATATAGGCATAGCCCATGGACACAGACAATAGTGTGGGGAAGACATGGGGTGGGGCAGGGGCTGGGTGGAGGGGGGCAAAGGAGGGGAATATGGGAGACAGCTGTAATATTGTTAACAATTAAAAAGGCATAGGGTGTTTAAATGGATAATAAAATAAGACCCATATATATGCTGTCTGCAAGAGACCCACTTTAGATCGAAAGACACACAGACTGAAAATAAAGTATGGAAAAAGATATTTTATGCAAATGGATGAAAAAAAAAGCTGGGATATCAGTACTATATCAGAAAAAATAGAGCTTAAAACAAAGGCTATAATAAGAGACAAAGAAGGACACTACATAACGATTAAAAGATCACTCCATACAATTATCCTTGTAAACATTTATGCACCCTACACAGGAGCACCTAAATATATATTAAAAAAACGTTGATGGACATAAAGGGAGAGTTCAACAGCAATACAGTCATAGTAGGGGACTTTAACACGCATTGACATCACTGGATAGATCTTCCAGATGGAAAGTCAACAAGGAAACAGTGGCCTTAAATGACACATTAGACCAGATGGATTTAATAGATGTTTTTGGAGCATTTCACCAAAAAACTATAGAATATACATTATTTTAAAGTGCACAAGGAACTTTTTGGTAGAATAGACCACATGTTAAAACATAAAACAAGTCTCAATAAATTTAAGAAGGCTGAAATCATGTCAAGTATCTTTTTCAACCATAATGTATGAAACTAGAAATCAATTACAATAAAATAAAACTGAAAAACACACAAACACATGGAGGTTAAATAACATATTACTAAGAAATAAATGGGTTAACAATAAGCTCAAGGAAGAAATCAAAAGATGCCTTGAGACAAATAAAAATGAAAACATAACCACCCCCAAAATTTATGAGACACAGCAAGAGCAGTCCTAAGAGGGAAATTCATAGCAATACAGGCCTACCTCAAGAAAAATGTCAAACAATATAACCTTACAGCTAAAGAAACTAGAAAAAGAACAACAAAGCCCAAAGTGAGTAGAAGAAAGAAAATAATGATCATAGAGGAAATAAACAAAATGGAGTCTAAAAAGAAAATATAGCTTTCGCTTTCTCCCAGTGGATGCCACCGAGTAAGCAACATCAGTTTCCCCCTCCTGCGGTCCTCATGTCTAAGTCAGAGTCTCTCCAAAAGCCTGAACAGCTTCAGAAGCTCTTTATCAGAGGTTTGGGCTTTAAAACAACCAATAAGATTCTGAGGAGTGATTATGAGCAATGGGGAATCCTCACAGACTGTGTGGTGATGAGAGATCCAAACATCAAGCACTCCAGAGGCTTTGGGTTTATCACGAATGCCACTGTGGAGGAGGTGGATGCAGCCATGGCTGTAGCCAAGGTCACACAATGTGGATGGAAGTTATGGAACCAAAGAATGCTGTCTCAAGAGAAGATTCTCAAAGACCTGGTGCCTACTTAACTATGAAAAAGATTTTTGTCAGTGGTATTCAAGACACTGAAGAACATCACCTGAGAGATTATTTTGAACAGTATGGGAAAATTGAAGTGATAGAAATCATGACTGACTGAGGCAGTGGCAAGAAGAGAGGTTCGCTTTTTGTAACCTTTAATGACCATGACTCTGTAGACAAGACTGTCATTCAGAAATACCATAATGTGAATAACCATAACTGTGAAGTAAGAAAACTCTAGCTAAACAAGAGGTGGCTAGTGCTTTATCCAGTCAAAGAGGTTGAAGTGGTTCTGGAAACTTTGGTGGTGGTCGTAGAGGTGGCTTTGATGGGAATGACAACTTTGGTTATGGAGGAAACTTCCGTGTTAGAGGTGGCTTTGGTGGCAGCCATGGTGGTGGTAGATATGGTGGCAGTGGGGTGGCTATAATGTATTTGGTAATGATGAAAGCAGTTTTGGAAGTGGCTGAAACTACAATGATTTTGGCAGTTATAATAGTCTTCAAATTTTGGACCCATGAATGGAGGAAACTTGGAGGCAGAAACTCTCACCCCTAAGGTGGTGAGAACACCAATCCTTTGCCAAACCACAAAACCAAGGTGGCGATGGCAGTTCCAGTAGCACCAGTAGCTATGGCAGTGGCAGAAGTTTGTAATTACTGACAGGAAACAAAGCTTAGCAGGGGAGGAGAATCTGAGAGCTGACAGGGAAGCTACATGTTACAACAGATTTGTGGACTCGGTCAAGCACAGTAGTGGCAGGACCTAGCTGCTACCAAGAAGATGTGTTTTAGACAATACTCATGTGTATGGGCAAAAAACTTGAGGACAATATTTGTGACTACCTATGTAATAGGTTATTTTAGTTTCTGTTCGGTGGAAAATATAAAGCATTCCAACAAAGGGTTTTAATATGTACTTTTCTTTTGCACCCATGTTGATTGCTAAATGTAACAGTATGATCATGATGAATAAATGTGTCTTTTAAAAAAAGAAACAAAAGATCAATGAAGCCAAGAGCGGGTGCTTTAAAATGATAAACAAGATTGATAAACCTTTAATCAAGTCATCGGGAAAAAGAGAGGACCTGATATTAAACCATTCTACAAGACCATAGTAATCAAAACAGCATGGTTTTTGCACAAGAACAGGTATATAGATCAGTGGAACAGAATAGAGAGCACAGAAATAAGCCCACACCTTTATGGTCAATTAATATTTGACAAAGGAAACAAGAACATACAATGAGGCAAATACAGTCTATTTAATAAATGGTGTTGGGAAAATTGGACAGATGCAAACAAAACAGGAAACTAGACCACCAACTTACACCATACACAAGAATAAACTAAAAATGCATTAAAGACTTAAATGTAAGTTGTGAAACCATAAAAATCCCAGAAGAAAATATAGGCAGTAAAATTTCAGACATTCATATTTTTGCCAATATATCTCCTCAGGCTAGGGAAACAGGAAAAAAATAAACAAATGGGATTCATCAAACTAAAAAGCTTTTGCACAGCAAAAGAAACCATCAGCAAAATGAAAAGGGAACACACTGAATGAGAGAACATATTTGCCGATGATACATCTGATAATGGCTTAATTTCCAAAATTTATAAAAAACTTAAGCAATTCAACACCAAAGAAACAATCAATCTAATTAAAAAAACGAGGAAAAGACCTGAATAGACTCTTCTCCAAAGAGGACACACAGATGGCCAATACACATGAAAAAAAATGCTCAACGTCACTAATCATCAGAGAGATGAAAATTAAAACCACATTGAGACACCACCTCATGCCTGTCAGAATAGTATCATCAATAAATTAAAAAACAAGCGCTGGTGAGGATGTGGAGAGAAGGTACCCCTGGTGAACTATTGGTAGGAATGCAAACTAGTTCAGCCACTGTGGAAAACAGTATGTAGTTTCTTCAAAAAATTAAAAATGAAGCTGCTTCCCACCCAGTGCCCACTTCTAGTAATATATCCTAAGAAATCTGAACTTGTAGCAGGTTAAGGGCCCTTGAGTGGCCTCAATTTTCCCAGCAGCCCATCCAAAGAACCCAAACTGAATGAAGGATTAGTTTAGCCCATTACTAGCCCCACAATCCTACAAGGTAGACATTACTGTGATTCTATTTTAGATATGAAGGAACTGAAGTCCAGAGAGGTTAAACCATGTGTGTAAAGACACACAGAGAGTGAGAAGGCTGGATGCCCAATTCCAAATCCAGTGCTCTTTCAGCCACGCCGGGATTGCCTGGAGCAGGAGCAGGACCTGGTAGGTGGTAGTGAGAGAGGACAATCAAGAATGGAAGCAGGAAGTTTGAGTAGATTATTCAAGTGAGGGGAATACCATGGGATTCAACCAGAGTTAAAAAACATACACAAAATAAACAAACAAAATAGAAACAGACTTACAGATACAGACAACACAGTGATGGGTGCCAGAAGGGAAGAAGTTAGGGTTAGGGGGACTGGCTGAAAAAAGTGAAGGGATTAAAAAGTATTAATTGGTAGTTACAAAATAGTAATGGGGATGTATAGTAAAACATAGGTAATATAGTGAACAGTATTGTAATAAATGTATGGTGCCAGGTGGGTACTTGAAATATTGTGGGGGAACACTTTGTAAAACTTAGGATTGTCTGACCACTATGCTGTACACCTGAAAGTGATACAAAATAATGTTGACTATAATCTATAGTTGAAAAGTAAAATTTAAAAAACATCATTTGGGATCAGGAGTCTCGACAGCTTTTTTGGAATGTTCCAGTATTCTCTTACCCACTCAAGGAAAATTAATTTCCAGGTACTCCCATGTAATATGGTAGGTTTTTGTCAAATGGGGCAAGTAGAGGCTTTGAGTGTGGAAACTCAGAGTGCTTAGGGACTAGAGTAACGAGATATTTAGTACTATGGACTTTGGGTATGGCTGCTCAGATTTTGGAATAATCTTTGCTGAGAAATTATCACTAATTATCTTGGCCTTCTCCTTGTTTTTCACAGTATGAGATCCCAGAATCTCTCCTGGCCCAGAGGACGTTGCAGTTCTCAGTTTGGCATCATGGTCGTTTTGGTAGAAACACTTTTCTTGGAGAGGCAGATGTCCAGATGGATTCCTGGAAGCTTGATAAGAAACTGGATCATTGCCTCCCTTTGCATGGAAAGGTAGTCTGTTTTTACAACTCGGGCAATTTGGATCTGAGGTGGCATTGTCTGCAGTGTCCTCTGCCGGTACATGCTGGTAATGTCTTTGAATGTAGCCTGCTGTATAGTTCTAGCGCCTCCTGTGGGAGTTTCTGAGTTTGACAGTAATTTCAGATGCACTTGTATGGCTGGCACAGGATCAAACCATAGTTTTCCCTTGAAAAGTCTTTCATATGTGTGCCACACTTTTCCTCCTAACCTTCCAGAGCCTGGGCTCATCCTAACATCCTAACTTGCACCTCTTCTCCAAGCTAACCTTTTGGGTGTATCCTAATCTGCATTCCTTTTCTAAGCTAACCTTTTCACTAAAGAAGTGGGAAGTAAAGCAATTCATGGAGTTCTCTTGGTCACACAAGCCAGGGAAATGGAGATGGCAGCTCAGATGAGAGTTTAGCAGTGAGCATAACAGTGCCTGGGATTTGAGTGCAGACCTGGATTTGAATCCTGGTACTGCTATTTGCCAGGTAGTTAAGTCACCTAATTTATAAAATAACTTAGGTAAGTCACCTAACTTCTGTGAACCTTAGTTTCTTCATCTATAAAATGGAGATAATAATATTCCTCTTTTGCAGGATTGTATGCAAAGTACCAATTGTATGCAAAGTGCCTGGCACATAATGGACATTCGATAGGTTGCTGTCATTCTGGTTAAGATAAAGTTGCTAAAACAGAGTTAGGACTTCTTGATTATCAGAACTGTTCAATGGCAAAGTTCTTCTGTAAAATTTTTTGACACTAGCATTTTAAATGCTAAAGATAGGACATGGTACATAGAATATCTTTGGAAGGATAGACAGACAAGAAACTACTAGTAGTGGCTGCCTCTAGGAAAAGAGACTGAGGTGGGAGGGCAATTAAGTTTTCTCTATATGCCGTTTTATAATGTTGGAACTTTTTACCGTGTGTGTATATGTGGATATGTGTGCATGTGTGTGTATCACTTATTAAGAAAATTAAGAATAAAAGGATTTATATGTACATGGTTCAAAATTAAAACAACATAGAAATGTATAAGAAGAAAAGTAGGTTCTATTCCCTAGAAATAACCACTGTTTATCAACTACTTGGATATCTTTATAGAAATTTTAAGCAGCATGGATGTACACATATGTATTTACATTTTTTCCTCTTTACACAAATTGACTCATACAAACCTCATTGGTTACATATATCTTGATTTTTTTATTTAACAATTTATCATTTATCATGGACATCTTTCTCTGCCATTGCTTATAGATCTATCTCATTTTTATTGCTGTATAGTATTTTTTCATATGCCTGTATTATAATTTATTTGTCATTCTCTCACTGATGGGCATTTAAGTTGTTTGCTTTCTTTTTGCTGTTAAACCTATGGTGTAATATATCTTGGCCTTCTTTTTCAAATGTGACTGTAGTAGAAATTTCTGGTGATGGAATTGCTGAGTCAAAGGAAATGTACATCCAATATTTTGATAGCTACTGCCCTCCAAAAAACAAAACAAAACAAAACAAAACATCAGTAACAAATCAAATTTGTCCCTTTAAATACTAGTAAAAACAGGAAACAAATTATCACAAAATTATAGCATATTATTAGAAATTTAGAATTTCTTAAGTATTTGGCATACGAGTCATTCTCTTAGGGGCCTACAGTTGATATAATTTTATTGGAAATGTTACTATAAACCATCATGAACTACTGCCAATGAAAATGTTTCTCATCAAATGAAAATCTGCATTAAAATGAAGGTATTTGCTCTTTGCAATTATTTTAAGCCAGAATGAAAATATACTACTGAAACAAACATGCCAGTTTCCAGCTAAGACTAAACACCAATTCTTAAGAGTCCACTAAAGTTCACAACCTAGAAATTTAAATTTTGTAGACATTTTATAATCAACACAAAGGCCATTTCAGTATTCCATATCTATTTTAACTTAAAACATTCTGCATTTATTGCCTCTGGTTTGTTTGTGCCCCCCCCTCCCCGTAATCCATTTGCCTTCCAGTCAGTTTTCTCTTCCTGGCATCTACCTCCTTTACTCTTTTTTTTTTTTTTTTTTTTTTTTTACATTGACTTTATTGGGGTAACATTGGTTAACAACATTATACAAATTTCAGGTGTACAACTTTATAATACGACATCTATGCACTCTATTGTGTGAAGTCTAGTCTTCCATTACCTTGTATTTGACCCCCTTTACTCTCTTCGTCTTCACCCCAACCCCCTTCTCCTCTGGTAACCACTATTACCTCCCTTTTCTTTCCTCTCTCCCATACACTAAACTTTGTGCATTCTGGGTATGTGGTACATTTTTCTAAAGCGATAAGGATTTTGCCCTCCTGGCATCAATATACTCAGTAATGAGGACCTAGTTTCGAGGAGCCCCGGTGAACACAGGCAGATGAAAGGGCACCTCTAATGTGCGTCAGCTCATGTTCTGGATACTAAAGTATAAAAAACAGCCATGCCAAGAAAGCCAACAGAGTGAAGCAGTTCTGCTACCCACAGCCAAAGGTGATCGCCGCTTGCTGTTCATCCCGGACATTCATTCATTCTCTTTTGCATTCAGTAAATATTTGTGGAGCATATACTATGTGCCATGTACTTTGCTAAGTGCCAGGCACACTAGGACGAACAAAAACAGGCTTGATTCCTATTGGCAGAGACAGTCATTAATGAAACATAACATAAATATGAAATTAAAAATTGTGTCATATTCAAATCCTTGTAACAGAGTTCCACCTAGCCTTCAAATCTTTGCAAGTTCTCATAAAAAAATACCACTTATCTTTGAAGATCATTCAAGTGATACATGCTATTCTCATTAAAAAGACTCTATAGATATATACAGAGTAAAATGTGAAAGCCCTCTTTCCTTACACCATTCCACTCCCTTCCTTGGAAGAAACAAGCATTAAGTTTGTCTATAATCCTTTGGGAGTTTCCTATGCAATGTAGTAGAGTGGTTAAAAGCATGGTCTCTGGAACCAGTCTGTCTGAATTTAAATTCTGCCTCTGCCAATTGCTGTGTGACCTTGGTCAAATTACTTAACCTCTCTGTTCCTCTGTTCCATAATCTGTAAAATGGGAATATAATAGTACCTATTTCATAGGGACTATCTTGAGGATTAAACAAAATAATATACTTAAAGTACTTACCACAGCACCTGGCACACAGTAAGTACTATTTAAGTGATAATGAAAAGAATCGTTATTTAAATACACATATATACACATATACAGATATGAATATGTTTTAATATAAGTGGGATACTTTTCTGCACCTTCCTTTGGTAACTTAACAGTATATGTTGGATATCTTTCTATGTCAGCATGTACAGATTCACCACATTTTTTTGATAATTGCATGCCATATACCATATGAGGGCATTAAAATCACTCATTTAACCTTTCCTATATTGATTGACATGTAAGTTGTTTCCACTTTTTGGCTATTACTAACAGTATTGGTAGCAAGATCCTTCATCATGGTTTGAGTCCCCTGTGAGTTTGTTTGGCAACCTTGCTGGAAGACCTTTGAGGGTATTTGGAATCTCATAGCTGTATCGCCAGGTAGCAAAATAGTGGGCATTGCAGAAGACATTTTGTTGGTTCTTCTGTATATCCTTCTGAAGAAACTGCCTTAGAAGCCTGTGGCTGCCATGGCCTAGGGACCCTGAATTGTATTCATAAGGAGAAGGACCCTTATGCTGTGTAGCTGTTCTGGGGGATAATTTTAGAATCTCCTCAGCAAGAGGTCCCAACAACTCCTGAGAAACCCAGCTTGACCTGTTGGGTTTCCCTGTGTTTCAGATCAGTGCCGAGTCCGTGAGTGGCTTGCTATCACACAAAGGCGAGTTGGTGGTTTCACTGAAATACATCCCAGCCTCCAAACTCCCTGCTGGAGGTGACCGGAAAAAGAGTGAGTTTTCTTTGGGGCCCTGGATTTAGCCGTTGTCTTCTGTACAGGATCTGTGTGAGGTGGTGCTGGCCAGTGGCTAGCACTGTTGGAGAGATCAGATTGTGAGATGAGCCCTGGCTCATCTTCTAGGGAAGATGCCTTTACTCACTAAGCCTTTTCTGCATTTTTAAACCAGAATGGAATGCCTCAGGGTTGGCATTTAATTTTTTTTTGTAGGCCATTTAACTTGGTCTTGGTCTTGGTCCAGCTGTGGCAAGCTACTAAGAGGGCAGAACGGTACAGAAACTTTGAGAAAGGATGGTTGGAAGGGGTGGTGAAGTATGAGGGACAGGAAGTTGAAGGCTGAAGAAGAGTGAGTCAGCATACCAGGCACTGTGCTAGTGACTATGGATATGTAGATGAATGAGGCATGACATTTGCCCTCCCTCGAGGAGCTTAGTTTAGCAAGAAAGACAGTCATGTGCAAAAAGAACGCAGATGCAGGAGCTATGAATTCTTTCTGGTTACATTTGGGAGAGCTTTAAGGAGGAGGTAATGATGAAACTTAAGACTTTGCCAGGCAGAAAAGGAAGCGGGTGGGGTGAGAAGAACGTTTCTAGAAGAGGAGATAGCACGAGCGCATTGAATGTGGGGTGTATGTGAGTGTGAGAGAGTGAAGTCCTTATTTCAGTGGGGCTGGAGTTATAGTATAGAGATGTGGGAGTGGGGCTGGAATTGATGAGGCTGGAGCCCGACTGAAAAGAGCCTTAAACATAATGGTAACGAGTTGAAATTGATCTATTGGCAGTGGAAAGCCAAAGTTCTTTAAAAGATACCTACTGTAAGGTCTAACTATAGGACGTGGGGAATTAATGTCATCCCCAAGGAGGTTGTGCAAAATGACTAGAGAAGAGAGGTAAGGATGGAGCCATAGGGAATGTCACTACCATAAAGGTTGAAGAGAGGAAGAAAAGCCAATGAGATAGGGGGTTATCAGGGGAGAACAATGCCAGAAGAGAGCTTGAAGAAGGGAGTGGGGTTTCTCAGCAGTACTGAAATACTACTGGGAGGTCAGGCCCAAAGAGGACTGAAAAGACCCAGTTTATTGGCGTTAGATTACATTTTCAGTGGGTTAGTTGAAGCAGAAACCAGATTTCACTAGAAACTAGGCAGAGTGAATGAGGCAAAGAAGTAGAGGTTGAGTGTGGACTCTTTTTCAGGATAATTGATAGTGAAAGAAAGGAGAGACATAGAGAATAGAATAGCCTGAAAATGAAATAAAGTTGAAGGGTGATTTTCTTTTTAATTTTCTTTTTAAGGAGAAATGAAATTAGCAGATATTTAGACTGAGAGGATGGAACCAGTAGAAAAAGAGATTTTAAAAGTGGCAGATGGGAGTCAAAATTGATGATGCCTGATGAATCCTGTGAAGTAAGAGTGGGATCAAGAACACAGTGGAGGGGTCCTCTGTTTTTGTAGTCATTCAACAAATATAGGCAACTTTATTTGTCTAAGCCTCAATTTTCTCATCTATAAAATGAGGACAATAATAGTATATATTTCATAGGGTTGTTTTAAGAATTAAATGCTTAATGTAGAATCTGACACATAACAAGATTTTGATAAGCATTTATTGCTGTTGTTTATATTAATTGAGCCCTTGTTGCTTACTGTCAGGCATTCTGCTAGGTACTGAGAATCCAGGTCAGGTGCGATCCACTTATGGAGCTTGCTGCCTTCAGGAGCAAGGAAAAGAAATGCTATGTAGATAAAGCTCAAGAGAAATTTGGAGCTGTAGGGGCTCACTTGCTATGGCTCATATCCCTTGCAGGTAAAGGTGGGGAAGGGGGAGAGCTCCAGGTATGGATCAAAGAAGCCAAGAACCTGACGGCTGCCAAATCAGGAGGGACTTCAGACAGCTTTGTCAAAGGGTGAGTCCCTGGACCAGCATAAAACTAACCAGTTTTAGGACAAGAGAGCTAAGAGGGAAACCCAATTTAATCTTTCTCTGTGGATATTATACTTGTGTGTTCTACCACTTCCTGCAACCAACTTTTTTCCTGAAAGTAACCACCACTACCACCAAAACCACCACTACCACATTTGCACTGGTCTGAGCTCAGTTTGGACTGACTGTAATGCTGATTGCCAAAGAGGAGGGTGGTAGGCAGATAGGTTTGACTTTTCCTTTGTTATAGACTTATACTCTTAATTAATCCTTAATTAAAAAACACCTCTGTCCCCTGACTGTTAAGATTTGGGGATTTATGACTTTGTTCCCTACAATATTTAAGCAATGTTAGCTTTCCCCAAATTATAGATCACCCCACTGAATTAAGTTCTCTAGTAAATCACGTTTGGCTGTGCCTATAGTTACTACCATTGGTTTTATTTAAAGGGGACCTTGCTCAATAGAAATGAAAGCAAATATTTAAAACCCATTTTTAATATGATGTAATATTTTTAATATAATAACATATTAATTTTCTCTCCAGGTTGAAGGAATCGAATCAGATGAATGATCTAGTGGAGTTCTTAGGAACTCTGCTTCAGATTCAAAGGCAGGAATATGTGTATTAGGATCTGAGAGTTTGCTCACCTGAGCTAGGCCTGTGGTAGGGGAAAGGAGAATTTAGATACATATTGCCAGACTTGAGTAGGTTGTTGATTACTCCCCACCCTCTGCCAGATACCTCCTTCCCATAAGGAACAAGGCCAGTAAGCGCAAAACTCCTGTGATGAAGAAGACTCTGAATCCCCACTACAACCATACATTTGTCTACAATGGTGTGAGGCTGGAAGATCTACAACACATTTGCCTGGAACTGACTGTGTGGGACCGGGAGCCCCTGGCCAGCAATGACTTCCTGGGAGGGGTCAGGCTGGGCGTTGGCACTGGTGAGAGTTCCTTCCCTTACCCGCTATCTTAAAGGCCTCTTGTATATTTCACTCCCAATATACCCAACTTCCTCCCTACAAATTTCTCTATGACAAGAGTTGTCTTCTTTCCTTTGAGTTAATGTTCAACCAATATTTACTGAGTGCCTACTGCACAGGCCAGGAAGACAGCTCGTGCACTCTTACGTGTACAGATAAATGTGACCCTGATGGCCAGGAACACCATCATCTTCCCACCAAAAATGTCTGAAAACCTACCTATATCTGTACGTATAATTTCCATCTTCCATCCTGTTGTAATGAAAGAAGGATCCTTTCTAGCAAAGGCCAATCTCTTTACAAGTGTTCTGGATCATATCCTCACCTCTCAATGACCTCACTTCTGGAATCTCCTCTCTCTTCTGTATGATCAGTTTCATTCTCTCTGCCTCCCACTAGAGGTGAAAATAGATATGCTCTGATAATTCTGATATTAAGAAACAGAAAGAAACCTTCCCTTGATCCTACAACTCCCTTCTAATTTATTAAAAATAATTGTCTCCACTCCTTTACCTATCCTTTAGTCTTCAGTCCACTGTGACCTGACTCCTGTCCCACTACTCTACTGAACAATTGCTCCTACCAAAGTTTTGTATTCATCTTACTAGAATTTTTAATGCTATTCAACATAGCTGATCACTTCCTTTTTCTTGACATACGTAGCTCTTATTGACATTATACTCTTGATTCCCTTTTAACTCACTGCTCACCTTCTCAATTTTCTTTGTGGGTTCCTCATTCTATACCCAAACTCTAAATGTTGTTTCTCAAGGCATAGTCTTGGATCCTTTTTTTAAAAAAATTAATTTTTAAAAATATGTTTTTATTGACTTCAGAGAGAAGAAGGGAGAGTGAGAGAGAGATAGAAACATCAATGATAAGAGAGAATAATTGGCTGCCTCCTGCACACTCCCTACTGGGGATCAAGCCCTCAATCTGCCCGGGAATCGAACCGTGACCTCCAGGTCCATGGGTCAACACTCTGAGCCACACTGGCCGGGCTTGGATCCTTTTCTTTTCTCTCTCTCTAGTATGTACATTCCTGTGGCCTTAAATAGTACTTGTATATTAATAACTCACACAAAGCACTTAACACAAACCATCTAGGATGGTGTTTTTACCAAGGTAAGCCAGTTCATGTCAGTTGCCTGCTTAAAACCTTTCAGTGGCTTCCTGTTGTACTTAGAACAAAGTCCTCAGCATGCCTGCAGGCCCCGTATGATCTAGACCTTCTCTGTTCCTTTATGATCCATCACTGTATCTCCCCTGCTTGCTCACTATGCTTCAACCACAATATCTTTCTTTCTGTTTTCCAAGTATACCAAGCTTTTTCCCACTTTATAACCTCAGCAATTAGTGTTCTCCCTGTCTGGAAAGGCTGGTTCCTCCCCATCCTTCAGATCTTGACTCATATGTTTCCTTCTCAGAGAGGCCCTCAGACCACTCCATCTAAAGGATGCCTTGATCTAGGCACTACAAATCACCTTGTTTACTAACTTCATGACACTTACCTCATTATCTGAAATACTCTTGTTGATTTACTTCAGTATTTTCTGTCTTCCCTATTTAAATGTAAGCTGTCTACAGGCAGGGCTTTTTGTGCTTTGTTCACCACTATATTTCCCAGAGGCTAGAAGACTACTGACAAACAGTAGGCACTCGATAAATGTTTATTGAATGAATGTACAAGAGAATAGGAATGAGGCCACGTATGACCCTAACTTCATACTTGGGGTTTACGGATAGAGAAAAAGATGTTCATCTTCTTTATTTAAAAAAACAACATTTAAGTCAAATTACCAATAACAGAAGGGCAGTAGCTCTGGCATGAGGTGTCAGACACCAGAGCTCCACACCAGCCTCAGAATAAAAGGTCTCTAACTACTGGTGTCCCATGTAACCAATCAGAAGTCTCTTGATAGAGCCTCAGGAGCACAGAAATAGCTGTGCAGAATCATCAGGGAACAGTTCTGAGACTGCTATCCCTATGGGCCCATCTTCATAGCACACTGTCTTTTATGGGGGGCTAACCTTGTTGTATAACCCATCTTTTCTGGTGGGCTGAGGGGTGGGGTCCCTGTTCAGCCTCCTCTGGTGTTTCTTTTCAGGAATCAGTAATGGAGAAGTGGTGGACTGGATGGACTCGACTGGGGAAGAAGTGAGCCTATGGCAGAAGATGCGACAGTACCCAGGGTCTTGGGTGGAAGGGACTCTGCAGCTCCGTTCCTCAATGGCCAAGTAGAAGCTGGGCTTATGAGTCCCTGCCCTTCTCTGCAGGCCCAGACCTGGCCAAGGCAAGTCAGAGGAAGTGGAGAGACCAAGAGTAAAGGTTTATAATTTAATATGTGTGTGTTATGTCTGTGTGTACAAGCATGTATTTCTACAAATCTCATTATGCTAGAGTGTTGTAGACGTGTCCTCCTTTTGAAAGCAGGCTCAAGAATAAGGGTCTCTTCAAAATATTCTTATTTGTGTATAATCTACTATACTTGCAGAGTCCATTCTTGCTTATATCTTTCTGAGGTTTAATTAACTTATAAAATATTGTAAAATAACATTTTATCTCCTGTCTTATTACCCTTGTTCCTACCTCCCCAGGAAGCCCTGGCTACCTCTAGCATTATTACCAATCTGTGTTTAAATATGTTCCTGGTTTGAGGCCAAGTCTCTGGGAAGCAGGGTTGGGTTACTAAAGACAGGAGAAGATGGTAGAAAGGCGAGAAGGTCCTCTCCTTCCTCTCTATGCTTTTAACTCATTTTCTACCTTGACAAATTTCTGGAACTTAGCTTTTAACTCCTCTTGTTTTTTAAGCAGTTTCCACCTTGCTTGAGTCTAATGGTTTTTGTGAAATTGTAAGAAAATTCTTCAATTCCTTGTGGTTCTAGACACCTTCACTATACCTTATAATGGAGCTGCTTTAAAAAAGCACTTTTATTAAATAATAGCCTTTTGACCAAGTCATGGACACGCCCAGCAAGTACTTCTTGGTGGTTCCAGAGGACCAGAGTAACTGAGGCTGAAGTTTCTTCCAGTCTGTGTTGAATTCTTTGCATTTAAACTGATACAACAGTTGTTGGACAGCTCATTTCTCTAATGAAAGGCAAAGACATCTTCACTCTCAACATGTACCACATCTTTCTCAGCGTTTGTGTCCACAGTCTTTTGCCGCACAGAATGTGGTCTACATACCATTATGTCCACCAGAATAGCCAAGTACTGTCTAAACTGGCCCTGTGTTTCTCTAGGCTGGGCACTGTTAGTGCTCCAAGGGAATGTGTTCAGATAATCTCCCAGTTACTCTGACTTTCTTCTTGAAGTGGTTTCGGTTCTTATTTTTTTCTATTGTTTCCTAAACTTGACCTAGATGTAACATGGGACTGGTGCATTGAGGCCTTTCTAAGAAGGGCCTTAACGACCTAAGGTTCATTTTCTGAAACTCACTCTTCCACACTGACCTTTTTATTCTTCTACATGTATCTACACAAAGTCATTTGTGAAAAGAGTCTATAGAGGAGAAGAAATTCCTGTCTGTCCGGTCATCTGCCTGCTGACTCTCCTATTAAGGCCACTGGGTTGAGGGAAGCAAAGGTGGTTTCTGTTGTATGTGTGAACCGAATGGAGGAGTGTCTTTTAAAGGTTTATTTGGTGTGGATCGATATTGGAATGGAAGGCATAACTTGGGATACTGGGCTGTACCTGGCTACTTTGTTCTCCACCCCCTGCAATGTACTTGTCCTTCAATAAAGTGTTCTTACTTCTTGTTAAGTGTTTGCATTTGTTAATTCTATAGATGCTTTTGTCTCTCATGTCCTGACTTCCTGTTGTTGCTTTTCATGTGGCTTGAAGGATAAGAACCAAAGTGACACATGCCCTTCCCTAACTATCCTGTACAGATTCAAAGAAAATTTCCCTTTCCCTACATTGCTTCCTGATGCCTCCACTGAGCTCTGATCCATTGACCTTGGTGTTGGTATCTAGGAAAGAACTGAGAAGCCATCTTAAAAGTGGTACTACTTTTCTCTCTCTCTCTCAAAACCTTTAGTTTTGTGCCCAGCCCCACCACATGATGGAGGAAGGAGAGCCTTATGCACAGGAAGAGATGTTCCCAACTGTGTTTCTTGATCCTTCGACTTCTCTAGGAGGTATAGGGCCTTTTTCCTTCACTCCTACTACCATTATTTAGTTTTGAGAGATAAATAACACAGATGCTAAGTAACCCATCTCTGGGCTTCTAGGTAGGCCCAAGTGACTCGACCTCTTGTACAAAAAGGGCATTAGTATATGTTTAAAGCCTTCTGTGTACAAGGCTTTATGCTAGATACATTATATACTATTGCTTTAATTTCTCCAAGAACCTTATGAAGTAGGAAAATTTACCTTTTTACAGATAAGGAAAGTCAAGGCAAGAGTTGGGATTTGAATCAAGGTCTGACTCCACAATACCATGCTGCCTCCTGCAAGGTTGATACGTGTGTTATGAGTGAAGATTCCAAGGAAGGAATGACTCCTCTCTTCTAAAATATCCCCAAAAAAATAAGTTTAGTTTACAAAGTAGGACAATTAGAATGCTTTGGATGTTACCTAGTCAGCTGACTAACTGAATAGCTTGGGAGTGGGGGTGGCAGAGAGGGGCACAGAGAAGAACAGAAGCAGAGATATGGGCAGGGGCAGGGGCAGGCTAGCCCCTTTGGGTCTGGCAGTGGGCCTGATTCTGCTGCTGTCTCCTTTCCCTACTTAAAGAGCTGAGATTTCTTCAACCATAATTTGAAGGATATTACAGTAAATGTACCTCAAAAAAGCAAGATTGATTATTCAATAAAGCAAAACAAAAACGTTTCCATTTCTTAAAGCATTTATATGCAAGAGTCAGGCGCAGATGGGAACTCTGTTCAGGAGGCAGGAGGCCTCTTCATGTTATCATTGGGCCTTTGACTTGCTCACATGCCCTGGCTTTGCCACTTGGCGTGTTAATGATAAAGACAAGGAAGGGTATTCATTTTGCCTGATGTGCAATAAGTGCCTTTAGAATTGCAGACCCTGTCTGACCGGAGACTTCCCACATTAACTCATTGTATTTTGCCTTTTGCCCATAACTTGCCTCCTGCCTTTCACAACTCCTGTACTTCCCTGGAGGGAAGAGGGAGAAAGGGACCTTTTTGGTCCAAGTTTGATAATTTCCTCCATGTCTCATTCCACTCAGCAACTGCCTAAATTTTGATTTTGCATTTCTAAAATGAGATTTCCACTAAATCCCCCATCCCCAGTTGAAAGAGCTTTTCTATGACTTATCACTACCCCTATATATATCTGGGCTTGTGATTTATGTCCCATTGGTCTGCTTTGGGGAGTAAATTTTCACAAGTTCAGAGACTTTCATTTCCCTCTCCTCCTGGGCCCACTCTGACTCTTGTGTCTGAGTAGGATTATATATAGAAGGTGAAATCTTTCTTCTCTCTTGGAGCTGTCTGCTGTCTTTAAAGGAAAAATAGAAAAAGAGATACAGGCAGCATAGCATAATGTTTAAGAACATTGACTCTGGAGCCCGACTACTGTTGTTTAAATCCTGACTCTGCCACTTACTAGCTGTCTGATCTTAGGCAAGTTGCCTAACTTCTCTGTACTTCAGCTTCTTCATCTGAAGAATGGGAATAATAATAGTGCCTAATTTATAAGGTTCTTGTGAACATTTCAGAGTCAATCGATAGAATGTTTAGAATGGCACCTGGCATATAGTGAGTGCTCCAACATTATTAGCTCTGCCTCTGCACCCAGCCTGCTTCCTTCTCTCCTAATTTTCCACTGATGACCCCTTGGGTAGAGCTAAATGAGAAAGGGTGATGGATGGGTCTTAACTATGATACTGGGTTCCTTCCATGAGTGTGGAACAGAAGGTTCTCAGCAGCAAGGGGAAGAACGCTTTTCTTTAAAACATCAACACACTGTTGAGTGTGGCTGAAGCCAGAGCAGAGATCTGAGTATAGCCCCCTTCCCAATAGCCCTGCCTCAAATTTACTTTCATGCCTGTACTGCCGTAGGTTCCACCTGCTCTGTGCTCATCTCTTAAAGGTGATTATCTGATGAACTTAATAAATGAGGCTGAACCTGTCTTTTTTCCTTTTCCACTGTTTAGTTTGACAGAGGCTTGCAGTGGTGCTTTCGAGGGTTCCTAGATCATGAGGTTGAAGCTTCTCTAAGGAAGGGACAGTTTGGGCCATCTCTTACTATGGAACTGGAGACTCGGTAAGAAGAGAGTGTTGCCTGTGAGACAGCTGGAGGGGCCAAAGAAAGCATTCTGCTCTGGCCTGGTGGTTCTTCCTAAGCTCCCACCCACAGCAGCATTTTCCTAACTCTTAGATGAAGCAATAGTAAACAAAGTATTTGTAGACTACTGCTCTAAAAGGGGAAATGACAAGTCCAAGAATGTTTTGAAATTCCCTGACCTCCAATGATACAGTTATGAGGAGAAGCCAGCTACACTTGCTAGGGTGTCCTGTTTCTTGTGATGGTGCTGCCCTCTGCTGTCACCTCAGAGTACAGGAACCATTTAAAGCACAGCCAGTTATCTCTGATCCCATCCTGAGACACATTTATTGTGGGGGGCAGCGCACCAACCACAAGGAATGATATTTCACAGACAGGCTAAATTGGCATTCAAGAGCCAGGCTCCTGGCTTCAAGTTGAAGATAGTGGAGTATTCCCTGGCCGGTTTGGCTCAGTGGTCAGAGCATTGGCCCATGGACTAAATGGTCCCGGGTTTGATTCCGGCCAAGGGCACATACCGTGGTTGTAGGCTCAATCCCCAGTCCCAGTCAGGGTATGCACAGGAGGCAGCCAATCGATGTGTCTCTTTCATATTGATGTTTCTCTCTCTCTCTCTCTCTCTCTCTCTCTCTCTCTCTCTCTCTCTCCCTCTCTCCCTCCCTCCCTCCCTCCCTCCCTCCCTCCCTCCCTCCCTCTCTCTCCCCCTTCCACTCTCTCTGAAAAAGCAATGAAAAAAATATCCTCAGGTGAGGATTAAAAAAAAAAAAGACGCTAGAGTAGGAAGATCCTGAGCTTATGTCCTCTCATTGACACAAAAACTACAACTACATATAGAACAGCTCTCTCTGAAAACAACCTGAAGACTAGCAGAACAGATTTTCCACAACTATGGATATAAAGAAAAAGGCACATTGGAATGGGTAGGAGGGATAGAGTCTAAGTCTAGTAAGGACCTACCCTACCTCCACTCCCCATGTGGTGACTCACAAGTGGTGGGGATATCACAACAGTGGAGGTTGTCCTGGAAGAGCGAGGGGTCAGAGCCCTAGCCTAGGACCGCACTAGGAATAGGAGCCCCCATAACATCTGGCTTTGAAAGTCAATGGGGTTGTCTTGGAGAGCCAACGGGGTATAGGAAACCCAGGCTGCACTCTTTCTGAGTCCTGGCACAGAGGCAAGAGTTTGAAAAGAATCTAGGTTATACACTGTATGAGAGAACATATTTGCCAATGACACATCTGATAAAGGTTTAATATCCAAAACATATAAGGAACTTATACAACTTAACAAAAGGAAGACAAACAATCCAATTAAAAAATGGGCAAAAGACCTAAATAGACACTTCTCCAAAGAGGGCATACAGATGGCCAAAGGACATATGTCACTAAGATCATTAGATCAAAGTCACTAATCGTCAAAGATGCAAATTAAAACCACAGTGAAGTATCACTTCACATCTGTCAGAATGGCTGCCATCAACAAATCAACGAACTACAAGTGCTGGCGAGGGTGTGGACAAAAGGGAACCCTAGTACCCTGCTGGTGGAAATGCAGACTGGTGCAGCCACTATGGAAAGTGGTATGGAGTTTCCTCAAAAAATTAAAAATTGAACTGCCATTTGACCCAGTGACCCTACTTCTAAGAATATATCCTAAGAAACCTGAAACACCAATCAGGAAGAACTTATGCACCCCTACATTCATAGCAGCGCAATTTACAATAGCTCAGATTTGGAAACTGCCCAAGTGCCCATCAGTAGATGAGTGGATAAAAAAGATGTGGACATTTACACCATGGAATACTATGCAGCTGTGAAAAAGAAAGATCTTTTATCCTTTGGGACAGCATGGAGGGAACTGGAAAGTATTATCCTAATGAAATAAGCCAGTCAAAGAAAAATAAGTACCACATGATCTCACTCATATGTGGAATGTAATAAACAAAATAAACTGATGAACAAAATAGATCCAGAGACATAGAAGCATGAAACAGACTGAGGGATCTCACAGGGAAGGTGGGGAGGGGAGTGTGGGTGGGGAGAGATTAATCAAAGAACTTATATATTTATAAGTATAACCCATGGACACAGACATTGGTATGGGGAAGGTATGGGGGGGATGGATGCGGGGTGGAGGGGATCAATTGGGGGAAAAGGGTGACATTTGTAATACTTTCAACAATAAAGATTAAATAAATAAATAAATAATAAATAAATAATAAAATAGACCAATGACTTATAAATCTAGTATGAAAACAATTAAAATAGCAATAAGTACATATCTATTAATAATTAATTTCATGTAAATTGACTATGTTCTTCATTCAAAAAACAGGGTAACTGGCAGCATAGGTAAAAACAGTACATCCCGCCTCCCACAACCACATCAAAATTACAACTAAAATACAGAACAACCATCATTCAGAACCACCTGAAATCTAGCTGAACAGAAGACTTACAACTAGGGAATTAAAGAAGAAGCACATCGAGACCGGTAGGAGGGGCAGAGACATGGGGCAGGATCGAGGAACAGGCTGATCCCACACCCATGTGTTGCTGTTTAAAATTGGGAGGGATATCTTGACTGTGGAAGTTTCCCCTGAGGAGCGAGGGGTCCCAGCCCCACATCAGGCCCCCAGCCCAGGGTTCCAGTGCCAGGAAGAGAAGTCCTCATAACTTCTAGCTGTAAAAACCAGTGAGAATTAAGGCTGAGTGAGGCTGAGGCTGTTGGAGTCCCAGCCTTTTAAGGGCCTCTGCACGGACTTAATTAGACTCATTCTCTCTGAGCTCCAGGGCTGGGGCAGCAACTTGAAAGGAGCCTGGGACATTTGGGGAGGACCTTACTTGTCTGGAATGAGGGCAAGAGCTAGAGGGGCAGTTTTCTCCAGGATAGAAGTGCTACCAGAGGTCATTGTTCCTTTGACGAGCCCTCCCCACACAGAGCTCAGAGGCAGGTGCCGTATCTGAGTCTCTGTCAACCTGGCTCACATTTTTCACCCCACCCTAGCGATTCCCTGAGACCCTGCCCCTCCCTACTTGCAGGTTCATCCAAACCATTTCCAGTGACTTTTCCATGCAACTGGCTTCTCTTCCCTCATGCTTCAGACTTTCCTAAAATCTCTCAGACAAGCAGCAGTTGGCCTCAGTGTGCCCCATACCTCTCAACAACTGGCCCCAGGCCCAGCACTAGCAGCAGCCCACCTTGGTTCATAATATGGCTTCTCCTGGGCATCTCAAAGCCCAACACAAGTAGCAGCAACCTACAGATTGCTGGGTAGCTCATACTGGGTGGCCCTGGGCAGGGCACAGGCAGTGGCTGACTTTGCAACTCCAGGGAGGCCTCAGAGCCAGTGCGCCCGGTGGTCAGGTTCAGACCACCCAGGATTACAACCCTACCACATCCATGAATAACACACTCAAGGGGTGGACTCAGTGAGCACCAAAGCCCTACTAAAGCAAGTCCTGCCCCATAGGGTCAGCTCCTGCAGAGTAGCTCTTCTGCTGCAGTTGCAGCCAATCCTCACAACTGATTGGCCTGGGGATCAATTTCTTCCAGTGACACCGACAGCAATCAAGGCTCAACTACAACTAGACAGTACACCCAGCCCACACAGGGGAGCACCTCGAAGGCCCAGCTCAGGTGACTGGGGAGGCTGAGCTATTGGGACACCTACAGGACACCTACTACACAAAGCCACTTTACCAATTCCAGCAGCTCTACCTAATACATAGAATCAAACACAGGGAAGCAGCCAAAATGTGGAGACAAAGAAACATATCACAAAGGAAAGAACAGAAGAAATCTCCAGAAAAAGAACTAAATGAAAGGGAAGCAAACAAACTACTAGATACAGAGTTCAAAACACTGGTTATAAGGATGCTCAAGGAAGTTAATGAGAATTTCAAGGAAATTAGAATATCAACAACATAAAAAAGAACCTGACAGAAATGAAGAATACACTAACTGAAATGAAAAATAATTTATAGGGAATCAATAGTAGAGCAGAAGACGCTGAGAATCAAATCAGCAATTTGGAAATATGAGGAAGCAAAAAATATGTAATTAGAAGAGCAAAAAGAAAATGAATCCAAAAATATGAAGATAATATAAAGAGCCTCTGGGACAACTTCAAGTGTACCAACATTCAAATAATGGGGTTGCTGGAGGAGAAGAGAGACAGCAAGAAATTGAAAACCTATTTGAAAAAATAATGACAGAAAACTTCCCCTGCCTGAGGAAAGAAATAGACTTACAAGTCCAGGAAGCACAGAGGGTCCAAACAAGAGGAACCCAAAGAGGCCCACAGCAAGACACATCATAGTTAAAATACCAAAGGTTAAAGACAAAGAATCTTAAAAGCAGCAAGAGAAAAGCAATTAGTTACCTACAAGGGAGCACCCATACAACTGTCAGCTGATTTGTCAACAGAAACTTTACAAGCCAGAAGGGAGTGGCAAGAAATATTCAAAGTGATGAAAAGCATGGAACTACAAGATTGCTCTAACCAGCAAAGCTATCATTTAGAAATGAAGGTCAGATAAAGAGCTTCCCAGACAAGAAAAGACTAAAGGAGTTCATCACCACCAAACCAGTATTACATGAAATGTTGAAGAGTCTTCTTTAAGAAGAAGCTAATTAAACTGATGAACAAAATAGACCCAGAGACATTGAAGCATGCAACTGACTGTCGTATTTCACAGGGAAGGGGGGTGGGAAAAGATTAACCAAAGAACTTATATGCATATATGCAAAACCCATGGACACAGACAATAATGTAGTGAAAGCCTGGGGAGGGGTTGGGAGTGGAGTGGAGGGGGCCTACGTGGGGGGAGGGGATATCTATAATACTTTCAACAATAAAGATAAATTTTTAAAAACATAGGGTAACTGAGTGGATTAAAAAAAACAAGGCCGTTACATATGCTGCCTATATGAGACTCCAGATTAAAAGACACACAGACAGAAAGTATAGGGATGGAAAAGGTATTTCATGAAAATAGAAACAAAAAAAGAAACTAGGATACCAATACTTATATCAGACAAAATAGACTTTAAAACAAAGGCTATAGCAAGAGACAAAGAAGGACCCAACAATTCCACTTCTGGATGCTTATCTGAAGAAAACAATACACTAATTCAGAAAGATATATGCACCCCCATGTTCACTACAGCATTATTTACATAGCCAAAATATGGAAGCAACCTAGGTGTTGATGAATGGATAAAGAAGAAGTGAATATATATGTATACACACACACACACACACACTGGGATATCAATCAGCCATGAAAAAGAATGAAATCTTGCCACTTGCGAGAACATGAATAGACCTAGAGGGTATTATGTTAAGTGAAATAAGTCAGAGAGAAAATACTGTATCATTTCACTTATGTGTGGACTCTAAAAAACTAAACAAATGAACAAACAAAACAGATTCATAGATACAGAAAAACTGATAGTTGCCAGAGGGTTGGGTGATGGAGGTATGGGCAAAAAGGTGAAGGGGATTAATAAGTATAAACTTACAGTTATAAATAAGTCACGGGGATGTAAAGTACAGCCTAGGGAATACAATCAATAATATCACAATAACTTTATATGGTGACACATAGACAGTGGACTTTTTGTGGTGATCACTTTGTAAGGTGTATAAGTGTAAAAGCTCACTGTGTTATATACTTGAAACTAATATAATATTGTATGCCAATTAGACTTTAATTAAAAAGATTTTACATTCCAGAATGAAAATTAGATATGAAGCCAATGTTTTGTTTACTCTCTTTAAAAAAGTGCTATAAGATACCCAAGGTTGTTTATACTTAACTTCAGAGAGAAGTACCCCCTGCCATAAAAATTTACAATCTCTATTTGGAACAGAGTAAGTGGGAACTGGGACTGGGATATTATCCTAGTCCTGTTCATGAGCTTGTTCATTTCCTTGTAAAAAAAGAAGAAAAACAACAACTAAAGAGTGGCTCTGTTCCTTCTGGACAGGAAAGAATTGCTGTGGTCTGACTATGCCGAGTGAAAATAAAGCCTCTTATTGTTGTCCTGGTTGCAAGGTGGTTCGGTGTCACCAGGTTTCTCCTCCAAACCTGGCAGTCCATCAAATCCAGGTGGCCCTTTAAGAAACACGTTATACATGTTGCAACACAGACAACCTCAAACTTGTTGTTCCAAAGTACTAATTTAAATGTTTATGTATATCTGATAAACTGTAAATATAGAAAAGAGTCACAAAGAATAGTGGCTTATAATACGGCTAAACAATATTATTAAATGTTGAGTAATATAAAACACACAAAAGTCACAGCCAGTTAGTGAATGAATTTAGGATTTACTTATCTGGAAGACTTTGGAGAGCTGGGAGAGGCCCTGGTTAGGAAAGGAAAACCTTTCTAACACCAATCCACCAGCCCAGGGCCTCTCCTCAGTCCCTACCTAGCTTCTTATGCTCCTCCAGTGCTACCTAAAGTGAAAACTTGCTTAGAGAAACTATTAAACGGCCCTAAAAAGGTGCCTGGAAATGTCCCAAGATTTGTGAACCTCACCCACCTCAGAGTCCTGTCCCCAGAATTGTGGGAAACCATTTCCTCCTTTTATTAGACCCTGGTTTCAATCAACTAGGAGAGCTTTTCCCTTGACCTCAACCATGCCCTGGCTCAAGTTCACTCGCATACATCCCTTTGTTCCCTGCGCTGGGTCAGCTCCTGATTGCTCAGTAGGTAGTCATCAATGAATGTGAAGATTTCCTCCGGGGCAACAGGTTCCACGTAGCGTTCCCGGTCAATCCCCTGCTTGTCAATCAACACCATGTTGAAGTAGGAGCGAGTGAGGTGCTGGAATTGCCTAGAGAGAGGAGACCAGGGAGGTGTGAGATCTTGCCTGGGCTCCATCCCACCAGGCTCTACTACCCTCTGACCTTTTGCAGCTCTACTGATGGAATAATTCCTTCCCCAACCGATCCCTTGTCTCCATCCCCTCCACTACCTATCTCAAACCCCTTTGTTTTTCTCTGCTCAGTCCCTAGACTTGCTGCCCTTGTCTGCCTAGCTCTGCTAAGCTGTCCCTTCCTCACTCCAGATGGAGCAGCTACATTATTGCTAGGCTGTGCTTCCCTCGTAGGCCCCTTACACAAGGCTAACTCATATAGCAATGCGGGCTGCATAGAATAACTCCAAGGAGCACCAGTCACATGTACTACGATGTGACTAGTGTTTTTCGAGTTGAGCTGGGCACACCTGCATAACCATGCATGATAGCTCACAGGTCGATTAATATCACCGGGTCAACTCTTCCATCTGTAGCTGCAAGTCTGCGGTTTCCTTCCTCTCAGTGTTTCTAAGTCTCTCTCCTATCTGGGACTGAATCTTTTTGTCCCTACCGAGAATGAGACCTAGAGGCAGGTAGTGTATCTAGAAGAGAGAGCAGCGGTGGCTTTATCAGCTCTGAGTGCACGTGGAGGCACTGGAAGGGTGATGATGGATAGATAATGAGAAGTCAACTTCTGCCACCTGTCACCTATAGTCTGTTTTCCCCCAGGTGCCGATTGGTATTATTCAGATTTCACTGCCTATTAGAGACTGAAGGCAAAGAGATGACGCCATGGGGCGACAGGATCAGAGGCCTAGCTGTCATATTTGGGTCTGTGTCTCAGCCCTGGCTGTGCTTCAGAGTCACGTAAGATACCTTATTTAAAAAAAAAGCACAGTCCTGAGGTGATATGGGATGGGGCCTGGTCGTCTGTATTTTAAGCCCTGCCCCCATTTGATTCTTATGTCGTGCGTCTCTCGGGTCTTAACCAATACACCTAAAGAGTTCAAACACAAGTAATGCCCCAAGAGAGTAGAGCAGCTAATTCTCCCACAACCCTCCTGTTGCCAGCGTTTCACCTAAGGTGTCTGCTCCCCCTTCCCTGGGGCCCTCCAGCCTGGACCTGAGCTCCTCGATGATGTTGGCTGACAGCTGTTGCTCCCTGATGCGCCCCACCTCCTGAGGGGGTTGCCCCACCAGCTCGATGATGGTGACATGCCGCAGGTCCAGTCCACAGGTGGATTGCTGGGAGGGGAGAGAAGGTTTTAGGGAATAGGGTCTCACACTCAAACCTAAGGCTACTTAGCTGATTGTGCCGGGGACAACCTTGAGGCAGCGTCGGAAAGGAGGGGTTTCTCTCCCAACCATCATATGATGGGGCACAACACCTTCCCTCTGTCATACCTGATTTACTTGCCCTAACAGTGTTCCCTTTATTCTAATGAAGTGTACGAAGCTGATTACAACATCTTGGGTAGAAAAGAAAAATGTAACTTATAAATCGCAGGAACACAATCCCTACTTGCTTAGTTTTGCATAGGTTTTAAACTATGTAGGTGTTTTTTTTAATTGAGATACTAATTGACATATAGCATTAATTTCAGGTACATAACATAATCATTCAATATTTGTATATACCATGAAATGTTCACCACAGTAATTCTAGTTAACGTCTATCACCGTACATAGTTATAATTTTTTTCTTGTGATGAGAACTGTTCAGATCTACTCTCTTAGCAACTTTCAAATATACAGTACAGTATTAACTATAGTCACCATGCTGTACATTAGGTCCCCATGACTTATTTATATTACAATTGGAAGCTACATAGGTTCTTAATGGATAGCTATTGTGATATGGTAATAATGGATATTATTTACTGAACACACATACCTAATGCTTTGCAAGCATAACTAATTTAATTCTCAAAATACCCTTAACAAGGCAGGTGATATCCTTATTCCATAGAGGAAAAAAAGGTAACTAGCCCAAATTTGCATGACAATAAAATGCTAAGACAAGATTTAAATTTATGGCTGCCACTGCCTACCCAAGTGTGTGCTCTTTACCACTACACTACGATCTGTCTCCAGGATTTCTCCGAAATAGTGTTAGTGCTCTTTACATTACCCTTTATTTCCTTCCTCACACTAGGCAGGACAGCCTGTAACCCCACCTGGCTCTTTGTCCTGCATTGTCCCATGTAGAGTTATCTCTGAGCCAGTTTCCTGGGAGAGGTTTCAAGCCTCAGTGAACAACCCTTGTCTAATCTTTGGGCGACTTCTATAGTCCTGACCTTCAGAGTCATTGTCCTCATGGGCTGGCTCCAGTTCTTGTTCTTGCTTTCTGTTCAAGCTGAGGTGTTGCCGTTGTTTGCCTTTTTTTGGATCCTTGGAGGAACTTGGTCCTTTTTGGTCTAGATACCCAGTGTCATGCTTTTTACAAAGCTGCTTCCATCATAGGCCTCTGAATATTGACTTTGCAACTTGTGAGATTCAACCTTTAGAAAAGCCCTAAATAGCTTCTTCTTTCACCTGGGTACCCAGCCCCTCTTGTAGCTCCTTAGAGCTAGTTCCCTCAGTCTTGTCCTCATACCCTGAATTCTCTTCAAGAACCTAGTCTATTTTTTTATAAGTCCCAATGGTCATATCTATTCTATCCTATCCACCTTTCCTTCCCCACGTGTGGCTTTGGCAAGGTATCTCATAGTGTGTTAAAAATGATTATGCAGTTCCCTCGTTTTACTTTGAAATGTCACAGCACTTTTTCTCCTCTTCTGCTACGAGTCGTGGTTAAGAGCACAGATCTTAGAGACAGACTGTCTGAGTTCAGTCCTGGCTCAGTCACTTACTAGCTAGTGATCTCGGACAAATCTTTAACTTCTCTAAGCCTCAGTTCCCTTACCTTTAAAGTGGGGATAGTAATAGTACCTACCACTTAAAGGTTGTTTTGAGAATTAAATTAATATGTGTAAAGCACATACTTATGTACCTGGTACCTATCTAGCACTTACGACCTAAGTATTTGTTAATGCTATTATTTCTTGAAAACATAAACATAATTTAATCCCAACATTTACATTTGATCATGCCTGCTTTACAAGTCTCTCTGCAGTGCTCTGCCATGCTCCCTTCCCACCTTTCATCAAGCCCCCTGCAAGTCACGCCCACCCTTCCAGGGCCCTCACTGTCTTTTTAGTAAAAACAGCAGTTTTTAAAATGTGCTAAATTTGTCTAGAGTAAAACTGATCAAATGTCCACAAACAGTTTGAGGAAGTCGAGTTTGTGCTGCAGAAAGAGCAACTCTTTGATTTGGAAGAGGGAAGGGAGTAATGGGGTAGGGTCAGTGGTATATAAGGGAGCTAAGCCCTAATTAGGGGGGTGGGTCTCACCTGTAGCATAGAGATCTGCATTTTGTAATATCGGTTGGAGGGATCAGGAGCTGAGATGATGAGGAGGCGTCGTTTCTCATAGAACTGATCCAGAAGGCCAGCAGCTGAGTTGACGTTGACATTAATCTTCATAGCTAGGGCAGAAGCAGATGGCCAGTCAGAGTACGGCCTTCTCCTTCATCCCGGCATGAGTAACAACATCTTGAGGAGTTCCAGTCTTTCAGGTTAACCCTTTTTGGTTTCTTCTCCCCTTCCTTGGGGGAAATCTTGAAAGAACACTTGGCAATTTTAAACCCCTCTTCTTGGAGTAGGAGTATTCTGAAGGAGAACACTGGCCCTTAAAATAAACACATCTCAGAACACACCCCCATTCCCACATCACACACATTACTGTTGAACCTCTGTGCCATACACATTGGGAGATCCTGCAAAGGAGCCCTGATCGATATGTCTACTCTCCCCATTCCCTGGTTTCACTCACGAGCACAGACGGGCGGTGATCCTGACCACTGGCGGCTGGACTGGCACACCCGGGAGGGAGTCCCTTGGCGCTCATAACCTCCATCACAGTGGTATTCACAGGTGGCACCATAGTTGTCCCCCGCTGAGGTGCAAGTGAGGTAGCCATGCTGTGGTGGTTTCAGAGTTGGGCAGCGTCTCACTGTCAGTGAGGGGTTCAAGTTATGGGCTAGGGTATCTCTTTTAGGAAAACGAAAGTTTAAGAGGGTGCCTCTGCTGAGTGTTCTAGATCATTAGACCTAGGATGACCAGAATGCATGACTTCATGTTTCTGATGGCCAGGGACAAGGCCAGGCTTTTCCTAAGGAATTAAGTCTGAAATGTAGACGAAGGTGTTCATAAAATCTGGAAGCACAGGTGACTATATATTTTGTCATCAAAAGACTTTATTATTCTGTAAAATAAATATTGCCATTTTAAAAATATGGTTTTCTTGATTGTAGAGAGAGACAGAGGAAATCAGAGGGAGGGAGAAACATCAATGAGAAACATCAATCGACTGTCTGCTACACGCCCCTTCTTGCGGGTCAAGCCAGTGACCCGGGCATGTGTACTGACCAGGAATTGAACTGGTGAGCTCTTGGTGCATGGGATGACACTCATCCAACTGAGCCACACTGGCCAGGACAAATATTGCCATTTTTGTTGTCAGACTTTGTGGACACCCTACATAAAGATGACCACCTTATAAAATTACTTTTAATATTAAAAATAAATAGGAGGAGACTTAAATATCCATCAGTGGGAGAAGTATTACACAAATTATATTCTTAGTGGTAGATTCTTACGCTGTCATTAAAAATATTTCTGAAGAATTTTTAAAGAACATGGGAAAATTATTTGCGTTATAATGAAAAGTTAAAAAAGGGTGATCTAAGATTGGATATACAGTATAATCTCAACTACATATTTTTTTAAGTATGTGTAGATAAAAGACTGGAAAGAAAATATTAAAATATTGACAACAATTGCCTCTGGACAATGGGATAATGGATTTTTTTCCCTTTGTATATACCTATATTTCCCAACTGTTCAAAAATTAGTATGAATTATATTTATAATGAAAAAGAACAGAACAAAACAACACTGAACAAAGAGGAAGAATCAGGCAGGCAACGGAACTGATTTCAGCAGAGGCGAAAGACTGAGAATGAAGGCTGTTTAAATTTGATAATTAGAAGGCCAAGAAAAGAAACAGACACAGAGTATCTTTGTGAATTTCATCTAGATTTAGGAGTCTGAGAAAATCCTGTTGGGGAGCCAGGGTTTCTGAAGCCTGCAGGCTTCCTGAATGACCCTTTTTAGGGAACTTGTTTTTCCCCTCTCCCAATCTAAACGAGGTATCTGTTCCAGGCATAGAGAGGACAGGGTTGTGGTGAGCATCTAGGGGGTCAGGGCAGAGGAGGAATAATGAACATTGTGGAAATGGAAGACTTCTTTCTGACCTTGCACTTTCACAATGAACTTGCAGCTGGCCCGGTTGTATGCTCGGTCATAGGCAGTGTAACGAATCACATGCTCTCCTTCAGGAAAGTGAGAACCGGGCTCAGGGCCCCGAAGGGTCACCCTACGTGGGACAGAGTGTAAGAATCACTGAAGAGAAAACCTTTAGGATCGGGGGCTGTGGCACGTCATCACAGTAGCCTCAGCCTGAGAGCCTGGGAGAAGCTCCTGGAAGGCAGAAGGGGCATCCGTTACTCACCTGGTGATGGTGCCATCAGCAGAATCTTTCACCAAAGGTGGGTCCCAGTATACTCGAGCAGTCAGTTTCTCTGGCTCTGCCATCTTTTCACGTGAGTGGGGACAACGGATCTTGGGAGGATCTATGTCTGCCAAGGTCAGAAATCAGGTGCTGACTCCTGGGGCCCTGCCTTCCCTGGAGGGAACCCATAGAAGCAATACCACACCACTGGGTAGGTAAAAGATACAGTCTCTATACACGATGCTCAATGCAACTGGGGAAGAAAGCTCAGCTGCAGGGGAAGTGATCACTTCTTTAAACATGTGCCCAGAGTGACACCCCCCATAGCAAGCAGGAAGGCCTTCTGGGGTGAGGATACCGTATCCTTTGTGAACACAATACCGGGGTGACTCTTTGCAGCAGGACAGCTAGGAGCAACCAACATTTACCTACACATACAGGCTCGCCTCCACTCCATTGCCCGTCTTCCATGCAGATTCTACTGCGGTCACCTTCCAGGTGGTAGCCACTGGAACAGCTGTAGTCACAGCGGGAGTCAAGAAGCACCCCATTTGTGCAGGTGTAGGTGCCACTCGTAATGAATGCCAATGTGCGGCATCTCATCTCTAAGAGAAAACCAAGTGGCAAGCTCAGTGGCCTGTGGGACTACCTGGAGGTGATGCCTGGGCATCTAGCACAGGGAGAACCATGTCAGATATAGCATAACACAGAAAACCCTACCCCAAACCTCCCTTACATTTTTTGTGCCTAATTGCCTCTTTTTCCTAAATGCTTTCTTATTTTTATATTATAAGGTACAGTAGTGCCGGGGAAGGGTGTTTCTCAAAGAAGTAGGTTACTTGTCCAAGCACAAGAATTTGAGAATCACACCTGAGTTTAGATCCCAGCTCCAACCATTACAAGCTCCCTGACTTGAACAAGTTACCTCATCTCTCTGAGTCTCAGTGTTTTCACCACTAAAATGTGGATACTTCATAGAACTGTTGTGCAGATTCAAGGGGATGATGCATATAAACCTCTGGGCTCATTTAGGGCCTCAGCTGCTATTCGTTTTTATCTCTTGTTCCTCAAATGTTAGATATCCTTGAGCAAATTCAAAACTCATTTTTGAGTATAATTTTGGTGTTGCCACAAGCACCCCTCAGCTGAGGCTCCCTTACATGTGAAAGTAGGCTGGCCCTCTGTCCCGATGAGAATACAAGTCAGGCCAGTGCTCAGAGGGCCAGTGTTGGCGGTATTTGATTAAAGTGGAATCCATGTGCTTTAGATACCACATGTGCCAAAAGTGGACACTGCTACCGTGAGTTGATTGTGCTTGCGAAAGTCTAGTTTGAGATACCTGATACTGGAAAGAAGTGGGCAAGCCACACGTCCCTTTACATTTCTAAGCTCTAACCTTGCATAAATTCAATTACTGGAGCTTTGCATAAAGATTCTATAATCTATGTTCATTTTGCATGTTGGTCAAACCAGACTTGCCTTTTATGTTTTTAATTATCGCCTTTTATGTTTTCCAGTATCCTTTATGCAAAAATTACCTCCTTACAATCAGGGCCAAGAAAAAAAGTTTGTCTTTGTAGGTGAATTTGTTTTCTTAGTATTATATGACAATGAAAATGATACATCCGAAGTGTTTGCTCTTTTGTCTCTTGTGAGGAAGGGCAAAGTCAGATTCACTCTTCAATTAACTCTTTCTAGGCACCTGGAAATATGTACGTCTCCATTCTTTTAACTGGTTTTACATTCACTTATAGACTTATATTATTTAATTTTGTGAGGCCAATTCAAATTTATTTTGGAAAAAATGGGGCCTAAGTCTTAAAACACGTTAATTACAGTCATCTAGAGGATTTGGCAGCTTCCTTCCTTCTGGCTATCAAGCTTCTCTCCTCCACAGCATCTTTTCTGACCAACCCAATTTCTCTCTGAATGCTCAGCACTCTGTGTCTGGTCACACCACATTCATGTGCACACATTTGTGTTTCTATCCATTAGTCTATAAGCTGCCTGGGGGTAATTGAGGAATTGAGTAAGCTCCTGAAGCAACCAATACAGGGCCCTGCATACATGGGTGTCCTGCAAATGGCATTTGGAGATAGACATAAGGACAGACAAAGCTCAGCTGCAAAAAGGGGAGGCTGCAGAGCTTGAATAAGAGATAGGGAATTGGGAGCTGAGAGGGACATGATTTGGAATGTGTGTGTATTAGCACTCCCACATTCTAGCCTAAGGATTCTTTGTGACTTTCCGAAGAAAATGAAGAATGACAGGTGTCTCATAGCTTCACTGCTAAGGCCTTCTAAGGCCTTAGGCCAGGGAGTATAGTAGTTTCCCACAAGTGGGAAAGAGTCTGAGACCACACATCCTTGAGAGCTCCAGAAGAAGGCCTGGGTCCACATCAGGCCCCAGGCCTAAGTCTCACATGCACTCCTCGGTCCCCCCAAGCCAGAAGGGCTGGTTGCTACTTAAATGCTCATATTAGTTGGGCAATAACCACAGGGAGAGGAAATGAGTTAGAATGTTAGGATGGGGAAAGGCCATTTTGGGCGCCTGTGGGAAATTCTCAATTTTCACTTGACAGAGGGCATAGGAACACCTCCAGGCATGTATACTCAGTGGCTGGCCTCTCTCTGGTATATACACATCAGTATCTGCACACACACCACTTACGCCTGCAATAGGCAGTTCCAGACCAGCGGCGGCTTGGCAGGCATTGCACCGACCTTCGTCCAATCAGCCGAAAGCCCCGGTCACAGGAGAGCTCACAACGCGTGCCCAGGCTGCTGTGATAATTCCGTCCCCTTGGTGAGTAGCATGTGGCTTCTCCGTCTTGGATATTTAATGTATAACACCATCGAGGAACTGTAGCAATAGAAGAAAAGTTAGCTAGAGGTACAGTAATTAGGACAGGAAAGGAGAGACACATAGATCAATGGAACAGAAAGGAAAGCCCAGAAATAGACCCACACAAATATGTTAAAATGATTTTTGACAGAGATGCAAAAGCAATTCAATGGAGCAAAGATAGCCATTCGAACAGATGTTGCTGGAGTAATTGAACTTCTGTAGGTTAGAAGAAGGAGGGGGAGGAGAAAAGAACCTCCACATAAGTCTCACACCTTATATAAGAATTAATTTAAAATGGACCATAGGTTTAAGTGTAAAAAGTAAAATTATAAAACTTTTAGAAAAAAACATAGGAAAATCTCCGGGATCTAGAGCTAAGAGGTCTTAGACATGACTTCAAAAGCGCAATTAATAAAACCAAAAAAATCAATAAATTGAACCTCGTTAAAATTTTTTAAAAAATTGTTCTGTGGAAGGCACTGTTAATATATGAAAGACAAACCACAAACTGGAAGAAAATATTTGCAAACCACACATTCAACCAGTATCTAGAATGTATAAAGAACTCTCAAAACTCAGCAGTAAAAAAGCAAACAATTCCGTTAGAACATGGACAGAAGACATGAACAGATATATCCCTGAAGAGGATATACTGATGGCAAATAAGCACATGAAAAGATGGTCAGCATCATAAGTCACTAGAGAAATGCAAATTAAAACCACAGCAGGATACCACTATATACCCATTAAGATGCCTAAACTTTTTTAAAAAAAGAACAAAAAACAAAACTGGCAAAACCAAATGCTGGTGAGGATGAAGAGAAACTGGAACTCTTACACATTCCTAGGGGGAATACAAAATGAGACAGCCACTTTGGAAAATATTTTGGTAGTTTCTTATAAAAGTAAACACACACTTGCCATGCAACTCTGCAATCCCACCTTAGGTATTTACCCAAGTGAAATGAAAACCTGTGTTCATCCAAAATCCTGCATACAAATGTTTTAAAGTATCTCTATTCACAATTGCAAAAGCTGGCGGCAATTCAAACGTCTTTCTATGGGCGAATGGTTAAACTACCTGTTGTTTCTCCACACAAAAGAAGGGAGTGCTGATACATGCAACAACATGGGTGAATCTCGAATGCAGCTTGCGAAGTGAAACAAGCCAGGCTCAAAAGGCTGCATATTGTGGGATTCCATTTATACAACATTCTGAAAAGGCAAAAATATAGGGACAGATCCGTGGTTTCCAGAGATCAGGGGTAGAGGTCCGGGATAACCTCAAAGAGGGAGCCCTGGGCAAGTCCTTGACGTGATGGAGCTGTTTGGTACTGGGGTGGGAGTTACATGACTATGCATTTGTCAAAACTCAGAGAACTCTACACCAAAAAGTGAATTTCACAGTAGGTAAATTTAATAATTTTTTAAAAATGATAGAAGAGGGGAATGCAATATCAGAGAAGGCTGCTTAAGAATGAAAGTCCAATCCCAGTTCAGCTGAGTACTAAAGGTAATAGGGCCATTAAATCATAAAAGCATCATAAAGTCACCTCATTGGCTACACAATCGAAATGACTCTTCAGTGGGTTCAGATTTTAAAGGGACACCTATAAACAGGCAGAGGGCCACCTGTCTAAGGATGCATACACAGGGTGGCCCGGATGTGTGAGTCTGAGGTCGGGAAGGCTAAAGCCCTATGTGAGCTCATTCAGTCCTCAGATTCTAAGGGACAAAACCAAGGGGACTTTGAATAAAAGTGCAGCGGGACTTAAAGGAAGAAAGAAAGGCTTGAGCCTCTGCTTGAAGGCAGCTGGAGAGTGAAGACAGGTGACAGTGAGAAAACTATCCTTCAAACAACACGCTTGTGACTTTCAGCCTTAGTTTTGAGCCTGTGGCTGTGACACAAGGCTGCCATCTGGAGACACCACCTCCAAATGACATAAAGTCTGAAGCACTACAGTTGCAGAGCTATTGATTATGTGATCACAACACATATCACAAAGACTTTGTATGGGAGGCTGGGACCACAGCAATCACTCCCGTCCTATTTCTCCCGCATTCTGTCAAGGAAAATACACATCCAATTCGAATAGATAGAACAAGTAAACATAGCAAAAGGAAATATAGAGCTAAGGATAAATACTGAGACAGTAAGAGAGGGCCTAGCTATTGTAAATAAGTTCAAATTTGTTGGCCTAGAGGAATCCTGGTATAAAGAAAGCATGTTGGGCCTGGCCGGGCGTGGCTCAGCGGTTAAGCGTCGACCTAGGATCCAGGCGATCGGGGTTCGATTCCCGGTCAGGGCACAGGCCCGGGTTGCGGGCTGCAGCCGATCAATGACTCTCTCATCATTGATGTTTCTCTCTCTCTCCCTCTCCTTTCCTCTCTCTGAAATCAATAAAGAGATATTTAAAAAAAGAAACAAAGAAAAAGAAAACATGTTGGGAAGCTGGAAAAAAATAAGAACATTATCCCAGTTTTCTTCCCCTTGCCCTGATTTATTGAGGTATAATTGACAAACAAAACTGTATATATTTAAGGTGTACAATGTGATTTTTTCCCAATTACAGTCGACACTCAATATTATTTCATATTAGTTTGGGGTTTGCAGCATAGTAGTTAGAAATTTATATAATTTATGAAGTGATCCCCCTGATAATCTTAGCATCCACCTGGTACCATACATACAGTATTATTAACTATGGTCACTGTGCTGCTCAATTGATCCCCAGAAGGAGGAAAAAAGCCTCTGGGAACTATAGCCTGGTGAGACCGACGGCCCTGTTAGCATAGTATTTTAGAATATTTAAACACAGGCTTATGAGCAGTTAGAAGGAGAAGCGCTGATCTCCAGGTGTTCCTAAGAACAAGTCATTCAAGACTGACCTCATTTCCATTTTTGGTACAGTCACCAGACTGGTAGAGCAGAGGAAATTAGTGGGTACACTATGCGGAAGTCAGCGAGGCAGGTGACAGCGCCTTCACGCCACCGATGTGGCTGAGATGCAGGAATGCAGGAGAGATGACAGTCAGTCACGGAGAGTCATAACTGGCCGAACAACTGTACCCAGAGAATGCCGACGGGAAACGGAAACTAAGAGCGTGGCTCAATACTGCGCGGTGTAAATGTCCTGCTGGGAATGTGCTAGTCATCGCCGAGTAGTTACTGTGTGCTCGACACCATGCTTTACATTTTCATTTCCATCATCTCAAACAGTTCTCCCAACAGCCCTTTGCAGCTGGGAGGCATTTGTCCCTATCTTGCAGGTGAGGAACTAACCTGCCCATGGTCTCTCAGCTAGTAAGGGGCAGAGATTTGAACCCAAGCTTTGACTGGCTCTAAAACCAATAGTTTTTCTAACCACAGTATCTTCCACTAGCATATTAGTGGCATATTAGGTTTCTATTTTGAAGTATACATTTACATTTTTGAATAGGTAATACAGCCACATGGTTTAAAATCCAAAAAGTAAAAAATGTTACACAGTAAATTCGCCCTCCCACCCCTGTTCCAACACATACCATCACTTGCTCCCCACATAAAGAACCACTGTTAATAGCTTATGCATATCAAGCAAATAAAGCAAATATTGCTATGGATTCTTATTTTTCCCTCCTTTTTAACACTTAGAGTAGCATATTATGCCCACTGTTCCCACCAATGCTTTTTTAAAATAAACTTAATGTGTTTTAGAGGTCTTCCTACATCACTACAAGCATGAAATTTACTTAAATGAAGTAACATTTATAACGTACAGAGCACAGTGACGGGCACATATAAAGGTGTTTGTTTGGGGTCAAAGAGCTGGAAGGTGGAGGAGCTAGGACTGGAACTCAGGCCCATGGCCTCTGATCTATGCAGCTATTCACCTATCACTTTTCAGGGATTATAAAGGAAACAAAGTGCTTACAACAGGATTAAAAGGGCCTTCTCTGCGATTATCTTCAGATAACCCTGGCAGAGTTACCAGCTTGGCCAGGGCTGAAACAATACCCAGGGCGACTCAGAGGACTGAGGAAAGACCTTAGAGAAGGGTTTCTGACTCCAAGCTAGGAGTCAGGATAAGGAATGAAAGAAAGTTCAAGATGAATGAAAATGACACCAAGCTCCATGGGCAGTAAAATAATTATCTGGTTTTTACTGGTTAACTCTTCTTTTTAAATTTTTTTAAACAGTAGGTTACATTTTTTTAAAAATATGTTTTTATTGATTTCAGAGAGAGGAAGGGAGAGGGAGAGAGAGAGAGAGAGAGAGAAACATCAGTGATGAGAGAGTCATTGATCAGCTGCCTCCCGCACACCCCCTGCTGGGGATCGAGCCTGCACGGGTTACATTTTTGATGAAAGATAAAATGAGCATGACTTTGAGGTCAGACAGACCTGGGTTTAAATTCCTGCTCTGCCACCTGTGAGCTGTGACTCTAAATTTAACTTCTCTGAGCTTAGTTTCCTGACCTGTAAAATGGGGATAATAAATCAGTTTCATAGGGCTGTTTTGAGAATCAAATGAAATTGTGTGTGTAAACTATATCTAGCCCTGGAAAGGATATTCCCTAAATCGGTGTCTGGGTTTGAGCCACTGGCTCATTCCACAGCAAGCAACAACACCTGGAGACACCATCCCCATATTACGGAAAGTCTCTTAAGCACTATAGTTGTGAAGCTAGGATTATGATGTCATAAAGACCATAAAAGGGAGGGTGGAACCTCAGGTTGGACTTTCCCAGCCACCCCTCCCCCCTCAACACTGATAACTTCACTCAATTAGCTTTATGCCCTGAGACTAATCCCTAAGAGAGCCAGCAGACACTTGACCCCACGGCCAAAGGCTGCCATATGGCTTATATTTTTCTAAAGGGCTTTATACAGATTTTAAAATCACCAATGAGGCAGGTTAATATTAATCACAGAATTGCCAGACCTCTTGAAAGTACCTTCTGTGTCTGTTGCTTTTTCCTATCCAGTTCTCCCATTTACAGTCTCCTACAATCTGGCTTCTGCTCCCAGGAGGCCAACCAGCCAGTAAACATGTTTTGAGCATCTACTTTTTACATAGCTCTGAGGAGGTGTCGTACATGCTCCTTCTGTTAAATATGTAACTATTTTGCTGAGGGTAATAACAAGTAAACCAAAGAAGCAGTACATAATGAATGCAAAATGAGTGTTCCAGACAATAAATATTTATTTCAGAAGAGGTACATAGTAGGTACTCAATGAATATTCATTGAATAAATGAGTAAAATAATGAATGGATTAGGAAAAGCTCAGTGTGGGCTAAAGCAGTCAGGAAACAGCAGAGTTCTACTAAGCTGGCTAAAGCATAAATTTCATGTGAGAAGAAGGGGTAATGAGTTGCCAGGCTGGGCAGCTAGACTGAGGCCAAATTCTGTAAGAAGTGGTCACAGTGAACCACTAGGTACGAAGAGGGAAAAACATGAATCAGAGAATCCAGTTAGGAGGCAATTGCCATTATCCACGATGATAAAAGTTTTAATCCATGGGTCAATAAAGAAATGACATTTCTTGATGAATGACTAGTGAGAGGTGATAAGGAAAGGGGGGCTATAAAAGGTGATGGGGGCTCGTTAAGGCTCCATTGAGGTATTTTTAAGAGAATGATGGTACCATTATCTAAAGTAGGAAGATCATGCGGTAGAGCCTTTTTCAGGGAAGATGAGAGAATTTGGTTTTAGATATCTCCCAATGAAAGTGTTCAGCAGCAGCTGGAAATGTAGTCCAGGACCTCAGGAGACGTGTCAGGGTTGCCCAAACTTTAGATCCATGTCCCAATATCTCTTTTGTCACCGCTACAGAGCTCCTCTCTCTTCTTGGTTTCAACTATGATCAACATAGTGAAATGTCGTGGAACCCGAGGAAGGAGGGTTGAGAAGAGAGGGGTATGCTCACTGCTGCTGAGAGACTGGGGAGATTGAAACTCAAGAAAGGGCCATCTGATTTGGGCTTTGGGATAGAATTGTGATCTTCAAGGCATTGTTGTTTAAGCACGGAGATTTGTGGAAACAGACTGTAGGGAGTTTAGGAATTAGTGGGTGCTGAGACAGAGAGGCAGTAGGTGTGGACTATTTGGCAGCAAGAGGAAGGCAGTAGAAGATATCAAAAAAGGGGCATATAGGAGCCTAAAGTTCTGATCATTTCTTGATTGAGCCTATTTTCTCAAAGGTTACCATTTACCTTCTTGCCAAATATAATGCTTGCAATACCCTCCATTTGTCTCTGTAATATTTGACACAGGAGATCTCTTATCCCTTCCCCTTCCTTAAAACTCTCTTCTTGCCCGGCTGGGCATGGTTCAGTGGTTGACCTGGGATCCAGGAGATCGCGGTTCGATTCCCGTTCAGGGCACAGGCCCGGGTTTCGGGCTTGATCCCCAGCAGGGGGCGTGCGGGAGGCAGCCGATCAATGACAACTCTCTCATCATTGATGTTTCTCTCTCTCTCCCTCTCCCTTCCTCTCTCTGAAATCAATAAAGATATATTTAAAATAAAAAATAAAAAGCTGTAAAACTCTCTTCTCCTGTGGCTTCTGTAATATAATAGATACTATCTTGATCTTCTCCTACGTAGCTGACCATTAACTATCTCTGTTTCCCTTGTTGGCTCCTCTTCTCCTACTCACACCTGCAGATGTCTTCTACGGCTCTGCCCTCTGCCCTCTGCTCCCTCAGACAGTTCATCCATCTACGCTGATGACTCACAAACTTCCATCTTTCCACTTCTCACAGCCTATAGGGCACCTTCACCGGACTAGTTTTCTTTGTTAACCTTATCTTTCTGAGCAGGGCCTTACACTTCTCCCCCTTATCTTTCTGAGCAGGGCCTTACACTTCTCCCCCTTATCTTTCTGAGCAGGGCCTTCCAGTTCTCCCAGGTATTCAGACTGGATGCTTTCAGACATCCTTTTGTTTCTTAGCCTCTGGTGCATCCAGTCTGTACCAAGTCTTGCCATCTCTTTCTCTGAAGCATCTCTGGGGTCCGTCCTTATTCTCCATTTCTTTGCCACTACTCTCAGTCATCTCTAACCAACATTACTGTCACTGATTCCTGAAGAGTCCCCCTGCTCTACCGCTCCTGAACCCCTACTTTCTCTACATAATAGTGAGGTTAATATTCTGAAATTACTATTTACCATGTCACTCCCCTGGGCAAACACATACGATGCCTCCTTATAACTCATAGTACAACAGCTAAACTTTTGGCATGGCTTGCAAAGCATAGAAACAAAGAATTTTAAAAATGTAAGGGATAGTAGATATTACCCAGTCTAACCTTCCTTCTAGTACAGGAACAGCTATTCAGGATTCTTCCCAGGCAGTCCTCCTGCCCCTCCTTGGAAGAGTCTTATAGATCATGGAGCCTTTCCTAATTTGGTCTCACTCTTTTATATTCAACTTTATTTTCTACTACTTCCTTCACATCCCATCTCCTCCAGTCAGGCTGGTTTCTTCCTAGCTCCTTCCTCTAAGAAGTTTGTTCTTACCTCTATATCTGTGGCCATCTACTTTTCTGAATGCCCTCTCCTCCCCTTTCCAGTTTTCAAAATCCACCCATCATTCAAGACCTAGTCTAAATGTCATCTTTCATGACCCTTTCCCTGACTTATTTTTCTTAACTCCTATTGCATTTACTGCTACCACATAGTTTCACACTTACTTGCTCTACACATGCTAATTTTATTGCCCCCTCACTAATCTTTCCCCCAGCAGAATGTAAGCTCCTTGGTGGGCACATGTTTTTTGTATCATCCACAGGCTTATCTTGCACAGGATTGGGATTAAAGGAGGTACTCAGTCAACGCTTAATGGCTAATAATAGATGGGCAACCTTAGTGCTAGAGAGGTGAGGTCATACAGCAAGTCAGTCACCCAGTTCAGGGTTGGAAATCACGGCCCCTGATTCTCTGAGTTTCACTTTTGACACATGGAAGCCAAACTAGATGAGGGTGCTTCAGAGAGGTACTAGGCCTTGGGCCAGAAAAGACCCTTCCTGAGCCTGAGAAGCAGTGAAGATTACCTCGGTAGTCTAGCGCAGGGACACGTGGGACCTCTTCAGCATATACTTCATTGTAGCTTTCATCTGGGTAGTAGCCTGAACCTAGAATGAATAAGACAGTATTGAGATGACATATTGATTTCTCACTCAAGTCCTTCCCCAAGCTTTCCCCGTTGGTCTCTTCCTGAGGACATGGCAAGCCAGGCGGATATTTAGTGGGGAAAAATCTGCCTTGTAAAGCAGCAGAACTATTGTGGGCAAACCTCAATACCTCAGGTGCATAAAGGGGGAGCTCATGGGGAGGGGTGAGGTGGGAGGGGGCACTGGTAGCACTAGAAGCCTCCATTCAAAAGAAAACACACACACACAAATTTCTTGACCATCCATCAACCCTGCCAATCTGGACTATAAATGACCCATTTACTTGATGCAACACATGAGTCTTGGTGAGCCGCTGATGACCAGGCTCTGAGTTGTCCCGGGTAGGAGGAAAAAAATAGAGCCTACATAAGGTGACAAGCCTGCTCACAGTCCTCAGAAAGAAATGATTCCTCAAGCTGCCTCTAGCCCACAGGGCACGAGCCTTTTGCCACCCGGTTGCCATTCTAAGAGTGGCATGCCAAGGCAAAGAGAGAGAGCTCAAAAGCAAGGGGAAATGAAAACAGTTTCATTTATAGTCCTGAGCAATTTGCCCTGGTTTAGAGGAAAAAGCAAGCCGAGTCCTTTGGAGAAATTTCCGGTTCCTCTAATCAGCAGGAGCTTTAGCAGGAGAACATTCCCAGGCCACCCCCATTCCGCTAAGTGGCCCAGTCCCCAGTACAGGCAGGTCTGCGGCTGTCTGAGAGACTAACCAGCGTGTTCCACCAGATGGCAGGAAATCGGTCATGAATACGAACTAATTGGAATACAACTTGGTCCTTTCCGGAGTGAAGTTTCAGGAAGCCCTAACGCACGCACAGGGATAAAGCAGCCAGCCTGGAGTCAGAAGACAATTCTTCACTTTCGGGGTTGCTGCTTCTGGGGCAGGGCCGGGTTTTAGTGCCGGAGCCCTTGGGCCGTGTGAACACTCAGGCCACAAGCGCTTCTGCCTCCTCTTTAGGAAGAGGCTCAGCTGCCCTGCACGGAAGGGTGGAACGGAGGCCTGGGCCATGAAGCTCCTCCGTTCCCCACGGACTGGGGGTGGGGGGCGCTCGGAAACCAGTCGGACTTGATGAACAAGGGAATGAATCAAAAGGAAAGCTTGCCCTATGAAATCATGTCCTCGTTGGTTTGCCCTCATTCCAGAGGAAAGACTTCATTTTCTCTCTGTCCCTAGACTTTTCCTGTTTTCCCATCTCAGTTCTTCTGGCTTCCCTTGCTTTCTCCTCGGGCTCGCTCTCTTTTCCCACGCGGGAGGTTTCTGTGCGGAGGGCAGAATTCTCACCAGCTGTTTCGGGTTAGCATTAGCCTCAAAGACTTACAGCTCCTGTAAACAGGAGGCCAGATGTGTGCGATTCCCTAAAGGATTCAGTCCCTGTGCTCTTATTCCAGAGCTTGCCTGTGAGGAAACGGCCAGCAGGCAGCGAGCCCCTGTTTACCAGAAGAGCGAACGGGGACGGCAAAGGCCTAGGGCTGGATAACAAGGGAGACTGCTCACATCATTCAGCACGTGCTCTGTGTTCAGCCCATTACATGTGTTATCTCATTGTCATCCTGACATCTCAGCGAGGTCGCTGCCCTTATTTCTCCCGAATGTACCGATGAGCAAACAGGGTGAGAAGAATGAAGGGAGTAGCCCAAGTCTCCCAGCTGGTAAGGAGCAGAGTGCACATCCCAGCCCAGGGCTGTTTGACCCTCTCGATACCAAACTCAGACACCCCCCTAAGGATGGCGTAGGGGAGAACTCTGAACCATGTCCGGCAGGGCTAAAAATCCCGAAGCATTTTTTGCAATCCAGCTTTTTTCCTCTGTGTGTGTGGGATCGAAGGCCACCAAGCACTTTACATCATTCCAGAATTACAGGGGATGTGGGAAAGCTGAGGGGAAGACTCAGTCAGATAATTATAGTCCCCACCAGGGTGCAGAGGTAGCCACACCAGTGCCAAGTTTGCTTTGTGACAGGAATGAGCTTAAGCCACCTTACTACTTTCAGCCTTTCCATTTCCCCTCTCTGTCTGTCTTTGGGTATTTTCTGCACATATTAGGATACTGAGGTGAGATGTAAGAAACTAGAGGGGCCCCCTTGGCACATTGTTCTATCTGCTTGTCCCTCTTCAGCCCTGGGGGAGAGAAGTTTGGGCAGCATTCTTTTTTTTTTTTTTGTACAGTTTGGGTTTATTTGTTATAGCATCAAGGTTTACCCAGAGTAATACACACAGATTTCCCGATAGAGACGTATTCAAAAGTGGGACCCCAAAAGAAGAGACTGGGTTTTCCCCACGGGTTCCTTTATGGGCCAGCACCTCCCACCTCCTCCTCTCAGTCTCTCGATAATATGGGGGCAGGGAGGGAAGCTGGCATTGTCCCATTTCCCAGAGCATAACACTGAAGGTCACATGAAGTGACTTGTCCTCACTCTTCCGTCCAGACCAGGGAGCGGCCTGGGCAGCATTCTTAAGTGGTTACTGTGGGGTCTGTTATTGTGTCCCTCCAACTTCCGCAGTACAGTCAGACCCTCTAAGCACTTCATTTCACAAAGGTATGGCTGGAAATGTAACTGACATTTGAAGGCTGTTTTCAGATCCACACCAATGCTTGGCTCTTAAGAGCAAAGACACTCTGACTTCCTGAACTGCACAGATCTGCCAGAATACACCTCTCACCCACTGTTTGCTCTATTTATGTCCTCGGCTGTTTCCAAACCCTGCTGATTACTCCTGGGCCCTTTTACTGATTAGCCCTGAATCCACACTTGGCTTTCCTTGTGCCATTCCCACTTGGGAACAGCGCTATCGCTGGGAAAGAAAAAGTGCTGGATGTATAGAGAGTGGTGAATATATATAGTGAATGAATGAACAAATGAGTGGAGCAAGCTCAGACGGCTGAGCTAGCGATTTGGGGAAGGATTTGCTCCAATAGGAAAATGTCCAAATTTCTCCCATCATGTAGTCTCCTAAGAACAGGATAGGGCAGAATGATTGGGTTTGCAGGGCTGTCAGAGATGTCACAGCCTGGCTCCTCAGAAGGAGTGGTGACCCTGGTGATTCTTGTGGAAGTGGGAGTGCCATGTTTGCAAACAGCCCTTTGAGAACTTCAGGTGAATCTAAGTTTTAAAATAAAACTGCCCTTTCCTCAAGACTCCAATAGCTCAGGCTCCCACCCTGGGAAAAGTAAAGACCTTTGTATTCCATGAGGTTTCTTACAGGTGTTCGAAATTGGACTTTGAGCCATGTAATCTCCACTCCCTAAGTCCTATGGTCTTTGGCTGGATTTTGGTCTTCTGTACTGGAACTGAAGCTTGGGAAGGTTGGGGAGGATGGCTCCTTTAACCCCAAACAGTGTGTACTCTGCCAAGGGCTTGACTTGAATTTCTTCATCTCAATGACATCCCTTGTGCTTCACCCCCTACAAAGCCAGGTTAAGCCAAAGAGGGGGAGAAGTTTGCATATTTGTTTGAAAGCTTCATGCAGCTGTTCCAGACAAACAGAGTGATTGCCAAAGGCCTCCACCAGGAGCCCGGGGCATGTGGAAAATTTTAGCTGCAATGACTGTGGCTGTGATGGAAGCAGTTTGTTATTTACTCATCTCTGGATATTTTCCTAATTCCATTGGTTGGGCCTGTCTCCTTCTCCTGCCCTCCCTCGGCCCCCATGAGGGCAGACACTGCAAGCCACAGAATATTCTTAGCACTTGGAATGCCAGCTGGGCCCAATCAAAAACCTCTTTCTGCCCCCTCATTATCCTCCCATCATCCCTCCTACTCCCCTTTTCCCTCTCCCCACTGGGTCTGTTCTCTTCAGCTCCCTATGTCTCCAGGGGCAAAGGATGAAACATTCAGGAATCCAGAACTCTCCATCCCTTCTGAAGGAACAAGCCAGAAGAAACTGGGGAATTCCTGTTTGAGAGAATGTGATCTGTATTTTCATTAACATCTTTGGCAGAAAGGGGCTATAAAAATCTCATCCTATAAAGGTCTGGGGGTGAGAGAGGGTGGGATGGAGGAAAGGAGGGAGAGAAAAAAGAGAAAGAAAAAGAGAGAGAGGGAGGGAGGAAGCTAAGTGCAGAAGCAGGTGAAGCAGGTGAGGCAATGGCCTCAAAGATCATATAGTCCAACCTTCTTATTTTTAGCTGGTGCAGCCTGTTTTCAAAATCTCTTGTTAGTTTGCCTCAAAGCCTCCCTTGGTAGCCTATTGCAATGTTTAACCGTTTTTGTTGTTGAGAATGATTCTTCTTGGTATCTAATTTGAGTATCTCCCATTGAAGTCTAACTCTTTCCTTCTCCAAAACCTGGTCTAGGCCCTGCCCTCCCTGGGAATAATGGGCCACAGCTCCTAGAACTTACCTGCTAACCATGTTGGTGTCACTGCTGGAGCAAGGAAGAGCAGCAGAGAGAGAGCCCCTCTTTGAGTTATTTTACCAGCCATCCTTTTAAGGGGGTAGGGATTGTTAGGGAGACAAGAATAGGAGTAGGTGGCCAGAAGTACCAGGACAAAGAAAAATAACTTTCATAAATCAGCCATCAATGAACTTCCAAAAGTGAGAGGAAGCAGAAATGTGGGATCTGCAAGGAAGAAGAGAGATTTTTAAATTAATGAATGGTTGTTTTATCATCCTTCTTTTGTAAAGATCTTCCACTTTATCGAATAACAAGACTCTATTTGTTATTTATGGTCTTTTTCTTTTCCAGAAGAAGGGTGTAAAACAATCAATTTTCAATTGATCCTGGTGAGATCAGATGCAAACGTTCCATGGGACGAGTCATAATGAGGGACACTGACTTACCAAGTCCAGGAAAGGGCCGACATAAAATCATATAGAATCTAGATGAAATCCTGCAACTGGAAACCATCCAGCTGATGGTTTCATCAGTTTAACTGGTATTTCCTTAATCACTAATCTGGGAAAGCATCTTCCTGCATGGACGAAGCTTGAACACTGGAGTTATACAGATCCGAATATGTATCCAATTCTGTCCCTATTAGCTATGCGGCCTGGGCAAATTCCTTAACTTCTCTGAGCCTCAGTTTCCTCATCTATAAAATGAGAATTATAATAGTATCTACGTTTATTCAGCTTGGTGAATTTATTTTTTTCCTTTTTATTGAATTTATTGGGGCGACACTGGTTAATAAAATCATACAGATTTCAGGTGCACATTTTTACAACACATCATCTGTACACTGTCTTGTGTGTTCACCACCCCAAGTCAAGTCTCTGTCCATCACCATTTATCCCTGTTTACCCCCTTCTACCCCCCCCCAGCAATCACCACATTGTTGTTTGTATCTACTTATAGAATAGATTATTCCCTGGCACATAGGGAAACAATCAATATATACTAGTTATTATTACCAACTTTGTATTGGACAGGACAGGATGTCTCCTATCTTTAGTCAGTAACTATACCCTGGCTATGTTCTTGGTTTGGTTTTTGAAGCTGAGTGGTTTGGTGGTGGCTTGTGGCTTTCAAGTCCAGCCTAACCTTCTAGTTTTACCCTGCAGGGCCAGCAGGAAGTCAAGCGAGGTTGGGAAGAACCTGCTGAGGTACGTGAGGAGAGGGTAAGCAAGCTCCAATTGCCCTCTCATTTCCTAGCCTGTCCTCACTTAAATGGGATTAGAGTTTTGTGGTTCCCAGTGGGCAAATACCTCATAAATGACAGTATTAAAACTTGCTGCCCGTTGGTATAAACTAGCCAATGGACTTTTCAGTAAGCACCTACTCACCCACATACTTTCAATGAAATGCCAGGCTCAGGGGAGGCGTCAGTCCCAGAAATGGAGAAATAAAAAGATGCCAGAGTCCCCAAGGGACACGAGAAGTCCAAGAATGGCACAAATTCATTTCCCAATTGATTGCTACCTGGTCTCAGACTTTGTCTGGACAGTGGCAAGGAAGCAGGAGAGAGAAAAAGTGAGGGCAAGTGAGGGAGGCAAGGAAAGTGGAAAGATGTGAGAAGGAAGCTAGAAAGCAAAGCAACCAACCAGAGCTGAAGGAAAGAGAGAAAAGCAGAAAGAGGGAACCAAAGAATGAGAGAGGGGAGTTGAAAGAGTTCAGGAAAATGAACAGCTAGATAAACTAATCCCTGAGCCCGCCTCCCACACGCAGCCTCAGGCCAATTCCTTGGTTCAGGAGCAGAAGGGCTTTCCTTTCCAGACTCGGTGCCGAGGCTGTGAGCACTTCCCTGCCTACCTCCTCCCCGACTTCAGGCCGATCGTTTGACTCACCGGAGTCAGCCATCCCTCTGCTGAGCATCGGGAAGGTGGCGGGAACCTGTGTCTGCAGCCAGGTCACAGCTCCGATGCAAAGCAGCAGATGATCCAGTTTCATAAAAGAATTTCTTTCTCCCCCTTCACCCCCAGCCATGTTGCCCAAGTCCCGGGTCCTGTCACCCCCCACGGTTGTGAAGTGGGGGCTGTGCGGTGCAGAGGGGGGTTAAGCAGCAGATCTTACCTGTTTTGTGGGGTTTCGTGCTCTCTTTTCCTCTCCTCGTTCTCTTTCTCCTTCCTCTCTGCTTCTCTCATCAGTTGAAAAAAAAAAAACAACTTCTAATTTAACATTCCTAGAACGAGTGGCTCCCGGTCTGTCCGGGCCTCCGGGATTCTGTTAAAAACTGCCCAGATGTTAGGACATCCGCATCTGCCAAAAGTTTCCTTAAAGCTATATTAGCCCCCAAGCTATAGCTGCTTTTCCCTCAGAGAAGAGTTTAGAGACAGGACACAAGGATCGGAGGGACTCGGCTGTCTGCTGCAGGACAGGGGAAAGTGTGAATGGCGCTGGCCCCATGCCCGTGCTTATAGTGATGACTGACAGAGGCTGGCCAGAGGGCCTCCCCAGAGATGTGGCCGATGGAGAACGCGTCCTTTTATGACTCAGCATCGCATCCATGTTACATGAAAAGGAATTTCCCAATCTCGAAGAAGAGAAGAGCGGAGCTGGCTCTGACATTCCCTGGAGATGTCCCTCTAATTCCTTAGCGCTCCCCACTCCGAGTTGCCTTGCCAGCCCTAAGTACAGGGTCAGACACAGCTTGAAAGCCTAGCATCGATTACCTAACTTCCATGGACTTCAGTTTCTGATAAGATTATGTTGTTTACCAAAAAATACCATGTCCTTCTTGGCTGAGGACTAGAGGCTGAGCTGTAATGAGTGGAGGGAACGCATGCTTAGAGAGGCTTGAGCTGGAGGCTGTTTAAGCGAATCTAGATGATCTATCTGTTCATGGCAAGGTTAGGGCCATTGCTGAGCTGTTTCCCAGTGCCCTCTGATGGAGAAATATGTTTATCTTCACCAAGCAAGCTTTCTTTTTCGTATCTGATAAGAGTATTCTACCATAGTGCAGACCAACTCCTTACATTCTCTCTCCCCTCAGACTTGACATTTCCATCCTTGAAAAATCAGTGGTCATAGTAGAAATATTTTTAACTGCTGTAGAAAGGGTTTCGTCCCTGTATGGGCAAGCAAATTGGTCACTCCTTTTCAACTATGAAGAGAAGAATTGCGCTTATGATAATGAAAAGTCCAATAACAAGCCTGTTTCATTCCCAATCCACCAATCAAAAATATGTATTGAGTGTGTACCGTGTGCCCAATAGTGAGAGTGGTATAAAGAAGCTGAAGATATGATCTTGGTCTCATTCATTCAATACATTTATCAAACATCTAATGTGTTAAGAACAGTGGACACACAAAAACCCCTGACATCCTAATCCATAATTAATTCAACAAATATTTATTGAGCATCTATTATATGCCACACACTCTTCTAGATACTTGAGAGACATCAGTGAACAAAAAAGACAAAAATCCTTGCCCTTATGGAATGAAGGAGACAGGCATTCAAAAAATGTTCTTGATTACAATGTGTATGCTTAGGGAAGTAACCTTTGTTGGGCATCTACTATACGCTACGAACCAGGGGACAGTGGTGAGTGAGAACTGTGTGATCCTTGATCTGAAGGAGCTTACTCTCCAGCTTCCAGAGGGTTTATGCTTAGTAGGGGAGAGAAGGGGGACACAAACCATTAGAAATAGTACACATTTAAAATTTCAAAATATATGGTATAGACTCTACAGATTCCCTGAGCACCTTGTGGGGAGAGGTGCTCCTTGGTCTGTTCTCTGGAACAGAAAATGACATAAACAAGAGCTCATTGTTATGTCAGAGGGGACTGGGCTAACTGGTTAGAGGGCTCATGGGAGGGGTAGGAAACAAAGTTGAATAAATAAGATAGGACATGATTGTGGGGCCCTTGAAATCAAAATAAGTGATCACTCTAAACACGTGTGTTAGAAAATAGTGGCCCGGCCGGGCGGGCTCAGCGGTTGAGCATCAACCTGGGATCCAGGCGATCGGGGTTCGATTCCCGGTCAGGGCACAGGCCCGGGTTGCGGGCTCGATCAATGCCTCTCTCATCATTGATATTTCTACCCCTCTCCCTCTCCTTTCCTCTCTCTGAAATCAATAAAGATATATTTAAAGAAAAAAAAAGAAAATAGTGAACCTATTAAATGTTTGTGTGTGTGAGAGAGAGAAAGAGAGAGAGGGGGATTGAGAGAGAGAGAGAGAGAGATGTTGAGACAGAGAAGAAATAATTTTACCAGGGTTGTTTTCTTTCTAAAACAAACAAAGAACAAAAACAAAAACAATCCTCTCACCGGCCCCCTCTTGGCAAAGAGTACAGTCTGAACGCTTAGCAGGACATACCCAATCCTTCACAAGCAAACCCCGCCTCTGTCCGCAGAGTGGTTTTCAGCTTTACCCCATGGCTTCTCATTCTGGATACACTGAACGTCTTGTTCCTCCTCTCCCACCTTCGTGCCTTGACACACGCACATTGACTCTACCTCGGGATCTTTTCCCTCCTTTCCTGGTCTATGGAAACCATATCCATCTTTGCTGCTCAGAAGTTGCCCTTAGCCCGCCTCAGCCAGAGCTGGTTTATTTCACCTTCCTTTTTATCGCATCACTTCATATATGTCTTAATTACAGGATCTATCGCACTTGTTGTTGATCTAGGACAGTGTCTGTTCCCTACTATACTAGTCTGTTCATCTCAGACTCGACTCTGTCCCCTACTAGGCTGTGAGTGCCTAGTCTTTATTTCCCCAGCACCAAACACAGAGCCTGGCACACACCAGGATGAGGTGCTCCATAAGGCCTCACATCCCACTTGGAGCTGGCAGGCAAACACAGAGGGGCGGCAGAGAGAGATTAAAGAAGAAAGTGAACGGGGGAGAATATGGAAATCATAGGGGCAACAAAGTAAGGGGATAAATGAGAAAACGGGGGCAGGATTCTGTGAGGTATGATACATATAAAGAGCCTACCCCAAACACGCGAGGTTAATTTAAAACAACATTTCTTCAGCACTGTGGATAACACGGTGTTAGACACTTTAATATATATATATCTTTATTGATTTCAGAGAGAGGAAGGGAGAGGGAGAGAGAGAAACACCAGTGATGAGAGAGTCATTGATCGGCTGCCTCCAGCTGGGGATCGAGCCCGCAACCCGGGCACTTGCCCTGACCGGGAATCGAACCCTGACCTCCAGGTTCATGGGCCGACACTCAAGCACTGAGCCACGCCAGCCGGGCTGTGCTAGACATTTTAAGGATATAAAGTGTCCATATAATTTGGTTGGGAAGATAAGACAAAGACAAAGACAAAGACAAAGACAAAGACAAAGACAAAGACAAAGACAAAGACAAAGAGGCTGACAACACTGAGATATATATAGATAGATATATACATGTATATATATATACACATGTATATATATGTGTGTGTGTGTATATATATATATATATATATATATAAAGTTCAGCATCATTTTCAACTTCAAGACTTTTAATATGAAACCCCTCAGCAGTCAGTAAGATATTGTTTTAAGAAATATTAGATTTAGCCCGGCCGGGCGTGGCTCAGCGGTTGAGCGTCGACCTGGGATCCAGGCGATCGGGGTTCGATTCCCGGTCAGGGCACAGGCCCGGGTTGCGGGCTCGATCAGTGACTCTCATCATTGATGTTTCTCTCTCTCTCCCTCTCCTTTCCTCTCTCTGAAATCAATAAAGATATATTTTTAAAAAAAAAGAAATATTAGATTTAGTAATTGACTTGCCTAGCTGAGATCTCAGCGAAGCTCAACAGGCTAGACTAGAAACAACTTTCTTAGAAAATGGACTAAGGCAAACTGACCTGGAGTTTGAATTTTAATACCTTACAAGAGTATTTCTCATTTCTACGTGTCCCAAATTGTATTAGCTTTTTTGAAGCAGGCAAGATCAGGGCTGAAAAGGGAGGAAAGGATTCATGGAGAATCTGAAAGGAGTGAATGGAAAAGCAGTGAATGAAAAATAGACACAGAAGAGAATTTCAGAGAAGGAATAATGAGAATATGTAAGAGACAATAGAGCTAAAAAGATATTCCTATTCAGAAAACTAACTTTTAAAATCATACATATGAATGATTCATTTAAATGATGATGTTTAAATTGTGTGTTTAAATGTTATCTGGTGCCAGTAATGTAAAATGAGGTTTTAATAAGCAAGAAGTGCTTTAAATTTTTATAATAGGCACTTAGCCAAAGGTAATTGAAGGGGTTCTAGAAAAGGTATTAGAAAATCAAAATGGTAAAGCTCATTATGTGAATAAGAGATAAGATGTATTCTGAGTGAAATGGTTGATGTCTTTTTTTTTAAAATATATCTTTATTGATTTCAGAGAGAGGAAGGGAGAGGGAGAGACAGAGATAGAAATATCAATGATGAGAGAGTCATTGATCGAGCCCGCAACCCAGGCCTGTGCCCTGACCGGGAATCGAACCCCTATCGCCTGGATCCCAGGTCGATGCTCAACCGCTGAGCCACGCCCGGCCGAGCCAGGCCGGGCAGTTGATGTCTTTTTACTGGTTCCTAAGACAGAGTGTAGTAATGTCCCAAGACATTATACAGAAGCTCAAGTTAATTTTTTCTGTTTTATGACAGTGTGATACTGGGATGACTTAGACATTTAGTTTTTTAATTTAACTTGATTAATCAAACCTTGAGTCACTATTAAGTGATTAACCTCACAGACCATCTGTGACCATTGAGCCCAACAGGGATTGGCTGAGCACCAAATGAACTCATCAATTGAGCATTGTGTCCTAGGGTGCTGGGGAGAGTATAAAAGGGGGCACACGAGCCTGCCACACTGGCTCTTCAAGTAGTTTCTGAACATGTAGACAGCAGGACATAAGATAGGTAAGTAGAGAAGAAAGCAAGTACCAGGTACCGTAGTAACTAAGCTCTAAGTTAATGTGAGTAATCAGACTATGAGTACTGATGTTAGAGAAAGGTATGTGTGTAGGGGGGAGGTGGGGGGCTGAGGGGAGCTGGAGGGGTAGTGGGCGGTGGGGGAAGGTGGGGGTGGGGTGAGGAGAGGCGGGTAGTGGGGAAATGTTTGGGTGGGGGGATGGGGGGTTGTATTGGGTGGTGGAGGAAGGATGGCCTCTTTGAGTTGGGGTTGAGTTGAACCTTAAGTACTTAAAGTAGGGGGCAGAAATTCTGAGCGAATTTGGAAGGTGGGAAGGGAATAGGGAACATCTTTTTTATTGGGAAGATAATCATACTGTGTCTATTGTGGAACAGAAATTTAATGTTAGGAAATAAGTTGGTATCATTTGCTGGGGGAAGCATAGTTTAAACGCCAAAGAAAAACAAGTAAACCTAATCTCCAAGGTTACAGGAAATTAACAGGGAAAGGACAAACGTTCCTACTAAATATTTAATGCAAAACAAGCAGCAACAACAGTTAAGGAAATATTTTCCTTGTTTGCTACATTTTCAGTATCAGATATGTGTTTTTGTAATCAAAAAGGGGGAGAAATGAAGAGGTTGAACCAGAAAAAGTATTGAACTCCACATATCACTCTGGGACAGGCAGGGTAACTTTATAGGTGTTTGGGCTATTGGAGCGAAGGCGAAAATAAAACTGAACAAAAAACTCCAACTCCAAGGCAAAACTGGGGAAACGAGTGAGGCTCTTGTATTCAGGGGCTCCAAAGAGCCCTCGGTCATGGCTAAATGGGCACAGCGGCCCTTGGTAGGGTTATTCGCAGCCGGGACAGCTGTTTGTACAATGCCAGCCATGTCTCATCAAAGAGGGGCCCCGATTCTCACTAGGGAAACAGAAGTTGGCAGGGCTCAGTCCTAAGCGAGGTACTTAGCCTCTCCAGACCTGTTTGCTGCCAGCAGTAATCTTGACATCACAATGACAATCACTATAACAACTTTTGTGATGTGTGCATGATGTGACACGTGTTGAGCGCTTAGCAACTGTGGTTGGTACACAGTCAAGGGCCAGTGTTACAGTCATTATTAATACTTTAAAGAATAAATTTATCTTCTCACCTAGAGAATTACTTCTTACACTCCCTTAGATGTCATTAGATGCCCCTTTGGTCTGGGACCCAAACCCAGGCCTAAATTTGAACTTGAGCTGAGTTTGTTGGCATGGCGGCGGGTGTGTGTGTTGTAGCCGGGCAGAGGTGCCAGGTGTTGTTGCCATGGGAATATTAAATTCCTTGTCAGCCTCTGGTTTAATTTGGCACCGACTGTTATTCAAACAAAGCAGCGTTGTGAGTGGCAGAGGAAGGGAGAGGAGGAAAATCAACACATTTTTTGGAAATAAGATGTGGCTTTTGCTTCGACTATGTGTTTTTTCTTCAGCCACAGAAATATTTCTTTGCTCTGGGGCTCACAACGCAAATCCCTTCCAGGACATGGTACAAACCTAAATTTCAGAGGAGACTTCCATTTAAGATGACAAGGAATTAGCAGGACTTTCCCCGATACTTGTTTAATGGGATAACCTCTTGGAGAGGACTAGCTAGCCTCAGAAGAAAGCTTCACAGACACTTAGAGTCCCCCCGAACCTCATTTCCTGTAGCTATGGCATATGCGGTCCTTGAGAAGTTGACGTATGTTGTATTTCCTGATGGCCTTGCCTTAGTGCTGATAGGATTATAGATGTATCGTTTACCCATTCTCTCCATGTATTTATGTGTCAGGCTTTTCTAATTTTAGGATCAAATTCTAGTGTAAAGTTTGGCAGTACAGTAGTTCATTCTCCAACAGTTGTTCTCTCAGGCCTCAGGCATCTGACATGATTCCAAAGGGAGCCGGTCCCTAGGTCAGTGTTCGAAGCACAGGGAAGCTCTGTGTGACCAGGTCAACGGAACTTTCCTGTGTCCTGGTTCCGTGGTATATGTTTAAAGCAAGGTTTCAAGTGAAAAGGTTTGGGCATTCACCTCTTCCTCACTCGTTGCCATAGCGACGGGCTTTTTGCCATGGCAATACCACTCAATGGCCTTTGTGATGCTAAGCTTGTGGCAGTGATGATGTAATGGGTTGGCTAGGCAACCGATATGGTACCTCTGGCAATAACACCCACTCGCTAGACACTCAGTCTCTGCCCTCAGAGAGCTGACGCTTTAGCTGAGGAACCAGACCTTAGCACATGCTCTATGATGTAACAATACAGGCCCGCCTGTTCATGACACACAACATGGGAACATGGAGCTACCTACACACATGATTTAAAAGGAAAAATAATACCAGCACAGTAAACTTTGGTTTTGCTATTAGCTGTGTGGCCTTAGATTTCAGCTTCTTTGTGATCAGCTGGTTCTTAACCTGAACAACCAGGGGGCTGGAATACACAGTGCCTTTCAGTTTCAACATGTAAAAGGGGGGGTCACATTTGCTTGGCATTCTCTGTAGCACCTTTCCTTTTTCCAAGCTTGCAGCTAACGGCTGAACCTCGGTTTCAGCATTAATTTTAAACACTTTCCCCTCAACTTTCCAATTACTTAGAGGATAAACGAGAAGAGGAAATTCTGAAATTTCTTGTCAATCCGTCATACCTAGCTTGGAATTCTTTCAGCAAGCGATTATTTCCCATAACCCGTTCGTTTTTCTGCCCTCTCCCCACCGCATAAAACCACGTTCAAAAGTTGAAAAGCACAAAAGAAGTGAGAGAAGAAACAAACAAAAAACCAGCCCAATCCCTCCACTTAAGTTGCACTTTTCCCTTCATTTTTTGTCCCAAAACGTGTGACTGTACGGGTCGCTTTGCAGCCAGCTTTCTCTTTGGAAAGCCATTTCTTGTGGGTGTTTTGCTACGTAATAAAATGCTGTTAGGTCACTTCTAACTTTCTTTTATTTCTTTCCTTGCTTCTAGGGTACTAGGGGCCGACGAGGCCGAATCTCAGCGCGGGCGCTGATGGTGATAGAAACAACGTGAAGCTCTAAGGGCGGAGGGGAGGTGGGGGTGGGGGGTGCATTTTTAGGGGGAAAAAGGAAGCCAGGGCCACCACAGTAGCTAAGAAACTTCGCGACACTAGAGCCTTTGTGTACAGTTGTCAGTAACCTTCGGCAGGGGGCGCTCGGAAATCGTCGGCGCTTTCCGGACAGCCTCCAGGATTCCGGCGTCTAGAGAAGCTGCCGGGCGCTGCGGGCTCTTCCCGGCCGCGGCCTCTCGGCAGTTTTCGGCAGTTTCCGGGGAGACTCGGGGACGCGGCCGCTCGCCGGCTCCGAGCTGCTCGCCTGGCGCCGGCCGGGCAGGGTCCTGGGCTAGTCATGGCGTCGCCGTCTCGGAGGCTGCAGACCAAACCGGTCATTACCTGCTTGAAGAGCGTCCTCCTGATCTACACGTTCATCTTCTGGGTGAGAGATGGAGGCGCCCGGGAACGGGAGGGGCTCCTGGGCTGGGGCTGGGGGGCAAGGGGGGGGATCCCGGGCGGAGGGAGCCGTGATCCGGGGTTCAGAGGGAGGCGCGCGGGGTGGAGAGGTTGGGGCGGAGGTTGCTGTTGTGACTCGGGCGCTGGCGACGAGCGGCTGGGGCCCGAGCCCGGGGGTCGGGCGCGGGACGGCGGTGGTGGCCCGGACGCGCCCAGCGTTCGAATTCGTTGCGGGGCCGGGGCGGGGGCGGGGGGTTTCCCCCGCGGGGTACACGGAGGGTGTCCCCGGGCCTTCGGAGAGGCAGGGCTGGGCCGAGCCCTCGGGCGGCTCGCTTGCATAATAAGTCTCTTTCTTTTCCCTGCTTCGGTAGAGGGGAGTGTTTCACAGGTGAGTACGGCGACGGCCCCGCTCCCGCCAAGCTGTCCCCGGGCTTGCTTTTGTGTACCAGCCCTTTGTGCTCTGCTCTGAACTTGGGGGAACGGGGAAGTTTCTGGAAGTCGTGAGAACGCCCGCCCCCTCCCCCAAGAAGGTTTTCCTAAGGCGGGAGTAAAACAGTTCAAGTTTTGATCCCTGGGGCATATGTACCCCGGGCTTGTGTTTACACGAAAAGACAGATGAAGTTTAAGGATTTTGTTAAGACGTCTTCTCTAGGGGCCCGCTGGCTACCTGGGCTACTGAATGATGCAGCTCGGGGATTTGTCGAGGCCTGTCCTTGTGTGCAGATCGCCTTCCTACCCGCCTCTACGTGTGCCCCCCACCCATCTTGTCTGCCACATCCTAGCCACAGGCTGCTAAACCAATTGTCGCACCTATTGTTTCTTAAATACCTAGCGGTTTGTGGTTTGAATATACCTGCATCGCTTTGAGTATACAGTGCCTAACTTTTCTATTCTTATTTCCCACATAGATCACTGGTGTTATCCTTCTTGCCGTTGGCATTTGGGGCAAGGTGAGCCTGGAGAATTATTTCTCCCTTTTAAATGAGAAGGCCACCAATGTTCCCTTCGTGCTCATTGGCACCGGCACTGTCATCATTCTTTTGGGCACCTTTGGTTGTTTTGCTACCTGCCGAGCTTCTGCGTGGATGCTAAAACTGGTGAGTCTTTCTTTTCCTTAGAAGTGATCCTTGGTTTCTGAAAAGTCTTACATATGTTTGTAGGCTTTGTTTCTTGGAACTGGCCGTGGCCTTTTAATATTTTTCTTGTTCTTTACGAAAACTTACCAAGTTGAGCTGCCAGTTACCACTTTTGTTGTGCTTTTCCTGTCCTTCTCAATAAAAAACACGCTGATTGAACAAGCCATTGTTTTCCTTTGACTCCCTTTGCATCTGTAATGTGTCTTATTTATGCTGACTTGGACTTTTCTTTTTATCCTGCAGTATGCAATGTTTCTGACTCTCATATTTTTGGTTGAATTGGTTGCTGCCATCGTAGGATTTGTTTTCAGACATGAGGTAAGCCTGAGTTTGAGAGAAAAATGGATTAATTTAAGTCACAGAGCTAAACACAACTTTTACTAGTTTAAAAATCACTTACAGCTGTGTTTAAAGCTTTATTTTTTTTGCAACCTGTAGCTAACAATAATGGCTTTCTTGTAAAAATTCTAGCCCACTTTTAATATAAAAGAAAATTTAGAAAATTGTAAACACTAAAAATCACCAGAACAAAATTAAAGGTACCCATAATTACATGTATTTCTAGTAATTTTTCTGCGTATAAGTACCTATTAAAGTGGAGGTGGCACAATTTATAACTTTGATAGGAAACTAAAGCACAAAATTGATACCTTTGCCACTTATGCTACACAGTTAGAAACGATTGGATATACTTAATGCAAATCATGAAAACCTTAATATTGAATTAGAAATCGGTGTTCCACTCTTTTAAGCCTGGGGTTAGGAAATGATTGAGTAGTCAAGGCTCATCATTGAGAGTGTTTTTTACGGAGTGGTAGTGCAGTCTCTCAAAGTAAGCTTCTGTAGCTTAGCAATTCCATAGACATCAAATTTGTACTGTTTAAAGTGGATCAAGATCGAGGTGGGTGCAATACAACGGTACAGAGCTGCCACTTAAAAAATACCTGTTCCCATAGTACTGTGAACTTGTGGTTGTCATCTTTTATTGTAATGTTTTGCTTAGTAGTCCCCTCAGCCAAGCTATATCCCTTGGAGGGCAGGATTGGACCATAGAAGTTAATTACCGTGCGTGTTGCTGCTGTCAAAGAGATGACCACTGGTCAGATGTAGGGATTTCTTATTTGATCTAGAAATCAAAAGAACTTTCTAGAATCTTTGTTTATTGGCTTTGTGTTTCTTTTTTGTAGATTAAAGACAGCTTTAAGAATAATTATAAGAAAGCTGTAGAGCAGTATAATGATACAGGAGATTATAGAAGCGATGCAGTAGACAAGATCCAAACTACGGTAAGTGGTCATAGGTGGTGGCTTCTCAAGAGGGGAACACACTCCCTGTCCCGTGAGAGGACAGGGCCCTGGCTACTAGGTGTTTTCCACTTATACTCTCGTTATCATCTTAGGTTAGGAGAGAATGGAGCTATGTCCCTGAAAAGAAGAGTGCGATGATACTAAGGGCCATAGCTCCATTTCCTCCTGTCATTGTCCTCACACGTGCAGCACTCAGTCCCCACTGCCACCGGGGCCCAAGTCCTGTTGGCGCCAACAGGAAAATAACGCCAGTCCAAAAATGTTAGAAACATTTGTTGTTTGAAACAAGTGCTCATCTTTTGAATTATGATACCGATTGAGGACAGCCACACAAAAATATCATTACATATAATGTTTTGAACACAAATTGTAATCTAAGATGATAGGTTAAGTGTTTGACTACAAAGTTGTAATTGTGAAGTAACAATGTTTTTGTTGGGATTTTTCAGTTACATTGTTGTGGTACCACCGACTTTAGAGACTGGAAGGATACTAATTATTACTTAGAAAAAGGATTTCCCAAGAGCTGCTGTAAAGTTGAAGATTGTTCTCCGACGACGGATGACAATGAAGTAAACAATGAAGTAAGGAGCCCTTTTAATTTTTTTAAAAGACATTCACTGAATACAGAGTTGACTCACTTTTAAATTTTTATTCACAATATACATTATCTGAAATAGGGCAGGTCTTACCCTCATTGAATAAATGAGGAAACTGAAACTCGGAAAATCTGTGACTTGAGTTCATACAACTAACAAGAAACACTTTTTAAAATGTTTTTATTACATGAAAGAGTGAGTTTTAACAAAAAGGCAAAGACTAGGGTAGCCAAAGCTCATCTTTCTGCTGAGATGTGTGATCAGAATATTATTGCTTGTGCTGTACTTAATGGGTTTTTTTCCTCTCCCATTAGGGTTGTTTTATAAAGGTGATGACCGTGATAGAATCAGAAATGGGAGTTGTTGCTGGAATTTCCTTCGGAGTTGCTTGCTTCCAGGTAAGTCCATGTAGCTAGGAAATGGTTCATGACCCTTGTAGGTGTCAGCTAGAAGATTTCCACTTTGAAGGCTTCACGTTTTTGCTTCAGGGGCCTGGACAGTGTGAGTATTTTCACAGCAGTTACATTTTCACAAACACTCAGTTGCTCATCACAGTATAGAAATATTTTTATTTTGTATATGAAGCATACGTAGTAAATCATTTGTGCTTAGATCTTTATTTATCTTATTTGGAAGGGAATATTTTGCTGTTTTCATTCCAATTTTTTATGTCTTAGCTCTTTTTCTACACTATTTTCCACAACTACAGAGTTCTCTTAAGTTTTTATTACTATTTTACCTGTTCTTTTTACCATCACCAGTCGTGCCTTGAAACTATACAAAGCAAGGCTTAAAGTTAACTTCTAGCAGTAGATATCTTTTGAAAGCAGTTAACTGCGGAAAGACCTGGTGCCCTCTTAGTTATGGCAGTTTTCCAGCATCACAGTTCAGTAAACAAAACACTAGATAGACCTGAACCTTGCTTTGCTCTGCAGTCATCAAGATTCTAAAACAGCCCGGCCGGGCGTGGCTCAGCTGTTGAGCGTTGACCTAGGATCCAGGTGATCGGGGTTCGATTCCCAGCCAGGGCACATGCCCGGGTTGTGGGCTTGATCAGTGACTCTCTCATCATTGATGTTTCTCTCTCTCTCTCTCCCTCTCCTTTCCTCTCTCTGAAATCAATAAAGATATATTAAAAAATAAATAAATAATAAAAAAAGATTCTAAAACATTAGAATCTTTTTTTCCTTAGCTGCAAGTGCCTGATAAGTTGCATTAAGCCCTAGCCTATTAAATCAGATCATACAACCCCACGTTCAATATGTGCCTATTATTTTGGGTGGATGCTGTGTCGTGGAATCAAGTTGTATTGCTGGAGTTTTGCTGTCTCACTGTAGCATGAAAAGTCTGTATTGTGACTCTAGACAGTTCTTTAGGGGATGGAGTTTTTCTATTAAACATTATGGAAATAAGACTAAAAGCATTTTGACTTATGTAATTGATGAAGTCTAATCTTAATATATTTCTAAAGTAGCAGGCATAGCTATGCGTGAATCTGTACTGTCTAATCAAATAGCCACGAGGCACCTTGGAAAGGTTCTAATTCTTAAATAAAATTTAAAATTTGTTTCCTCAGTTACTCTAGCCCTGTTTGAAGTGTTGAAAAGACACCGGTTGTCAGTGGTGACTGACAGGAGAGCTGTTGGTATTACGCAGCATTGCAACACTGTTCTAGACCCTCCAGGAAAATCTCTGTACTCACAGATGGAGATTTTAATGGATGAGGTGCTTATTCTAGGACATACCTGTTTTGTTCTGATAACTGAGAGGAAGAGTAAGAAAAGTTTCCCCAAAATTATAACATTTATAATTTTTCTTGAGTGATTTTTGTCAGTGACAGTTGGGAAATTCCAGGTGACAGTAGTGGCAAAGCTTCACTTATATTCTTTGAATGTGATCTAGGTGCCGCAGGGTAGTAAACATAACTGTCTAGGAAAACTTAAGGAAGGAAATTATTAGTGAATTAGAAGTGAAGAAAACTATACCTACACCCTGAGGTCTTTTTTTTTAAAAAAATATGTCCCTATTGACTTCAGAGGGAGGAAGGGAGAGGGAGAGAAAGAGAGAAACATCAATGATGAGAGTCATTGGTCGGCTGCCTCCCGCACGCCCCCCGCTGGGGATCGAGCCCGCAACCCGGGCCTGTGCCCTGACTGGGAATCGAACTGTGACCTCCTGGATCCTAGGTCGATGCTCAACCGCTGAGCCACGCTGGCCGGGCCACCCTGAGGTCTTTAAGCCCTTTGGTGTGTGTGTTTAATTTTGCGCATATTTCATTTCCAGCTGATTGGAATCTTTTTCGCCTACTGTCTCTCTCGAGCTATAACAAACAACCAGTATGAGATAGTGTAACCAACGTTACACGGCTTACTCCTCTCCAACTTTAAGGTATGTTCATTTTGGTCCTCAGCTATGTCAGTCTTGGTGTTCGCTTCGTTCAGCCTGTGCACGTGATGGATGGAGTAAGTTTGCCGGAAAGGTATTGTCCAGGAATGCCTTGAAGTCTTACTGGTGCTGTGTTAGCCCCACATAGGCAGCTCAGGTCTCTAAAGACAAGGCATGGCCAGAAAGGACAGTAGAGCCTCTTCAGGTTCACCTGCACATACCCAGCCTAAAGGTCCTGAGTGGTGGTCCTCTTTCTAACAAATCTGAACCTACAGTGAAGAAAAGTGAGAATCCCTGGCAAGCATACTCTGCTCTTGACCGATAGTGGCATTTCCCTTAGTCTTTGACATAGTTATTATCACGGTCCTCTGTTGGACTATTATTAGAGCCATAAACTCATCTACCCTAACCAGGAACTAGATTTCAGGGAAATGTGTGTTTCAATGACTTCAGTATTTGAATGGTAAAATATGAGGACCGTTGCTAGCTGAATTAATCCCTGGGGCACCCTTCACATTTTTTTCTTGGAAAAAATATAATAGTTTATTAAAGAACTATCAAAAATAGGGGTGTATATGGTATAAAATAAGACCATATACTACATAATGGCAGAGGAGGTGCTTTAGTGCTGTTACTCTGGCACTTAGAAAAGTGGTTAGGGCATAGTGGGAACACATGAAGGTCGTCATTAGAAGGACAGATTAGAATGTGTGCAAGTGAATACAGTTATTGAAATTTGGGTTACATGTAAATTAACTTTTTTTCTTTCATTTTAGGACATTTACATTAGCTCCTGTGAACTACTAGATCGCCTGGTTGGAAAACTGCCTCATGTTACCCATTGACCGAAAAACTACACCGATAGTCTGATTCAATCTAGACATTTGTTTAATATGTTACAAGTCCACCATTTGTCCCATTCATCATGTAAGATCATTGAAACTTCCTTATCACCCTGAAACACTGGAAGAGCTAGTAAATTGTAAATGAAACAATGTGTGTTCCTCTTGATTATTGCTTTTCTCAATGTAGGACTTTTGAAAGGCCCTGTGGATTTTCTGTTTTGATGTACTGTTATAAAATGGGAAATTGACCCCTTTGAACCGGCCCCTTCCCAGCCAAGGTTATGTGGTTTGATTGCATCATTTGCATCAAAAAGTTAAAATGTTTAGATTAGTCTCTTTGTTCTGCTGACAGGCAGAGATTACATTGTGAACTTTAATCCCAGCCAGGAGTTGGATGGCGCCCATCAGAGTTGCCAGGTGGTGGTAATGGTCTCTGACCTAAGGCACCAAAGACTAAAGGGCACTACCACGTTCTGTGACACATCAGATTGCAGCAGACTTTTACTTTACATGTTGTTGCCTCCCAAGTTAAGGTGTTTATACTGATGTTTATATTTCCTCCATCACTTGAAAGGTTCTAATTAATGGTGTTGGAATTATTGTGTTTTCCTGAGAAATTAGCTCTAGCTGATATTTCCTTACCAGATAGATATGGCTTAATTATCAATATTGTGGTCAACTTTAATAATCTTAGTTTTGGTTTGTGCCTTTGGTTAAAGTCACTTTTAGAAAAATGTACTTATTGGTTGTTTTCTACTGAGAAAGCTAAGCCCCATATTTCTACTTAGAGTACAGTTTTAGATACAAAATGTAAAACTGAGCTATTGACTCTGTCTTTGAAAAAATTACTGTCATACTGTTGTCTGTGTCTGAATTTTTGGTTCTTTTCTTGTTTGTTCATTTGTTGCTTTTAGTTTTATATCCAACATATGAGTGAAGTCATATGGTTCTTAACTTTTTCTTTCTCACTTATATCACTTAGTATGATATTCTACTTGAAATCTATATAATCTTATTAACCAATGTCACCCTAATGAATTTAATACAAATAAAAATAATAAAACCACACAAAAAACATTGCCTCTGTTTATAAAAACCTATTCCCTGTGAAAGGATTACATTCCTTGTTATAAAAGCATATTCTTAGCATTCTTCCAGAAATCAGACTTTTTAAATTGTATAGTTTGGATTAGAAGGTTGGCTATTTTGCTTAGCATAATAATCTCCAGGTCCATTCATGCTGTCCTAAAGGGTAAGATTTCCTTTTCATATAGCTGCATAGTACTCCATTGTATAAATTACCACAGGTTTTTATCCACTCAGCTACTGATGGGCACTTGGGCTGTTTCCAGATCTTAGCTACTGTAAATAATGCTGCTATGAACATAAGGGTGCATACATTCTTTCTGATTGGTGTTTCAGGATTCTTATTATGCTAAGTGAAATAAGCCAGTTAAAGACAAATGTCACATGATATGACATATGTGGAATCTAATGAACAAAATAAACTGACGAACAAAATTGGTCCAGAAGTGTGGATGCATGAAACAGACTGACAGATCTCAGTGGGGAGGAGAGGGATAGGACAAGAAGAGATTAATCAAAGAAAATACACATATATGCGTAACCCATAGACACAGTGGGGTGGGGTGGGGCTGGGTGGAGGGAGACAAGGGGGAAAACGGACATCTGTAATACTGTCAACAATGAAGTTGAGTAGAGTTAAGCAATACATTCAGGGTAATGAAATTATTAAAACAAGTGTAAATGGGGGAAGTCATTCTTTAGTTTTGGGTTTCTTTCTACATCTATTAGTAGAACCTAGCTCATCTCTGATTGCCACACACCCACATAGTCCTTGAATTTGATGGTAAGGGGTGGGGGGAGTCAGTCACAGTTATTAAGTGGACAGAAACTACTAGTTAAGATTAATAACTTTCAAGTACATGTAAAATGCTTCAAGTGACTACAGAAAGAGGATATTGTCCATTAAGACATTTGACAGGTAAAGTGGTAAAACAGCTGAAAACCACTGACTCCTCAAATGCAGTAAATTAGATTTTTTGGTTATTGGAATTGTGGACACTGGGAAAGAAAACAACTGATAGGAGCTCCTCGTGGCTAATCAGGCTCAAATTTAAAAGCAAAGCCTAGAAGCTGTTTCTAAACAGGCCTTTCATGCAAACCGTACTTCAGGTAGAACCCTGCACTGAGCTGCTTGCTTACACTGACATGTGAGCCAGCCCTTATAAAAGAGTTTCCGGAATTATATTTCAGCCCCATCCAATAAGAGCTGCACAGCTCTATTCCCATCATCATCTTTATTGACCAAAGTGGCTCCATTATCAATCAGAACAGTGCCTTTTAGATCAATCAAACTGCAAGGATTTAGAGTTCTTCATTTGCATGAGGACAGACCAATAAGAGACCAGGGACCAGGTCCTCTGTCTATATGTTGGCTTCCCTCTGGCTCAGAGCACACTTTTCCTGTCCACCAAAGGCTGAAGCCTTCATTTCCCCAGCTGGAGCTGAAACGCCAAAGACATCACACCAGAGCAGAGAGGAGCAGACCAGCATAAAGCTTAGCGGAACAGAGCAGGCATAGCAGAGCAGAGCTGTCTAGCTGGAGAGGGGCCTCAGCCCAGGGCCACCTTGCCCCATGGTTGCCTCACAGGCATGTTGTTCCACAGCTGTGCTGCTTCATAATTGAGTGTAATACTATTTAGCTGCTCCAAAGCTGTGCTGTTCTAACAGCAGTGCTGTATCGCAATTGAGCTGTTTGAACTGAATAAAGTTTCCTCCTTCACTGCACGCCAATTTGGGGATTCCTGTTGGGGTTGAATTGGAACCAAGGACCATTGGTTGACAGAATTAATGAATCTAAAGAAGAAAATATTTAAACTATAATCAGAGCAATTTTCCAATAGGTAGTTTTCACTAGGATGGCCTAGAAGAACCTTTTAAAGTTTTTTTTAAGTAGTTTATTTAAACTTAAAAGTTTTCCCTCGGGGTTCTGGTCAAGATGGTTGGTATAGGTAAATGCGGTGCTTGCCTCCTCCCACAGCCATATCAAAATTATAACTAAACTACAGAACAACCATCATTCAGAACACCTGAAATCTGGCTAAATGAAAGTCCTACAACTAGGGAATTAAAGAAACCACATTGAGACCGGTAGGAGGGGCGGAGACATGGGGCAGAATCTCAGAACAGGCTGGTCCCACACCCACGTATGGTGGTTTAAAATTGGGAGGGATATCTTGGTTGTGGAGGTTTCCCAGATGAGCGAGGGGTCCCAGCCCCACACTAGGCCACCCAGCCCAGGGTTCTAGTGCCAGGAAGAAAAGTCTCCATATCCTCAGGCTATAAAAACCAGCAGGGATTGTAGCTGAGTGACACAGAGGCTGCTGGAGTCCCAGGCATTCCTCTTAGAGGGCCACCAAATGGACTTACTTGGACTCACTCCCTATGAGCTCCAGCACTGGGGCAGCAGCTTAAAAGGAGCTAGAGACATTTGGGGAGGAACTAACTTGTCTGGAATCAGGATGAAAGCTGATAGGAAAGCTTTCTCGCAGACAGAAGGGCTAGCAGAGGCCATTGTTCCTTTGCTGAGCCCTCCCTGCCACAGAGCCAACAGGCAGGTGCCCTAGCTGAATTTCCATCAACTGGGCTCATACTTTTTGCCCCATCCTGGTGACTCCCTGAGACCCTGCCCCTCCCTACTTGCAGGCTCATTCAAGCCATTTCCCGTGGCTTTTCCATACAACTGGCCTCTCTTGCATCATGCTTTGGAATTTCTCTCAAATAGCATCTGGCCTCAGCATGCACTGTACCTCTCCAAGTGGAGAGGCCCCAGGCCCTGCACTAGTGGTAGCCCTCCTTGGTTCAATAAGTGGCTCCAGGCCTGGAACTAGCAGCAGCAAGCCTTGGTTCACAGCTTGGCTCTCCTGGGCACCTCCAAGACCAACACAAGTAGCAGCCATCTCAGATCACTCTGTAGCTTGTGCCAGGTGGCCTCAGGCAGGGCAGGGGCAGTGGCTGACTTTGCACCTTCCGGGATGCCCCACAGGCAGTGCACCCAGTGGTCAGCTTCAGACCACCCAGGAATACAACACTACCACCTTCATGAGTAACACACTCAAGGGGAAGACTTGGTTAGCACCAAAGCCTCTCTGAAACAAGTTCTGCTCCATAGGGTCTGCTCTTGCACAGCAGTTCTCCCACTGTAGACACAGCTGATCCACACAACCAGTTGGCCTGGGGGTCAATCCCTCCCAGTGAAGCCAACATCAATGAAGGTTCAACTACAATAGGACAGTACACACAGCTCACACAGGAATGCACCTGGAATGCCCAGCTCAGGTGACTGGGGAGGCTGAGCCAATGGGCCCTACAGGACACCTATTACCCAAGGCCACTCTACCAAGTCGCCTTGGTAGAGACATAGCAGCTCTACCTAATACATAGAAACAAACACAGGGAAGCAGCCAAAATGTGGAGACAAAGAAACATGTCACAAATGAAAGAAGAGGAGAAATCTCCAGAAAAAGAACTAAATGAAAGGGAAGCAAACAAACTACTAGATACAGAGTTCAAAACAATGGTTATAAGGACGATCAAGGAATTTAATGAGAATTTCAAGGAAATTAGTGAGAATAACAGCAACACAAAAAAGGACCAGTCAGAAATGATAGATTCACTAACTGAAATGAAGAATAATGTACAAGGAATCAACAGTACAGTAGAAGACGCTGAGAATCAAATTAATGATTTGGAATATAAGGAAGAAAAAACACCCAACCAGAAGAGCAAAAAGAAAACGAATCCAAAAATATGAAGATAATATATAGAGCCTCTGGGACAACTTCAAGTGTACCAACATTCACATCATGGGGATGCTAGAAGGATAAGAGAGACAGCAAGAAATTGAAAACTTATTTTTTAAAATAATGACAGAAAACTTCTCTTACCTGGTGAAAGAAAGAGACATACAAGTCCAGGAAGCACAGAGAGTCCCAAACAAGAGGAACCCAAAGAGGCCCACAGCAAGACACATCATAATTAAAATGCCAAAGGTTAAAGTTAAAGAGAGAATCTTAAAAGCAGCAAGAGAAAAGCAGTTAGTTACCTACAGCACCCATATGACTGTCAGCTGATTTCTCAACAGAAACTTTGCAGGCCAGAAGGGAGTGGCAAGAAATATTCAAAGTGATGAAAAGCAAGGACCTACAACCAAGATTACTCTACCCAGCAAAGCCATCATTTAGAACTGAAGGTCAGATAAAGAGCTTCCCAGACAACAAAAATGTAAAGGAAATTCATCACCAACAACCAGTATTACATGAAATGTTAAAGGGTCTTCTTTAAGAAGAAGAAGAAGGAAAAAAATATCAAAAATATGAACAACAAAATGGAAATAAATACATATCTATCAACAATTGAATCTAAAAATCAAAATAAATGAACAAGCAGAACAGAAACAGACTCACAGATACAGAGACCATTTTGACAGTTGCCAAATGGGAAGGGGGTTAGGGGATGGGCAAAAAAGGTGAAGGGATTTAGAAGTACAAATTAGTAGTTACACCTGGGGGTGTAAATAGGGAACATAGGGAATATAGACAATAATATTCTAATAACTATTTATGGTGTCAGATGGTATGAGATTTTGGGGGATGATCACTTAATAAGTTTTATAATGTCTAATCACTGAGGTGGACACCTGAAACTAATATAATATTGTATGTCATCTGTAATTGAAAAATAAAAAAAAAAATTAAAAAAGTTTTCCCTCATTATTAAAAGAAAAAAATAGAAAAAATGGAAACTAGAAAGAAAACCACCACACATTAGGGTGGGTTGATGTATTTATTTTTAAGGCAGGTTTATTTTATTGTCTAGTAGTTACTGAAGTCCCTTATAGGCAATGTGTGCATATGCATACTGGTCTGTAAAATTCACCTCTGCCTTCAACATGCCAAAGGTATCCTGTGGGTTGTCTCACTTCCAGGCACCAGGTTGCTTCCTGCAAAGCCGCTCTAAACTCCTCTTTGAGTAGCGGAGATCCATGGGTATATTTTCTGAAAGTGTGGAAAGCTTGGCAGCTTTGACCTGTTCCTGTAGGGGGTTGGGTATATGTAGTAGCATCAAAGATTTATGGAAATAAATACCTAACACAAGGTATAAATGTCACTTTTGTTTTCCCTCAGAGCTCACACAGGATTCTTTGAGACATGATGTGTTTAACCTCTTGCCAAAATCCAAGTTGGTACTTTTCCAGTAATGCGGCTAACCCAGCTGATTAAATTATGAGAGGTAAAATAAATGTGCATTTTTTTTATGAAATGAGGAAATTTTGGTTCCCTTGGACTATTCTGTATGGGCTTTTGTTTGTACTTGTAGAAAAAAACCTCTTACAAGGTATAAATACCATCTCTGCTTTTCCTCAGCATACATAAGCTACATTGAGGTTTGATTTTTAAGTTTGCTGCCCTTTGAGGTTGACATTTAGCCTACGATGTGGCAAGCCCAATTTTTTTAATTTTTTTTCTCTTTCAGTAAGTGGCTTTATTTTTAATTTATGTTTTTTATTGTTTGAAACATTACAGATATCTTTTTCTCCCCATTGACCCCTTCCACCCCACCTCCACCTCCCTCCCCAGTCCCTCACCGCACTATTGCCTGTGTCCATGGGTTATGCACATATGCATATAAGTTCTTTGGTTAATCTCTCCCTACCCACCCCCATCTTCCCTCTGAGATTCATCAGTCTGATCCATGCTTCCATGTCACCAAATCTATTTGCATTTTTTTATGAAAATGAGGAAATTTTGGTTCCCTTGGGCTATTCTGTGTGGGCTTTTGTTTTCACTTGCAGAAAAAACTCTTACAAGGTATAAATGTCATCTCTGCTTTTCCTCAGCATACATAAGCTACACTGAGGTTTGATTTTTAAGTTTGTTGCCCTTCGAGGTTGACATTTTGCCTGCGATGTGGCAAACCCATTTTTTTTAATTCAAAAAGGAAAACAAAAGGCTGATATTTCAGAAAAGAATACATAAAGTGAAACAGTTACAGGAAATAAGACTGAATTTTTAAAAATCTTCACCCAAGGATATGTTTATTGATTTTAGAGAGAAGGGAAAGGGGAGGGGGGGAGAGAGGGAGGGAGAGGGGGGAGAGAGAGAGAGAGAGAGAGAGAGAGAGAGAGAGAGAGGTTGATGCGAGAGGGAACATTGATTGGTTGCCTTCTGTATGGGGACAGGGCAATGCTCCAAACAACTGAGCCACACTGGCCAGGATGAGACTTTTGTTTTTAAGTCATTTGTCTACAACTTCACCCAGATTTCTTGTGTGAGAGAAGCCATTAAAACTTAATTATGGATTTTCTATTAGATATCTCTACCCCATGGAACTTTGTAGAGTTAGGCACTTGTAAAAAGCATGGCAAATGTTAATGTTATAATGGCTCTTTAATGCTCTGTGTGAAATAAATTGTTGATCTAAATACCTCATTCCATGTAAGCCACCGTTTATATAGTAGAAACCACCTGCCCAGTTAGAAACCACTTAACCACAGAAACCACTGCTAACTTCCTCCTGGTCAAATCACTTTTTGCTGCTTCTCTTTTCTGAACTCACTGCAGTTAATGCCACCGAAGATCATTATTTTGTTCTTTGTTTTGACCTTGTAATATCCTGCTTTTCCTCCCTTTTACTGCTCTTTCTGGTTTACTTTGCTGTTTTAATGTCCTCCTACTTTTCCAGAGTGACTGTCCCCAAAGGCTTGCATTTGGCTTTCTGCTCTTAGACTATGCTAACTTTGGAGGAATTAAATGCAGATCATCATCAGGCCTAACCCCTTGCTTTCTAGTGGGACGGTTTAGTTGAGTGTTGCTCACAGCGGCTTGCTTGTATTCTCCCCTCTCCCCACCACACCCCAAAGATTAACATTTTGAACACTTAAAAATTCAAAAACTCCTCATGTCTATGGACATGAGGCACTCATATGATCTTGCCTGAACTGGCTCCTTCACCAAGAATATCAGTTTATGGGAATTGGGAGAAATGGGCCAGTTGCTCTAAAAGTTTATTATCATTGGTTCTGCCACATACATATCTCAGGTAAACATGAATTCTTTGTGTAAGATTGCCCTATTTTCTCTCATTACCACGTCTTCAAAGTTTTTATTTTAAAAAAAGTAGTGACTTGTAAAGACTCTTCACTCTTCCAAAAAATTTCTCCTTACCTTTTCTGGGAAAAGACAAGCCTTGTAGCCACATTCTCAGGGCAAATCGAACTGGCATGATGCTTGCCTGGATATAGACAATTCATAAACGCATGTATACAGCATCTAAGGAGGTGATACAACTACTCAGTCATCTCTGGAAAGGTTGAGTAGCTACATTAATGTACATAGTTAGAGCAACACATGTGAAGTACACTTTTAGAGATTTTGAGAGGTGAGGGCATACATACAGTGTCATTCTTTCATATAATTCCTTAGCAGGAAAATGGCATATAAGAGTCTTTTTGTCCACCCACTCAGTTTCTGGGCCCCAGAGGGGAAGTGAGAGAACTAATGTTTATTGAGCACTTACCAATTGTCAGCTTTTACACTGTGTGAGGTGCTTCAATCTGCTACCCTCTGCAGGGAGGTAGTGCTATTCTCATTTCTCAGACCACCCCTCCTCCACAAAAAAGCTGAAGATTAGATCAAATAATTTGTCCAAGGTCTCACAGCTAGTGAGTGGCAGATCTAAGGTTTGAACTTAAATTTGTCTGACTCTAAGGCCCATGCTTCATTTATTTTGCTGCGTTTCAATAGCAAAAAGATTATGTGGGGATTATGTTACACTAGCCCATAGTCAGGGAACAGAAGTAAAAAGAAGATTCTCCTCCTAATAGCTTTTAATCAGTCTCTATTGCATATGAAATCTTTAAAAAGAAAACCTTCATGGAAAAGAGGATCCTAGTTTCTCACACTATGCTCTCGTAGGGTGTTAGCATATAAGCACACATTTAAAACAAACAAACCTTGTTGTTACTCCCTGCCCCCACAACATTTTTGAACCAAAGATAGGATTACAGAGAGTTAATTAGAGTCTAGGGAGAGAAACAAGATGGCGGCGCAGGTAACACCTGCACCCGCCGCCTCCCGCAAACACATCAAAATCACAACTAAAATACAGAACCACCGTCACTCAGAGCCTCCTGGGATCCGGCTGCACAGAAGCCCCGCAACCAGGGAGCTGAAGAAGCATCGAGAGCGGGAGGAGGGGCGGGGGCGGGGCGGGCGGGGCCGGATCCCAGAGACAGGCCGCGGGCCACACCCGGGGCCGCGGGGAAACCCGGAGGGCATCTCGGGGTGGGGGTTTCCCGGAGGAGGGGGGGGTCCCGTCCCCACAGCAGGCCCCAGCCCAGGGCTCCAGGCCGGGAAGAGACGTCCCCACAACTCCGGGCTGTGACACCAGCAGGACTGTCCCTGAGGGTCGCGGAGGCTTCGGGAGCCCCAGCAGCTCCTCTAAAGGGCCCGGCACGGACTCACTCGGACGCTCCCTCTGAGCCCAGCGCCGGGCAGCGGCCTGAAGGGACCCGGGACACTCGGGGGGGACTAACCTGCCTGGAATCCGGGCGAGAGGCGGAGGGCGGCTTCCTCCCGGGCAGAAGGGCTGGCGGAGGCCACGGCTCCTGTGGCGAGTCCTCCCCGCACACAGCCGGCGGGCAGGCGCCATATTTGAGTCGCCAGCACCTGACTCTCACCTTTGGCCCCGCCCCATGATTCCCGGAAGCCCCGCCCCTCCCCACCTGCAGCTCATCCAGGCCATTTCCAGGGGCTTTTCTGTGCAAGTGGCCTCTCGAGCCTCACGCTTAGGACTTTCCTAAAATCTCTCAAACAAGCAGGAGCTGCCCCATACGGCTTGATAAGCGGCCCCAGGCCTGGCACTAGCGGCAGCTGCACTGGCTCATAGCTTGGCCTCTCCTGGGCACCTCCAAGCCCAGCACAAGGAGCAGCCAACTACGGTTTGCTGTGTAGCTCATGCTGGGTGGCCCTGGGCAAGGCACTGGCACAGGCTGACTCTGCACCTCCCGGGAGGCCCCAGAGACAGTGCACCTGGTGGGCAGACTCAACCACGCTGGATTACAACCCCACCACATCCACAAGTGACATTCAAGGGGCACACTTGGTGAACCAAAGCTCCACTGAAGCAAATCCTGCTCCATAGGGGTGTCTCCAGCACAGCAGCCCTTTGGCTGTAGCTGCAGCTGGTCCTCACAGCTGATTGGCCAGGGGGTCAATTCCTCCCAGTGACGCCAACAGCAACCAAGGCTCAACTACAACAGGACAGTGCACACAGCCCACACAGGGGAGCACCTAGAAGGCCCAGCTCAGGTGACTGGGGAGGCTGAGCCACTGGACCCTACAGGACACCTACTACACAAAGCCACTTGATAAATTCCAGGACACATAGCAGCTCTACCTAATACATAGAAACAAACACCTAGAAGCAGCCAAAATATGGAGGCAAAGAAACATGTCACAAAGGAAAGAACAGAAGAAATCTCTAGAAGAGGAACTAAATGAAATAGAGCCAAGCAAGCTAACAGATACAGAGCTCAGAATTTTGTTTATAAGGATGTTTAAGCAGACTATTAGGGAAATAACTGAGAAAATCGGTAACATAATAAACTACCATTTTGAAATGAAGGCTACACGAACGGAAATGAAGAATAATTTACATGGAATCAACAGTAGAGTAGAGGACGCTGAGAATCAAACCAGCAATTTGGAACATGAGGAAACAAAAAACACCCAACCAGAAGAGCAAAAAGAAAAAAGAATCCAGAAATGTGAAAATAGTATAAGGAGCCTCTGAGACAACTTCAAGAGGCCCAATATTCATATTATTGGGGTGCCAGAAGGGGAAGAAAGAGACCAAGAAATTGAAAACCTATTTGAAAAAATAAGTTTCAATTCTTTTCCCCTACCTGGGGAAAGAAATAGACTTACAAGCCCAGGAAGCACAGAGGGTCCCAAGCAAGAGGAAGCCAAAGAGGCCCACAGCAAGACACATCATAATTAAAATGCCAAGGGTTAAAGACAAAGAGAGAATCTTAAAAGCAGCCAGAGAAAAGCAATTAGTTACCTACAAGGGAGCACCCATACGACTGTCAGCTCATTTCTCAACAGAAACTTTGCAGGCCAGAAGGGAGTGGCAAGAAATATTCAAAGTGGTGAAAAACATGGAACTACAACCAAGATCACTCTACCCAGCAAAGCTATCATTTCGAATTGAAGGTCAGATAAAGAGCTTCTCAGACAAGGAAAAGTTAAAGGAGTTCATCACCACTAGACCAGCACTACAGGAAAAGTTGAAGAGTCTTCTTTAAGAAGAAGCTAATGAACAAAAGAATCTGATGAACTAAATAGATCCAGAGACATGGATGCATGCAATAGACGATCATATTTCAGAGGAAAGAGGGGAGGTGGGTGGAGGGTGGGAAGAGATTAACCAAGGAAGTTATATACATATATGCGTAACCCATGGACACAGTTAATAATAGGGTGAAGGCCTAGGGAGGTGGTGGGAGCGAAGTGGAGGGGGTCAATTGGGGGGAAAATGGGACACTGTAATACTCTTAACAATAAAGATAAATTAAGAAAAAAAAGTTAATCATAGTCTGAACATTAACCCCTTCCATTTTCTTTTAAGCATTTGTCATAGAATATTTTCTAAAGTTTATAAACTAATATTTCCTATGTTAGTAAAGATACTCAATACTTAACTGATTTCATCACATATTCCCTTGTGAATACTTTGAAATGTTAAGTGGAAAAAGACACCCCTAATGCAAACCTCTAACACACAGAAAACACACGTATGCTGGAGACAGAATCACTCTAACCCTGTAGGTACAAATCCAATCTTGTGCACATATACACCTGCACAAAGATAATCTACCCATGTGGGATAGCAGCAGTTTCCAAGGCAACAGGGCCCCCATGATGCGCCGTAGGACACCTAAGGAATTTAAAGCTGCATGCCTCAGCTCAGTGCAGACTTGAATCCAGTCCAGTCACAGCCTGGCTGAAGCAGAGGAGCAAGCAATATAGGCCCTTCTTTCATCAAGTCTTCCTTAGCCCCACCCACCCCCTTCTTGGCCTCAGTCCCATCCTGTGGCTCCGACATTGGCAGAATGAAATGTAACAGAAAACATGTCATGGTGATTATTTGAGAACTTGACTCAAAGACATACCCCAACAAATTTAAAAAATATCAAAAAGTTTAGGGAAAATTAAAAATGTAGAAATCTGACAAATCAAAGATAATGATTTTTTAATGTAAAATAGATGTTGCTTATCTACAAAATTAATACATGAATTATGAAATTATGAAATAAAATTAGAGTTCAGAGTGGTTTGTCTCCCTCTCCTACCCACCCTCATTCCCACTTTCTAGAGGGAATTACTGATAAAGGTTCCCTGTGATTTCTTCTACATTTTGCCATATACAAGTATATCTATATTCTTTTTTTCTGTCCCATAAGTGGAATCCGTGGTTAAAATTACAAATTGTGGAGCCAGGCTAATTGTGTTTGGATTCCATCTCTATACTGTATGTGTGCTTTTCACCAAGTTACCTAATCTCTTTGTGCTTCAGTTTCCTAATTTATGAAAGAAGGGTAAATAATATTACCTATTTCATAAGGTTGTTATGAGTATTAAATAACTTTCTACATGCTAAGCACTCAACCCAGTGTATGGTATATATATATATATATATATTTAAATATATCTTTATTGATTTCAGAGAGAGTAAAGGAGAGGGAGAGAGAGAGCTAGAAACATCAATGATGAGAGAGTCATTGATTGGCTGCAGCCCGCAACCCGGGCATGTGCCCTGACAAGGAATCAAACCCTGATCTCCTGGATCCTAGGTCGACGCTTAACCGCTGAGCCACGCCCGGCCGGGCTGTGTGGTATATATTAAAGCTATATAAAGTTAGCTACAATTTAAAAAATAAGTTTATTGGGATATATTTTATGTGTCATAAAGTTCATCCATTTCAAGTATATAAATCAATGATTTAATCAGTTTTAGAACTTTATCCCCACAATGAGATCCCTCATGCTTTGTAGTTAATCTCTGTCCTTACGCTTAACTCTAGGCAGTTGTTAATCTACTTTCTGTTTCCACAGTTTTGCCTTTTCTAGACGTTTCATATAAATGGAATCATATAATATGAGGTCTCTTGTGTCTGGTGCTTTTCACTTCACAAAATCTTTTTGAGGTTCATCCATGATGTAGCATGTATCTGTAGTTTATTCCTTTTTATTGCCAAATAGTATTCCATTGTATGGATATACCATGTTCATCTATCCATTTGCCAGACGGTGAACATTTCCACTGTTTCCAATTTTTGGCTATAATGAATAATGGTGCTGTAAATATTTCCATGCAACTCTCTGTGTGGGCATATGTTTTCATTTCTCTTGAATAGATAGATACCTAGGAGTGGAATTGCTGGGTTGTGTGGGAGTTTGATTTTTATTTTTATCTTCTTTAACTTCCCTCAGTAAGATTTTCTAATTGTTAATGTACAAGTCTTATGCTTCCTTTGTTAAAGTTATTTCTAAGTATTTTATTCTTTTGATGATATTGTAAATGAAATTGCACTCTTAATTTGATTTTTGGATTATTTGTTGCCTGTGTACAGAAATGCAATTAATTTTCTATATTGATCTTGTAATTTGTGGCCTTGCTGTACTTCTAATTTTTGTGTGAACTCCTTAAGATTTTCTATGGGATTATGTCATATACAAAGAGAGATAGTTGCACTTTTACCTTTCCAGTCTGGATTTCTTTTATTTATTTTACTTGACTAATTTCCCTGACTAGAACATCCAGTACAATGTTGAACAACACTGATAAGAATAGATGTTCTTGTCTTGTTCCTGATCTTAAGGGAAAACTTTCAGTCTTTTACAATTGAGAATAATGTTAGCTGTGGGTTTTTGTAAATGCCCTTTATCAGATCAAGGAAATTCTCTTGTATTTCTAGTTTGTTAAATGTTTTTATTATTAAACAATGTTGCATATTTTCAAATGCTTTTTCTGAGACTATTGAGATGATCATGCGGTTTTTTTAACTTTTTAAAATTGAAGTGATATCTTACATTGATTGATTTTCATATGTTGAACCAACCTTACATTCCAAGGATAAATCTTACTTGATTATGGTGCATAAACTTTTCCATATATTGCTGGATTTGGTTCACTGGTATTTTGTTGAGGATTTTTATGCTTATATTCATAAAGAATATTGGTCTATGGTTTTCTTGTGATGTCTTTTTCTAATTTGGGTAATATTGGCCTCATAAAATTAGTTATGAGATGTTCCCCCTATGAGTTTGTGAAGGATTAGTATTAATTCTTCTCCAAACATTTGATAGAATTAACCACTGAAGCCACCTAAATCTGTGTTTTTCTTCTTGAAAAGTTCATATAATGTTTTGTGGCTCCAGCATAAGTCTATCCTAAACAATGTTCCATATGCTCTTGAAAAAATATGTTCTCCTTCTGTTTGCTACAGTGTTCTATAGATTTCCATTAGGCCGATTTGGTTGATAGTGCTGTTCATGTCTTCTAATCCTTGTTGATCTTTTGCCTAGCTTTTCTACCCATTATTGAATGTGGGATATTAAAGTATCCAACTATTGCTGTTGCATTGTCTATTTCTCCCTTCAATTATGTCAGCTTTAGTTTCTTGTACTTTGAGTCTTTTTGTTAGGCACATATAAATTAAAACTTGTTATCTTTTCTTGTTGAATTGACCCTTTTGTCATTATAAAATGTCCTTTGATTTTAATAAAAATTTTTGTCTTAAAGGCGACTTTGTCTGCTATTACTATAGCTGTTCCGGTCTTCTTTTGGTTACAGCTTGCATATCTTTTTGCACCATTTTATGTTTAACCTATTTGAGTCTTTGAATGTAAGGTGCGTCTCTTGTGGACAGTGTATAGTTGAATCATGTTTATTTTTATCCATTCTGTCAATCTCTGTCTTTTAATTAGAAAGTTTATTACATTTACATTTAATTTCTGATAAGGACAAATTTATGTCATTTTTTAATTTGTTATCTGTATGTCATACCTTTTCATACCTCTGCTCTGCCATTGCTTCCTTCTTTTGTGATAAATAGGTATTTTCTAGTGTGCCATTTAAATTGCTTTGTTTCTTTTACTACATATATATTTCAAGTTATTTTTTAGTGGTAGTCCTGGGAATTACAATTGCCATCTTAAAACAATCTACTTCAGATGAATACTAATGTAATTTCAATACTATACAGAATCTTTGCTCCAATATAGGTCCATTTTCTCTCCATTCTTTGAGCTATTATTGTCATAGAAATTACTTCTTTATACATTTTAGTCCACTAACACAGTCTTATAATTATTTCTTTATCCAATTGTATTTTAAAGTGGGAGAGGACAAAAGTAAAAAAAACCCCAGCATTTATATTATCTTTTATATTTACTTACATAGTTACCTTTATTGGTGTTCTTTATTCTTTGTGTGGATTTGAGTTACTGCCTAGTCCTTTCAGACTAGGGAACTCCCTTTAGTATTTCTTTTTTTCTAAATATGTTTTTATTGACCTCAGAGAGAGGAAGGGAGAGGGAGAGGGAGATAGAAACATCGATGAGAGAGGAACATTGATGGGCTGCCTCCTGCATCTGGGATCAAGCCTGCAATCTGGGCATGTGCCCTGACTGGGAATTGAACTGGTGACCTCCTGGTGCAGGGAATGACTTTCAACCAACTGCACTATACCAGCTGGGCCTGTTAGTTTTTCTTGTATGTCAGGTCTTCTAGTAAAAAATATTTTCAGTTTTTGTTCACCTGAAAGTATCTTGATTTTTCCTTCATTTTTGAAGAATAGTTTTGTCAAATACAGAGTTCCTGGTTGATAATATTTTATTTTCAGTACTTTAAATATGTAATCCCTCTGCATTCTGGCTTTCATGGTTTCTGATGAGAAGTCCACTGTTAATCTTACTGAGGATCCCTTGTACATGATGAGTCGTTTCCTTCTTGCTGCTTTCAAAAATCTCTTTTTGTCTTTGTCTTTCAACAGTTTGACTAGGATGTGTGTTTATATGTATATTCTTGGGTTTATATTACTTGAAGTTTGTTAAACTTTCTAGATTTGTAGATTAAAGTTTTTCATAAAATTTGGGGAGTTTTAGGCCATTGTTTCTTCAGGTATTCTTTATGCCCCCTTTTTTTGCTCCCCTTCTCCTTCTGGAACTCCCATTGTGTGTATGTTGGTATGCTTGATAGTGTCCACAGGTCCGTGAGGGTCTGTTCATTTTTCTTCATTCTTTTTACTTTTTGTTACTCAGGCTGATTTGTCTTAATTGACCCATCTTTGGGTTCTCTGATTCTTTCTCTTGTCAGCTCAAATCTGGTTTGATCCTTTCTATTGACTTTTTTATTTCAGTTTTTGTACTTTTCAATTACAGACTTTCTATTTGGATCTTTTAAAAACATTTCGCTTTTCATTGATATTCTCTCTTTGGTGAGGCATCATTGTCATACTTTTTCTTTAATTCTTTAAACACAGTTTTTCTTAGTTCTTTGAACATATTTATCAAAGCTCCTTTGAAATCTTTGTCTTGTAAATCCAATGTCTGAGCTTCCTTAGGGACAGTTTCTATTGACTGCTCCCCCCCCCCCCCCGTGTATATGAGCCATATTTTTCTACTAGACATTTTAGATAATATAATTTGGCAACTTTGGATTACATCTCCCCCTCCCAAGGGTTTGTTGTTGTTGATATTTCATTAGTTAGGTGTTTTATTTTGTTCTGTTTGTTGGTTTTTTATTTAGTGACTTTTCTGGACAAATTCTGTTGTATTGACTGCAGTGTATGGCCATGTAAATCTACTCAGTTTAGTGATTAGATAATGATTTATCAGATATTTAAATGTCTTGAATCAAAAATTCTTCTATCCTTTGCCTAGGAGGGCAGGATATGGGTGGTGCTTTGTGCTCTTTGGGGCATGCCTTCAAAACTTGGGCAGATGCTTACACCTATTCCTCAGCCTTTACTTCTGGCTTGCATAGAGCCTTAAGGTCAACCACAGATGAGAGACTGGTGTCCTCCCAGGTCTTTCCTGGGCATGCTCTCAGCCATGCATGTATATGCAGACACCTAGATCCACAGATATACCAGAGCTCCTTAAAAATCACTGTGGATATTGAATTCCCTAGATCTTTCTTTTAAGTTTTTGGCTAGGTTCTTGATTGGCCAACTGCTAGAGGCACCTCAGGCAGTTGTGATGTTAAACAACTGCTGCTGATTGCTTGTAAGGAATGCTCTGAAGATAAGGCTTTTCTTGTGGAGCAAGCTCTGAATCAGGTCAAATACGGAAAACAGGGCTTTACAACGAGTTGTGAGACAGGCTAAATAGTGATAATATTCTGAGGATGAGATTTAATTTTTTTTTCAATTACAGTTGACACACAAGATTATATTAGTTTCATGCGTACAACATAGTTATTAGACATTATATAACATGCAAAGTGAATACCCAGATAAGTCTAGTACCAATCTGACACCATACATAGTTATTGTAATATTATTGACTACATTTCCTTTGCTATACTTTACATCCCTATGACTTATTTATAACCACCAATTTTTACTTGATAATCCCTTTATCTTTTTCACAGTATGGGACTTTCTGAGGCGTTCCAAACCTAGTCTGTTCTAAACCTTGTATATGGACTATAGTTTTCTGTTACTTTATGAGTCTGCTCCCTCTGGTGGCTGTAATGCTGCTGCTGATGCTATTGTTTTCTTTACAACCACCTTGGTTGTGAGTCTGCTTTTTTTTCAAGGCTACTGTGCAGCTGGGGAGAGGGACATGGGAGTAAGCCAAATTAAAAATGACATAAAGTGTTCTTAGAGAGGCTAAACAGATTTTCTTGATTAAATGCTCCCCAGATTGCTTCAGGCCTTTGGTTAACTTCCAGATAGCTGAAAAAGTTTATTTTTATAATTTTGCCAGCATTTTTGTCACTTTTATGAAAGAATGGATTTGCAGAAGTTCTCAGCCTGCCATTCCAGAAGTCCTACCTGGTTAGCTATTATTTTATTATACAAGCTGCTCCTCAGCTTAACTTTCCCCCTCATTTAACTCGGAGATTTTTAAAAATCAGGTCATGCAGATCTTCTGTATTGTTTCAGAATAAGGATCTGATATAAGCTGTGGGACATTTATACCATGGAATACTATGCAGCTGGAAAAAATACTATGCTTACCCTTTGGGACAGCATAGACGGACCTGGAAAATATTATGCTAAGGGAAATAAGCCAGTCTGAGAAAGACAAATATCACATAATCTCACTTATATGTGGAATCTAAGGAACAAAATAAATCTATGAACAAGATAGGACCACAGACACGGAAGCATGAAACAGACTGACAGACCTCAGAGGGAAGGCGGGAAGGAGGGTGGGAAGAGATTAACCAAAGAGCTTATAAGCATATATGCACAGCCCATGGACACAGACAGTAGACAGGTGAAGAACTGGGGAGGGGTGGGAGATGCGGGGAAGGGGTTAAGGGGGAGACAATAGGGGACATCTGTAAACTCTCAACAATAAAATAAATTTTAAAACATCAATGAGAACATATCCTCTGGTGAGGATTTAAAAAAAATAAAGAGGAGGAAAAAAATCTGAGGTCTGCAATTGAAAACCTAATATACCTCAATGCCAGGTAAAGTTCGGAGAGAGAGAGAGAGGTTTATTATGACTACTGTAAAGAAAACATCTCCCTTGTATAGGCTGATGTCTTCAATCTGTTAGTTATCTTTGGGACACTATTGTGGTTTCCAAAAGCCATGGCAAATTTGCTTAATACACAGCTTGTTCTTTTATAGCCTCCGTACAAGGCCACTCCCAGGCTATGGATACTGTGCTCCTTAAATCAGGCCAGTCCGTAGAGGGCCTGAGTGAAGAGCACGCAGCAATTAGAGGTGGTCGGAAAGATGAACAGGTCTTACTAACCTGCCACCATCAACTCCATGTTGACCTTGGGAAATTTGGTTAATGGCTCAGTTGTCAAATCTCTTAAGTGAGGCAATGAATTAGCAGGGAACAGGGAAAGCATTATAAAAGCATTATAGTGCATATTACCATGATCACATATTATTCAGAGAAATTGAACTTGATCAAGTAAGTCTCTGATAAAGGGCTATCCTTTAAATCTTTTTTTCTCCTCACAGTAATTTTGTACTTTTGTGCCTTATTGAGTAAAGTAAAAATCATATAATCACAAAGGGGGGAAAAAGCTAGTACTTTCCCTTTTAAATGTAGACTGTTAGTATAACACGGTGGTTAAGTGCATGGGTTTTGGAGCCAGACTGCCTGCCTTCATATCCTGGCTCTGTCACTTACAGGGTATGTGACCTTGGGCAGTGTCTCAGTTTCTTTATTTGTAAGATAAGAATAATAATAGCTCCTACGTAATCCATAGGATTAATAAGGTTAAATTAGTTAATAAAAGAAAAACAATACTGGGCAAATAAAAAGCACTCAATTAATGTTAGTTAGTATTGTTATTATTGTTAATTAAAGATGCTCTCATGCCCTGGCCTGCATAACTTAGTTGGCTGAGCACTGTCCCCTTGCACCAAAAGGTTGCCGGTTCCATTCCTGGTCAGGGCACATGCCCAGGCTGTGGGTTCCATCCTGGTCAAGGTGCATGTAACAAGCCGCCAATGTTTCTCTCTCACATTGAGGCTTTCTCTGTCTCTCTCCTTCTCCCTTCCTCTCTACCTAAAATTAATAAAAATATGTTTTAAAAAAAGATGCTCTCTTTTGTCCAGGCACCTAACAGGAGCCAGTAAGGCAGAGAGAGGCAGAGAACTGGTATGTATAAGAGCCAGGAAGCCAGAGACTTTCCTCCAATCCCACCAGGGAGATGACAGTTCTGATAATGGTGTTGCTGACATACAAGTCAATCATTATTCTGACCATACTATCAGGGTGTTTTGTTAAAAAATATGTCAATGTTATTTAAAATGTATTCCTTAAGCTGCTTGCATCAGAATCACCAGGGGAGGAAAGAACTGATAAAATGCAGATTTCGGAGCTTCATCCCAAACCTGCAGTATCAGATTTTCTGGGCCTGGGATCTAAGACTGTACATTTTTAACAGGTACCCCAGGAACTTCTGATGCAGACTAAAGTTTGAGAAACACCAGATCAGGTTGTATTTAGATATGCTTTGGTCAGAACACAGTAAGCAGCTAGTAACACTGACAATAATGTCAAATGGTCCCAGTATATGAATCTATATTCAGCTTGACTCAGGAGCTGCTCTGTTTTCACTTGCTTCTGCTCTCAGGGTAATGAATAGTCTTTTCTTATAATTTTTGAACTTAGTGGCAAGGTATCCTGTTCCTGGGCATACATAGTAAACAAAATTTTAATTTCTAGTTCTGTAAGGCTTTTGTCAAATAAATTTTTGATGCTGGCTGTAGCTCTTGATTTTACCAGTAGGGAGCACAGTCAGTCTATTGATATTAGGCTTTGTATAACAAAGGAGTCTGAGATGGCCTTTTCTGGGTTTTAGTTTGGAAATCTTTTCCTGGGGGCTGGATAATAAGAGACTGGGGCCACTTCTGTGTGGGGTAGGAAAGTCACCCTCAGGGTGGGATTGCTCATTTTTCAAAGATGACACAAAATAAAACTTTTAAATCTAAAACTTTTATATCTGAAAAATATGGTCTCATAGGCATGCCACTCTATAAAATGAAGTAGAGCCCTTCTTTCATGAGTAACATGCCTTCCAATTGAGCACTTCAAAATAAGATGTGCAATGTAGAGAAACATATAAGAAAAATTATGAGATGTTGAGCTACTTTATTTTTGAAAATAATGTGCTTTGACATGTGGAATTAGACACCTGGAGAGAAATACTGGAACGCTTGATGAAAGATAAATTTCAATTTTCTGTGGTTTGAGGTGTTCTGCTCAGCTCTTACAGACCATTTAATTATCATCTAAAAGGAAATGGAAGGGTGGAGGCTTGGGGGGCTTTGCAGAAAAGCTAAAACACAGATCCACTTTTTCTACCCTTCTCCCAACCCCTCAAGGTCAAAATGCCTGAGACCACGATAGCAGGGCCCTCAGATGACAACGTTTCTCAGTGTTTTCTGTACAACTTTTCATAAATTCAAGGGGAGGGATCAGTTCATTAATAAAATGCAGACACTGGGAAAACAAGCTTTAGAAGAAATGTTGGACTGAATATCAAGACAAGTAGAATTTCTGTGAAGAATTCTCTCGGTACTTGAATTGGGCTCCACTTTTAAGATGCCTAAACATAACACTGGGGAATGTTGGTTAATACTTATTGAATGCTCACAGTGAATGTGCTGTAGGGAATCCGTTTGTGTTGGTTGGCCTGAACACTGTGAATATGTTTCAAACTAATAATTTTTTTCTTCATTTTTTACCTCTGGTGGCCTAAATAGTCATCGTAGTTTCTCTGAATACAAAGGCTCCTGGGATTGGTCTATAAATTGGTTACAGACTTTATGTCTCCAAAGCCATATTCATGGCATGATGGATGGGATCCATTGGTGGTGAAAAAAATGAAAATTTAGAAAAATAAGTGTGGATTATCAGCTACTTGAAAGAAAAGGGAAATTCCCTGGGTGACGGTAAAATAGAACTTGTTTTTTCTGGCTTTAGATTTTCACATCTGCTCTGCGTATGATGTGTTATAAAATTTACACTGCTCTGCTAGACACATTTTGATTCTCCACAATGTAGAAGATGAACTTTCTCTAGTCAATTAAATTCTGTCAAAACTAAACCTCTTGATAAATAATATTCATTTTACAAAAACTGAGGAGGATTTTTGAAAAGACAAATCTGCCTCACACTTTTCTTCAAAATGGTGCTCTCTTTTGATTCCAAAGTAAGAGCTATACGTAGTTATTTGAAAGGTTTTTTTTTCTTTCCTTCTTTTTCCAACCAGTTATAAATCTCCTAGTATAACTCCCCTCCCCCCACAGTCACTGGTAAAAATGAAAAACAAATAAAAGCCTTGCAAAAGATAATATTAAATGGAATTATTTGCTTTGTGACATACTGTCTTTGGGTATAACCTACTCAATACACCACTGTATCAACCTAGGTATGTGGAGTTAGTCCTCAGCAAAATTGTGAAGTAAGCAAAATTGGTTTTGGTTCTCTCCTTACCTTCAGCCTTTAGACCTGTAGCGCCTTGACTTCACAGAGCGCTGTGCATGTTTCCCTTTAAATATTCCTTATTTGTTTCCCCATTAGTATTATTGTTCCCTTTACTCGTGGTCTCATTCTTCAAAGAAAAAAGTTAACCTCAGAGACCGGTTTGTGATCATATGAGAATGGGTCTTAATTTGTTTTACCGCTTTCCAAGTAATATATTTGCATTTAACAGAGATTTTGAGAGACAGCAACTTAATACAAAAGGGATATCTTTAATAATAGGGGTTCTAGATCCTGTAACAAATTACGAGGTGTGGCCAACACGGGCAGTTGCCTCCCCCAGCATGCCTTCTCGCTTTCTTCTTCAGTAATAGAATCTTGATTTCATTGGGTGCGAAAATGTACCTAGAACAAACTCTGTTATGAGTCTCCTTTGAAGCTACATTTGGCCCTGTGGCTAAGTTTGGGCTTATAAAATGTATGCAAAAGTCTCCTTAAAAGAGAGTGACCTTTTGTCCTGCCCAGTTTTTTGTGTGATGACAATCTGCAATGTGAACATAATGACTAGAACTGGAGTTAGCTCAGATCATGAGATGACCTTGAGAATGAAAACCACATACTGAGGATGGTGGAACAGGAGAGATGCCTGGGTCAGCTGACTGGACTACCTGCACTACCTACTTCCACCTTGTTAAGTCAAGTTATTTGGGGAATATCTGTTATATGCAGCTGAACTTAATCTTTTTTTTTTTAATATATCTTTATTGATTTCAGAGAGAGGAAAGGAGAGGGAGAGAGAGAGAGAGAAACATCAATGATGAGAGAGTCATTGATCGGCTGCAGCCTGCAACCGGGGCCTGTGCCCCGACCGGGAATCGAACCCTGATCGCCTGGATCCTGGGTCGACGCTCAACCGCTGAGCCCCGCCCGGCCGGGCTGAACTTAATCTTAAGGAGACACAAGACACATGTATTTGGGGAATCAGGCCTTTGTGGTATCTCTCAGCAAAACTGGTAGTATAATTCTGAGAAAACCATCATTGTTGGCTTTTGAAAGAGAAGTTCTCCATCTCTGAGAGCATATGGAGAATCCTTGCTCTCTTGAATTTTTCTGAAAAAATTCTGTCTCATACTTTGTTAATTATTTAGAGGGCATAGATCTTATCATGCCGAATATACTGTAAATTACCGGACCACAAAGAGGATAACCTGTTTTCTATCTGCCACAGTATCTAGCAGAGTGGAATGCTGGGTTCTTCATATCTTGTTGAACATTAGTGTAACAGTTACCCTAGATTGACATGCCCTGGTAGAAAGACACCTTCAAAGAGATAAGTAGTTTGGCCAGGCCGGGGTGGCTCAGCGGCTGGGTTGAGCATCGATCGACCTGGGATCCAGGAAATCGCAGTTCGATTCCAGGTCAGGGCACAGGCCTGGGTTGTGGGCTCGATCCCCAGCGGGGGACTTGCAGGCGGTAGCTGATCGATGACTCTCTCATCATTGATGTTTCTCTCTCTTTCTCTCCCTCTCCCTTCCTCTCTCTGAAATCAATAAAGACATATTTTTTTAAAAAGAGAGAGATAAGTAGTTTGGAGGAACAGGAAATGTCAGAGGCCAATCAAAAACCATGCTGATTTGAATATGATATGATGTAGTGTAACAAAAACATCAAAAGCTATTATTGGAGGTGTAACAAAAACATCAAAAGCTATTATTATTGGATGCACAGTGGTGCATCCAGATAGCTGCACATGGCTAGAGCAATACTGTTGTGAAGAAGCAACCTCCACTCCAAGAATTGGATTTCTGTGGACACAGTGAATCTGTGAGCGGCACACCCCATGCAAATCCCTGTCTTCTATCTGTAGCTAGTCACACTACTACTTTTTTACTCTCTACTTCACCAACTTAACTGTAGCTAGGGTTTGTACCCTAAATCCCCAACCTTTGGCAAGTGTCTTGCTCTTGGCTCACTGATGATTGATGTAGGAGTAAGCCTGAATTTTAGTAGCCAACACCTCTGTAAGTAAGACCAGCAGAAATACCGCTGTCAGTGGAAAATTCAGGATGGCAAATGATAGCATCAGCAGGGAAGGATAAATATAAACAACATATTCATATCACTGTTAGACAGCGATCATCTCGACACTGTGGAGTTGCTGGATTTTATAGGTTTGTTTTGGTTGAGGGATTTATTGTGGCTTGGTCCATTTCCCTTGCTTCAACCTGCCTCTCTCTTTCTGAGCCCTTTTAGCAGAGACAATAGGCTTGAGTGTCCAATAAAGGAACCCAAATATCAAAGCAATAAGCATACAAATGACTGATTCACTCATTAGGCTACAAATGTCAGAGTTGACTATTGATCTAAATAAAGGATCAATGCAGTCCTTGGGTAAGTAGCTTTCATGAGAATTAATTAAAGACACTGGAGGAGAATGAGGAGGAGGACTCTGGAATGAACCACGGACAATATTTGTTGTATGTACACTCCTACCTGGTTTTTAATACGAAGCCACTTTGCTTTCTTGTTAGGGAAGAGCATGCTGTCAGCAAAATTATGCCCCAGAATAAAACTTCTTCAAAAAAGGAAAGCCAAAATAAAATCATTTTTAAGCATATAAATAAAATAGATCCACGCATTTCCTGACAGCCTGAATGAGAAGGTCCATATTTATCTCAGTAAGCTTTCAGCATTAGACTTTAGGAGCCAAAGTGACAGTTTTGGACTCAGCCAGACAGTGAGCCTTATATATAAAGACTCAAAATAGATTTCCTTTGTCCCTAGTCCTGCCAAAGAGCCATTTTAGGTGCGTAGGAGAGGCACCGAGCACACTAATGCATAGTGCCCTTATGCTGAGTGGGAACAATGGATGGCTTCGCCTTACCTGACTTTTCTTGATTGGAATTTAGAGCACCAAAAAATCTGAAAGGTAATATGTTTCTTGTGATTTCATGGCAAATGTGTTTTTTGCCTTTCTTCTTTTTTTATACATGGAACCATTGAAAACTGAGAGGAAAATGCAAAAAGTTTGCCTTTGTATAATGGAAACAGATAATCGAGCTGTGGGCAATCATCTCTGCTTTTGATCATTCTGGGATTAGAGGAATCCTTCATACTTGTAGAAATAGACTGTGTCGAAAGATACAGAATACCAAAATAGATTTGAGTAAGAAGAACTTTCATCCCAAATTTCAACAGAACTCAAGGCCAACTTTTTAATATTTGAAATGCCTTGTAACTGTTCTCTTTTACAACCAGCTCCTTTTCCTCTACCTTTTTCCCTCCCTTCTTTCTCATTGCCTTTAATAAAAAAAAAAAAAAAATTAAAGGCCACTTCTAGGATTTTGATACTGTGTTAAGTTCTGGACAGAGCAAAATAAATGGGAGAGAATATGGGCTCTCTTTTACAATTTGCAAGTAAACTCATATGTAAATATAAGTGCTTTGAGTGATATATTAATTTATATAGGCATAGAATGAAGTAGAGAGGATTTGGGTTTCATATTTAGGTAAGAGAAAAATGGGATTTTTTAATCTCTTCAAATTAGTCAGAGAAAACTCTGTAAAGGAGATGGGATGACTGCTCAAATAGAGGAGCAGGCTAATGTCCCTGAGATAAGCAAAGGGGGTGGGTAGGGTTATAGGAGAAGGAAAGGGATATGAGATGGTGGTTAAAGGTGGTTTGAGGAAGGACTATCTGAATGCAATTTAGGCCTGATCCTTAATTTAGTAAGTAGCTATTACAGACTTTCAGGAAAGGAAATGGCATTTATAAATTCTATAAGTGAAAAATAAACTTTATATAAAAATATCCATTCTGCCTTCAGTCTGCTGCCTGGGAACTTCAGCAGGGAGGAGGCTGTAACAGCTGTGCTAGGAAATAACCTGTGCCCTGGGCCATAAACATGATGGAAGGGTGGTTTAGGAGAACAAGCTGGAAGTATTTGGCATGAGACGAGTGGACGACAGAGATACATTACAATTACTGTAAGGTCTCTGGCTTGGGAGGTCCAAGTTACTTTGGTGTCACTCCTTGTGATGGCTTGGCTTAGGGCAGGTGGTAGAAGTAAGAGACGCAGCTCTAGCTTCAGCAGGTTGGCCTGCGGCGTGGTGTAAGGAGCCTTCACAGGACTCCAAAGAGAGTCAAAACTCTACGACAGGAGGACAATAACACACTTGTTTTCAACTTGGCCGGGGCCTCTATGGAGGGCCAGACTCGTGGGCTGGGGTTTGTATGTTTGCTGTTTACCTGAGCTTGGAGTGATCTGAAAGCTTCTTTAAGCACGTCCTTGTATTTTCTTTTGAACTCTTGGTCTGCCTCATTGAGGGGGCTCATACTTTCCCAGTGTGAACTTACGTGGTGGTTGTGGTATCTCATTCAAACAAGAAATGCTTCCTGAATTAAAATATTACTAGGAACTCTTAGCCCTAAAATGTGACATGGAAACTTCTATAATGTGCACATGTGTGTGTGTGCGCGCGCGCATGTATGTAGCATGCCATATACAACTGTAATTAATTGTCCTGTATAAGTTATTTCACTTGGCCTTATATAGTTTGGGTGTCTTATTTTTCTTTGGAAATATAGAGTACACCTTCTACTTCATTTGTATCCCCCACAGAGCATAGTATATATAATAGAATGTGGACTGCATGAAATTGAGCATCTCGGGAATTTAAAATTATTGGTTGATCTTAAAAAAACCAATGTTAAAAATGAATAATTTATTGAAAAACAATGATAGAGAACATCATAAATTCCATACAACCTCAAGTTAATTTCATATATTTTACATTTTTCTATTTCAACTATAAATTAATGCCTGTTATGATCATTGAAGTACTACAAAATTCTCAGATGTGTTATAAATCATTAATAAAAAGAAAATATTTTCAGTGATGCTGCATCTTTAGTTATGCTTTATTGTGTTCTCCTTCTGTGAGAACTGGTAATCTAACTAGAGCATGTATGCTAATTATCAATTAATGGCTGGCCAATCTTAACCCATCCCTGGGCAAATCTGGTTCTGTTTGCTTCCTCAACTAAATAGGGGAAACTGAGTCCTGGCCCACAGGCAACTTGGTGAAGATTTTACTCTTTGAAAATGCTTTTCTGATGGAAAGTGCCAGACAGATACTTTCATGACACAGTAACTTTGAAGTTGAACAATAAAGGGGCTACTTTAAAATGAAACCGGAAGGGGTGACAGATTGGTCAACAGGGATTTTGAAACTAGAACTGGCTGGAACGTCAAGGTTAACATTATTCTCCAGCCACTTCTTTTCGTCTCCCACTTGTTCCTTTTCCCTTCCCCAAGCAAAGTATCAGATAATCTGGAACTAGGCCTTACCTTTCCTTTTAAGAAAGTGGCATAATGCTAGTTCCTTGTGGTTTTGGAAGGGTGGGTGGGGGGGAGTCCCATTTGGCTCCTCACCTCAGTAATTTCCTATGATGACTGTTCCTCTGAATGATATTTATGGGTCCACTTTTCCAGACAATTGCCTTGGAAAGTTATGTAATCAGATGTTAATCTAAAGACAAGTCAGACTTAAAGGTTATGGAGTGTTGAATTTGTCCAACGTTGAGCTCCTGTTCACAGGAGAGCCTGGGACTCCTTTTGTGCTAGGTTAGCTTTCTCCTTTGCTGAGTCTGAGCACTTGGAATATTTTAGTGTTGGCCTGCTGTGACTCACTGCCTGTCCAGTGGCTTAATAGATGCTTAAGCGGGTCCACAATATGTCTCACATAATTAAATATCGGTGCTATGCACAAAAGGACACGCTTTTATGCATTAGCTATGGGGACATTTTATCATCAGGCTCTCATTTCCACTTTCTCAATACAGCACAGTAAAATACGGTATTTAAGAATTTTTATGCTTTGCTCTTTCCTATCCCCCAAACCTGATGAAATGCAAGTTTCCATTTTTGTCATCCATGGTGAGCAGATCTGTTCCATCTCAGTTGCAGGAAATATTCTTAGCAAACACTTACCCAGTGTGTTCAGCAGCAATCAGGCCATTGACAATGATGTAGAAGTTTATTAGAACATGAGAGAGGAATTACCAACAAGTAATTCCGGAGTACTGGCTACCAGGAGCCAAATGCCTCATAGGCAGAAATTCATTGAATAGCATGCATTTATTATATGTTGGCTGCCTGAAGTTTAAACAATGATCTCCAGCTTGCTACTAGACCCTCCCCAGCATGCGAGCCACCCACCAGTTGCAAGGCATGATGACCCGACAGATAACCCGCCCTCCTTGGTAGCAGTAGGGATATGGGTAGTAACCTAGTAAAGGTTCACAGACGCGGCGGCAGTAGCGGTTGCCTCGACGGCAGTAAATACAACAATAACCTCTCTCATCCAGCATGGGGTCAAATTCTATTCCATTTTCAGTCTGAAAGAAGAAGAAGCCAGTGTTGGAAGGGAAGGTTCACTAGGAAGAGATCTACCAAGCAAGGGAGAACTATAAGACTATATGAATGGGGGGGGGGGGGGGTCTGGTGAGAAATTAAGCTCCTTGGCCTGATCATGGAGATATCTCAATAGAGATCAAGATTGACTTTGAATGAGCCTCCTGGGGATTCCGAGTTTGTTAAATATTTTTTTGTTAGAATAATAATCTTTCTCCTTTCAATGACTTTGATCTGAGGGATAGTGAGCTTTTGAGGAGGGCTTTGTTTTTCCTCTAACAAGAAAACAGAAAATAACTCACATAGTCATTTATTGGAAGTTCTTCTTCGCTTGCTTGTCTGGTGTGACGAGTCTTCTCCATCTTCACTTGAGGGACCACCCACTGCTCGTTTTGTTCAATGCCCTTTTTTTCGGTGGTAGGAAAGTGAAGATCTTCACCATCCTCCTCAAAGTCTTGTAACTCCGAAACTAAGGTAAGAAATACAAAGTAGATATACAACTGCTTTGCGAAAGTTTCTGAAAGAAGTGATTGGGAGAATAGCATTTGGGGGTAGGGATTTTTCCCTGTGTCTTCTCACTGCCATCATTTAGGCGTACATGAACCACTTTTCCAAACTCTTTCAACTGATATTTTAAGGAGATTTTCCAAAACAAATTAGACTGTTCCCATGTAAACAGATTTCTTCTTTGCTCATTTGATATTAAACATTTACTGCTTTGCCTCGTTAGCATACCAAATTAAAAACTGAGGACAGGGGACCTCTGTGTCTTCCAAAATGATTTTACCCACGGTAGGTACTCAAATATGTTTATGTTGCCTGATTTGATTTAGGACCCTCTATCATCCTCCTCTTCCCTTCTTTTTCCTGTTTTAAACTTTCTATTTAGAAATAATCTTAGATCACAGAAGAGTTGCAAAGATAGTATAAAGTTCCTGTACACCCTTCACCCAGTTCCCTAATGTTAGCATCCTACATAACATCCTACATAATAAAATGATCAAAACTAAGAAATTAGCATTGGTACAATACTATCGACTAAACTACAGACTTTATTCAGAGTTCATCATTATTTCCACTAATGTCCTTTAGAAAAAGGATGCTGAAGCAGAAATTCTAGAATGCAATTCAGGATACCACATTGCATTTAGTTGCCATTTTTAAGGCACAAGAGTACCGATAGGTGCCTGCATTGGTTAGAGTTGCCCCTCTTGGGTAATATAGCCATCTATGCTGTACAGAATGAGGGAAGCCAAGTTCTGTGTTAGCTGGGCAGGAAAAGATATCCAGAGACCTTTGTCTTCTCTATGGGCTGACTGGAAGTTGAGCTGGACTCTTCTACTCTGGATCTCTAGCCCTCAATTACTGTTATAGCAATTCCTAAAACAGCCACAAAGACATTTGTATTGCAGTGACTGTCCTATCATCTGGGGAGAATGCCACCATTTGACACAGAGAATCCTTCTTGAGACAGCAGAGCATTGTTTTGGCTCTTCTCTCCTCTGGTCTTGGGTTGAACACACAGTGGTTTGAGCAATAGTCTGGTAACCCGATTGCAATGAATATAGATGTGCTAAGAAAGACAGATTAGCTTTCTGCTACCATTGGTCACACTAGGGTGATGTTACCTTTGCTGGGATATTTAAAAGCCTGTCAGCATTAATTTATCTGATTTATAACTTGGCTGTGAAAAATTCCCTCCTCACTGGCAGTCAGCATATACAGTTTCATCTAAGAAGATATAAGCAGATCATTTGTTTTCCTAGAAATGTAGTCTCTGAATGCTGGGAACATTAACCTGTTACTGACTTTGGAAAGAGGGGGAAGAAGAGGAAGAGAGGAAGGGCATACCTGCTATTAGAGTGGGATTGATCCAATACATGGTCACATTATCACAAACCTCCAGAATTTTGGAATTTTTAAGAAAGTCTCGGTTTTCAATAGGCTTTTCTGCCGGGACCCAAATCACCGACTGTTCAAAGAAAGTTGTGGTAATTTCTTCATTCTGGGAGAAGAAAGTAGTTCAGAGTGAGGATGGGCAGAGGAATTAATAAAATGAGTGAGGCATTATAATATACTGAAAGAAAAATGCACACAGCTGTATTTTGAGTCTGAATAACAATGTACATCCCAGGGCTGCCCGGGAACTTGCTCTGTGCCTTGCATAGGGTAGGTGGTCCCCTTGGGAGAGTCAAGAACCAATCCCCCTTTCTAACAGTAAGGTTGTTCACTGAAAGAGGAGCTTCTCTGCTACCATTTCACTTACAGTCAGGAAGGCTCTCCATCAATATGTGGACCTCCTATTGGGCCATGTAACTTTTAATTTGGGCTCCTGGAATCCTGAGTGACTTACATTTGTTTTCTCTCTCTTAAATGGATGTTGTGAGTGCCTGCCTTGTTTTAGGTTTGCAAGGATTTGATCTGAAAGCGAAAAAACTGTTATAATTTAAACCGATGAGATCAGTGAAATAGCAACCAAACCCAATAGTTTGGTTTTACAAGATTTGCCTGTGAATAGTAGCTAGATGGAATGCAGAAGATGTCCTTTTTGTTTTAAAGTCAACTCCAGCTTGTATCTTGACTGACCTCACCCGGATTTAACTCCTTTCATTCTAGATGTTTAGTTTGTCTCACAGAGTGTTATCCCTTTAGGCAGCCTTTCTTATATTGTCCAGAATGCTGCCTTCTCCTCAGTTTCTAGTACTGGAAGTCGTTGTCTTGTATACTGTGGATAAAAAGGGGCCACATACTAAACCCGACAAGCTCAGGGAGGCCTGCATGGTGGCCTTACAAACTTAGAGACCTTAATTAACCACAAAGGATGGTCCGAAACGAAAACTTCCTAACTAAAAGCAAGTCATGACAAGTACTCAGGTCCTAGGCCAGCATCTTCCTTGACAAAGGTCAATCTTTACCTGGAGTGAGCCTGTCTATTGTCTTTTTGCATCTAGGGTGACATGCCTTTGGAATGTCAGAGTCATCTCATTTTCCCAGACCCCTCAGGGCACAGTCTCCCACCAGAGCAGAGACCACAGAGCCCCTCATTGTTACCTTGTTCCCCTCCTACCATCTCTAGGTGCTGTAAATGTTAGTTGTGAACTATCCTGTACCCACCAATGTAAAAGTATGTGTCTCTCCATTTTACTCTTTATATAATCTCAGAGATTCTCCCACTTTGCTTTCTCCAGGCTTTTATCTTCTCTGATTCTAATGTATAAAATAAGGTGCAAAACTGCCACTTTCTGGAGCATTTTTTCAATCCGTTGAGATTTTTGCTTCCTGGCAATTGTTGTTAGTTTGATTCAAATGAACTCATAAAAATTCTTACAGGTTTGGGCATTTCTTATGTTGACAATATCTAGATCTTACTCCTTGTCTTTTGGGGCTTCAATATTCCACCCTCCCCCCCTTAATAAGGCTTTTCCTTTTCTCTTTTGTTTTGTACTAGCTTTATGGTTTCAGTGTTTTTATTTATTCTGTGAAATCTGGCTTTGTACAATTTTCCCCTAATCATTTAAAACTCTCAAGTCTTAGTTCTTTTGCTTTTTTGTCTATAAAGACCTTGGGAGGCACTGAAAGGGACTGTATAAAATGAGGTTTGTGTTCTGACTAGCTTTGTTAGCAAAATCAGGGCTATTTTTATACCTGCTTTGCATGTTTAACATGCATAAACCATGGATGCAGAGGTGAGGGAAATTCAGAATAAGAGGGTTTTTGTCATTCAGGGTCACACATTTGTCTCATAAAAAAATCTGCAGCCTGAATATAAAAAATAGGTTTTTCTTGAAGATAAAGTAATAGTGCTGTCACGAGATGAATACATATGTGATTTAAAAGATTCAGCAAAATTAACTGAAGAATAAATTAGGGCCAAAATGAGACATTATGGATCAGTGCCTTTATTTATTTATTATTTATTTATTTATTTATTTATTTATTTATTTATTTATTTATTCAGAAAAATAAATCCTGTTGTTTCAGTTTGGACTCTAATTGCTGGCTGGTCCTACTCAAAATCTTACATTATTTTCTTTAAAAAGCAGGATATGCTACTGGGAATAGTAGCTTTTTATCCTATTCATTCTCCTTTTGTCTTACCCTTGCCTCCTATAGAATGTCTAATATCCTGGAAGATGTTCTGTTCCTCAGATGCGTCTAACTTATGCTTATTTTAAAAAATCTCCTAAGTTTTTACTACCATGGACCTTAGGAAATCTTATTTTTCTTAGAAATTCCAGTACCAAGTGTCTGTAACTTTTCTGGCCATGAAGAGGCCAGTAGCATGTGCATGGGAACCAATGACAGCTCTGAGACTTGGATAAGGGAAAGGAAAAAGTGCTCCCACCCCACCTCGCCCCCCAAAAAAGTAAGAAAAGGAAAAGATAAATGGGTAGATGAGAATTAAGATGGAGAGAGTGGGTAGGAGAAAAGTAAAAAATAACGGGAGAAAAAGGTATTTACAGTATAGAGAGGACACCATGTCACTGGCATAATTTCACTAGATTTACTAGTTAAACTCTAAAAAAATCCTAAATAAACCAAACAAACATTTGTTTCTTCCTGGCTACAGTGGGGATATGCTGTCACAATATAGCCTTAGCTAATGTTTCCTTTCTTCCTCCACTGATAGCAACATTGTGTAATTACAGACAGAATGTGAGAAAAAAAATTAAGAGCCTCAGGGGCTTTATTAGATGTCTATATTTTAGGCAATAATCTTTCATCTCCCACTAGGCTTTCAGGGGCCATTCAATAATTGCACCAGTAACCTGGCCTAGCAGTGTGCTTTCAGAGAAATTGCATTACACTGTAGTTTTCACCTTCTTTGCTTTTGCCTTTCTCAGTGAAATTAAATGTGGATTATTCCATTAGCAGCCCAGCATAAAAGGGTATGCTGAATGAACTGAAATCTTTAAAACAGGTGAATGTTATAGTGTGACAGAAGTGGCAAGGAACCCCAGTGGCCTTGGAACTTTTCTTTCTAGGACTTTATCTTAGGCAGGATTGATTTTGTGCTACTGCTCACCGCTTTTACTAGAAATCTTTGGTTTGGGAGCAAAGGTACATAATTTTAATGGCTACACAGGTTTAAAAGTACAGTGTTGGACCTAAAAGCACGGATTTATTTTTTTGAAAGTCATGAGTTCAAGATCCCAATGTGCTCCTCACTATCTGTGTGACCTTGGGCAAGCCACTTTTCGATTCTGAGTCCCAGTTTCTTCAACTGAAAATGGGGATAATAATAGTACCTATTTATAGGGTCCAAGTGAGAATCAAATAAGAGCAAAGCATTTAGTACAATGACTGGCACATAGTTAGCACCCAATAAATGATGACTTTTTCTGCCACTATTATTCTTACATACCTCATCTATTTCCTCCTCTGGTTCAGAAAATTCAGGAATCACTTTGATCTGAGTTTTGATGAAGCATTTTTGAAGACCTACAAAGTAGATGCCAGTGTATCCCTATAAAACAGAAGAAACAAAACAAAACACAACACCTCCTGAAATAGCCACAATTAATGAGTTCCATTGTCTGTCAGGGCCCTAGGCTGGCAAAATTTGAATTCCAAGGGAAAGCTTTGTCTTATAATTTAAATGAAGGCTACAGGCTATTTTAAACTCAACTAGATTCTAATATTTTAAGTGGGAAGCCTTTGGGGGAAAATATCCAACTTACATTTTTAAAGTCATGTACTTCCAATGTTTCATCAGTGCCATTTCCACTTCTGAATATTTCAGTTCTGGTTACAGGATCAATTTCCATGTAAATCTTCTTCTTCTCTCCATTGCTGTAGAAAGTGTGCTCCATGTCATATGTCTGGAAGAACAGAGAAAACAAGCTCTAAGATACTCAGTGTGTTCCTTCATATGACACTTTAATTGGGCAACCTCTGGGGTGCCTTTTCTTTCCAGAGTCTTTGTAGTGAAGTGCCGTCTCAGCAGTTGCCACTGGGAATTTTCTGAGACTCAAGATTAAAGTGAGGTGCTTTCTGGCACTGGGGCTGATTTGGGGATCACTTTGGAGCCAATATTTTGTATTCAAGCCAAGTTGCTGAACTAATTATTATGAATTCCAACAAACAGCAAATGATATTTTGCAAATTAGCCTATAAAGTATTTGTGTTGAGCAGAGGGATCACCTAAAACCTGTGGCGTTCCTTTAAACTGCTACTCATACCTGCCTTTCTAAGTGCTTAGTGGTCACTCCTCCCTCCCCATGAAATTTATTAGGGCTGAGACAAAATTTGAACACATTTAGAATTTTTAGGTATTGTTCTTTATCTCTGTATCTCTCCAGGGCTTTAACGTTGATTCCACAGTCTTTTTAGAATCTGAAAACCATTCTCCTTGGCCAATTTTAGGTAATAATCTTACCCTGGTCTGAATTGCTTTCTTTTGCCCTTTAAACTCCAGGAAACATGTATTCCCTTCCTTTAACCTTATCTTTTATAGGTTAACCAGCACTCCCCACCCCCTCAGTTTAGTCCTGAATTCTCTTTGCCAGACATGATTTAGTTGGTTTCAAGGTCTCCAGATTCTCCTACATATAGAATCCAACAACTGTGTCAAGTGCCTTGCACTAAGTAATATGGAGTCTCCCAAGAAGAATGCCATGGAAAGGTTGCTTATCAGGTCATTCTTGAGTGGTTGAAATAAAACCCTGGACTCTCTCCTGGCCTCTAAAAGAGGCAATTCTCTTTCTAAGGACCAAGAGGACCAGTCCTACAGAGTGTCCCAGTTTAGGAGCAAGCCCATCACTTATAACTGAGGACATTTTTATAGCCAAATGCAAATTACAAGCCTAAAGGAATTTGCTCCCTGTCACAAACCAGGCCAGACCTGATGGTGCCATATGGAAGTCTATCTTATCCCTGTTGTTAGGAGGCCTTCAGCTATCAAGTTTCTTTATGCTCATTTTTCCTTACAAACATTTTTTTTTTTTTTGTAAACTAAAAGCTTGAAAAGGGAAATCATCTAAGAGCAAATGTTGCTTTCTAATGATATGATTCCCATTGGCAGCTATTTACAGCTTGCACTGGTTTATGTTGTTTTTTAAAGTCTGCCGGTGTCTGTGACATGTTAGTTTAACCTGGTCAAATTTTCCCTAACTCAAGAAGAGAAACAAGTTGGAAGAGTTTGTAGAAACGATGTTACTTCAAGCGTGACATGTCTGTGTAGTTGCTGAATAGGAGAACAAGAGACAATGTCCTTTACCTCTTGGTAACCCTACAGTGCCTTGGACATGGCCAGCACTTAAGTATTTGTTGAATAAGTTTTCCCCACCAATGGCCATTTCTCATCTTCTTAAAGAGAGATTTTGAGCATTGGTAAGGTATTTTAAGAGCCTGTATTTTAAAAGGGAATGTAAGCAGTATTTAGAACCTTCCAGCAACTGCAGAGTTAACTCAGGAAGTCTGGCCTGGTTTGTGACAGGTAGCAAATTCCTTTAGGCTTGTTATTTGCTTCTAGTTATAAATATGTCCTTAGTTCCAGCTCTGCAGCCAGCTTGAGAAATTTCTACCTATGGCAACAAATTGAGCTCTCAGTTGGCCTGACCTAAGAAGAGGAGAGAGGCATCTACTTCAGTTCCAGTCTTGTCAGATTTCCCAACAGGAGAGAATTTCTTTAGAAATACTATCCATTGTTGAGACAAATGTCGACACCACTAGTCATTGGGGGCGGGGTAGGGTGTTTGTTTCATCAGTAGCAGCACTGATGGATTATTGCATGGAAAAATGAGGTTAGAGACTAGGGGATGTTGGAAGGCTGCCTACCTGGGCAAAAGAGAAAATACAGGCTGTATTTTCAATCACTTGTAGAAGACTATGGAACCATACTGGTGACATTTAGAATTTCAGTGTACTTTTGTGGAATGAGTTTTCCTGCATTGTTGGCAATGCACTTCACTTGGACACCTTGCTAGATGAAAACTATTGGAAACTGCCAAGCTCAGCAGATCTTAATTATTTTTAACATTCCTTCAGAGTTTTGTTTTGTTTTGTTTTTGGTGGAGGAGGAGGGGGGGGGTCTATTTTGATTGTATTCCTTAACCAACTTGTTGGCTTTTGTGTTAGCAATGGTAGGTTGTTAAATAGAGTGGGAGCAGAATGACTTCATTTATGCGTGAATCCTGGGTGGGGTGGGGAGCTATATATTCACCCAGATGGAATTCTACTATCAAAGGTGTCCTTTTGGAACAGACTATCTTTTGTCTAGGAAGATGATGCCGGTGTCTCATTTTGGACTGTTTGGGGATGAGTTAGAGCAAATCCAGACATACTGTCTCGCCCGGGTCCCTGCGGAGCACATTGACCGGATAATGGCTATGCAAGCTCCACTGGCCCATATGAAGACTGAGCTCATGCCTTTGGCCTCAGAAGTAATTTTCTCTCTACTAAGCTCACTGGCTCAGGGGCTGAGGGTCTTTCTGGAGATGGAGGAATAAATGGTTTTGTCTTCTCCAGGCACAAGCTAAAACAGAGACAGGATGGCTGGCCTGGGAGAGGTGTGAGTGGGCTCCCAGTAGCTCGCCTCAGAGTGCCCCCAACTCAGCTTTGTTCCAGGAAGGACAGAGTATGATGACAGACTGGGAAGTTTAATCTAAGAAGGTGTTTCTAGCTTCCCTTTTCTGTTCTTGTTATATCCTGTTCATTTTGTACCCTCCTAGTCCTTTCCCCTCTTCCAATTTCCTTCTAACCCCTGTCTAGACATCTAGGGATCTCCTGGTGCTTCAGGTACCTTATGTCAAAGAAAAAAAATCAATCTTATAAATGATTTCACACTAAGATGTTAGCTGGGTATTTATCTGTTAAAATAATTGAGTGCAATACTTAAAACTCAAAGGAATGAATTACTAATGTATTTTAAGTACAATGGCACCAGCAACAGGAGATATTTGGGGAGGCAAAGGCATATTTCCAACACCACTCGATAGGGTTCTTACCCCACCCACACATAAGGTTGGTTTTAACCGTAAGGACCAGCACAGTGGAGTGGAACCAGGAAGCCAATGGAGTGAAATATGACTCAGAAGTGAAATGAGATACGTACATGGTGAAGCCCAGGCAGTGAGAGATGTAAGAAGACCACACTGACAAAACATGAAGAGAATATAAACTCATTTCTCTTCCCTGCCCAGGAATTCTTTCCTCGGTCCAATTAAATCCTCTACTCAGGCAGCAAATGAGCCCTAACATCCCCCTTTCACAGTTTGCCCTGTTTTCTTGCCTCAATTTGTGACAATCTCTGAGATCAGAAAAGAAAGCTTTTTTATAAAGAGTAAAGCTGCCTCAGACCTCGGTGTGATGGATCTGTTTGGGGGGCAAGTAGGTTTAGCCTGCCCTGAAAGGGATTTGAGGGCATTTGGCTTAGGTTTGTTTTTTGAAGCCTGTGATTAATCTAGCTGCTCTTCTCTCCACCTTCATCCTTTACTGTCTGTTTATGAGGTACACTCTCCAAAGGTGAAATACATGCTCAGAATAGCTGGCTAGCAGGTATTAAGCTCGAAGGAAGGGAAGGGAATGCATTGTACCATATTATTACCAACCTAACCTGTGGGAATTAAAGGGCCTCTGGGTATTTCTTTACCAACACAGAGCAGACAGATTGTTTCTTATGCAAAGTTGGACTTCTGCATCTTCAATCACCAGTTCTCAGCCCTGAAAAAAATTGGCATAAGCAGCACAGACATTCCTCTTTTTCAACAAGAAAAATACCATTTCTTTCATCTACAGACTCAAGCTGGCTGGGAAGTTTTCCTCTACTCATTCCCTCCCCCACCTATCCATTATTCTTAAATGCAGCTGAAAAACAGTGGAAAGAATCCTCAGACCAGATTCTAGTTCTAGCCTCAACTCTGCCATTTACAGGCTGTGTGACTTTGGGCGAGTCATCAAATGTCTCTGGAGGCTCCGTTCTCATCTTTATCCCCCACCCCTTGCCAGATACAATGTTGAATAGCTGACAAAATCAATTCTGCTCATATTTGGGCTGATACCTGTCAGGTAGACCAGTGGATTGCCACTACCTCTTGATCACTTGGGTTGCTGTCCCCTTACAGTCCAATTCCACTCTCAGCCACTAAAAACAGGTCCCTTTGAAGACCCAGGTTTACCTTGTTGATGCCATGTAAGTTTCTTAGCAAATGCTGCCTTAGGAAAATGAAGAGACTGAATGAGAATGTGCCCACAGTAGCCAGAGTCCTGATCTACAGAATCAGAGTGACCCTGAGTAGCCTAGAGCAAGAGCTGGCCCGGTGAGAGTTTCTATTCAAAAGTGGGCTGTCTCCCACAATGGTTTAGGAGGAAAATAAAATGAAGAGAAGTCTTCTTTTTCAAAATGCAGATATGGCACTGTCTGGTGAAGCTCAGTCACCCTGTTAAAGCTATTCAAGCTACAACTCCAACTTTTTCCTTGAGGGTTTGAATGCTTCTCCAGACCCACATGTCACCCACCAAACTGCTTTGTAGGAAAGCCCAGGGAACTTGGGGAGGAAAGTTGTATCTCCTGTGTGTCTCAAAGAGGAATGAAGAAAGTTGGTCTCTGGCCAATGCTAGCATTAGATAGTCACAAGAAAGTCAGACCCAGACTTAGCCAGAAGGTACTTTTTCTGAGCAAATGATTTTCAGCCTAGAATGATATTGGGCTTGAAATCCTGAGTGAGACTGTTTTAATGGTTGTCTGTAGTTGAGGTGGTGGGGATGGCAGAAGGATGCTCACCTATCCCTATCACTTCTCATCTCATGCTGGTAGTATGTAGATTTGAGGGGAGATCTCAGGGAATTTTTTGATGATTATGTGGGCCTTAGAATTTATGGTTTCCAAACAGCCCTAAAGTCACCAAAAGTTCCTAGATATGGCAGGAAGAACAGCTTTAAATTAATTTAATTTATTATTCTTCTGCCTCATTCTACAAAGCATTGGAGGGAATAGGCTACAAGATCTGTGCTACGTCTGAAAACTTTCAGTTTAAGGGCTGGATTTTTCCGACTTGTTTTCTCCATGTTGGGGTAATTAACTGGTGAGTTGGCTCCTGGTTGTTTCAAGTTAAATGTGCAATATGGGGAGCTTTAAGCAAGAATGTGTGCTTCAAAGTCCCTGCACAGTCACTGCCTGGAAGTGAAGCCTCAATGTAATGCTCTCTCAGAATCTCTGAGACTGAACAGATCCCCTTGCTTGGTTAAGAAAGCTGAAAACAAGAGGTCGATGGATTGGCTTTCATTCAGCCCAAGTGGCTCTTGTATGTGGTTGTGGTTTAGGGGGCCTGTTAGCCTATAGGGGAGCTCAACAACACACCCAGACTTATTCCTCTTTGTTTCACTTTATTTTTATTCCTTCCTCTCTTCGGCATGCATGTGTGTGTGCTGTGCATGCATGCACACATGCACACACACATGCACATGTGCTCATGCCTGAGGTCTGTAAGGAGAGGGAGGGAGTCAAGTATGGTTTAGTTCCCATTTGGGATCAAGAATTTTGGATCTTTTGTACACACCAAGGTGGGACATAACGGAAAGAGGGGGAGGACTTACTGGCACAGAAATGTATGCACCAGATGTGGAATATTGAATAAACACTATTTACAAACAGATGTTGAAAAACAAAAAAAAAGAGAGTGGTGGGGGTTAAAGGAGCAAATGCTAAGAGTTTGGAGAAAGTCCCAGGATGGCAAGTAAGTCACTGCCATCCATAAGCACAACAGCATCAATAGGTCCCTCCACCATGGGCCCCAGAGTCCTCACAGGTCCCACAGACTTGTAAAGGAAAGTCCAGACAAGCCTGGGTTTTAATCTGCTAACTGCTGTTTCCTGCTAGGTCATGCTCCGAAGCGGGGGGAGGACTCTTTAATTTGTGCAAAATGCCTGGATCCTTTTCCTCTGCAAATCTTTTTACCAAGACACATCTGACTGTTCTACTCTTCCTAGGATTCATAAGTCAGCTTTGAGGCAGGCTTATTGGCAGTATTAGCCAATGATTAGACCATATATATTAGATCATAGATGGCCTCGTGGGCTCTTTGTCTGGGAATTGGAGAGTTGTAGACTGAGAGAACCATTTACAGCTCCAGCTGGTTCCTTATGTTACAATGGATCCAGCCTGATCTTGTAGTGAAGTCCAGGACTTAAATATTAAATGCAATAAATGAGAGCTCCCCATTGGGATGGAGAACAAACAATCTTTGTTCAAAGTGAATAGACCCAGGAGACACCTAGTGTCTTTAAAAAAATTTTTTTTTAATCCTCACTAGAGGATATTTTTGCCATTGCTTTTCAGAGAGAGTAGAAGGGAGAGAGAGAGAAAGAAAGAGAGAGAGGGAGAGAGAAAAACATCGGTGTGAGAGAGACACATCAGTTGGTTGCCTCCCGCACTCCGAATGGGAAGGAGATCAAGCCTGCAACCAAGGCATGTTCCCTTAGCCAGAATCGAACCCCGGACCCTTCAGTCTTCGGGCCGACACTCTAACCACTGAGCCAAACCAGCTTGGGCTCTATTGTCTCTTATAAGATTACATAATAATAACTTTGTTCATTTCTGAGAATCTCTTTGTTGAAAATTACGTCCCAAGATGGATTACTTCACGAGAGATTTGATTCTTGATAAACTTCATTCTATAGCATGCCCCACCATTTCTGTGTATGCACTGATTAGGTTTTATTTTTGGTTTGAGAAATCACAGGATTGGTTCTTATAATCCACAAAAAAGAAAAAAAAAGAAAAAAAGAACTGGAGTGAGAAGGAAAGATAGTATAATACAGAAGCAGAGGGGGCCATGAGCAGTTAGTGAGTTTGGCACCTTGCAAGATAAAAGCAAGGTCCCCACCTGGTCATTTATAGTTGCACTGAGGCAAATAGCGTTGTAAGTTTAGAAAAACATGGAAACTCAGAATAGCATAGTCAGTACCAACAGCTACAATAACACAAGAAAGGCCATCTGGCCCATATTTAGGTAGGCATGTATGGGTGGTGAAAGGGCTAGCTATCTAGCATACTCAGTTAAGTACATAGGGACATGGAGAGCAGAAGTATTTATTTTCCTCTAACTCATCTGTGATTGTCAGGAGGACCTGAGATTCAATCGTGGGACAGCATAGCACCTTGTGAATTAGCTAAGTGGTAGCAGAATTAGATTGGAATGCATTTTGGCGCTCTTGTTCAGTTGCTATTTCCTTCCTGATCTCTATTGCTTTGCCCATCTTGCTAGCCTGAATATGGTTGACTTTTCTAGAAAGACAAGTGAACAGTAAGTAGTTCAGAAGCAGGGAGCAGTCATTATCTTTATCTATATCTATCTATCTATCTATCTATCTATCTATCTATCTATCTATCATCTATCATCTATCATCATCTATCATCTATCTATCTATCTATCTATCTATCTATCTATCTATCTATCTATCTAATCTATCTATCTATCTATCTATCTATCTATCTATCTATCTATCTATCTATCTATCTATCATCTATCTATCTATCTATCTATCTCTCATCTATCATCTATCTATCATCTATCTATATCATCTATCATCTATCTATCATCTATCTATATCATCTATCTATCATCTATCTATCATCTATCTATCTATCTATCTATCTATCTATCTATCTATCTATCATCTATCTATCTATCTATCATCTACCTATCTATCATCTATCTATCGTCTATCTATCATCTATCTATCTATCTATCTATCTATCTATCTATCTATCTATCTATCTATCTATCATCTATCTATCTATCATCTATCTATCTATATCTATCATCTATCATCTATCTATCATCTATCTATCTATCTATCATCTATCTATCATCTATCTATCTATCTATCTATCTATCTATCTATCTATCTATCATCTATCTATCTATCATCTATCTATCTATCTATCTATCTATCTATCTATCTATCTATCATCTATCATCATCTATCTATCTATCTATCTATCTATCTATCTATCTATCTATCATCTCTATCTATCTATCATCTATCTATCTATCTATCCATCTATCATCTATCTATCTATCTATCTATCTATCTATCTATCTATCTATCTATCTATCATCTCTATCTATCTATCTATCATCTATCTATCTATCTATCCATCATCTATCTATCTATCTATCTATCTATCTATCTATCTATCTATCTATCTATCTATCTATCTATCATCTATCTATCTATCTATCTATCTATCTATCTATCTATCTATCTATCATCTATCTCTATCTATCTATCATCTATCTATCTATCTATCTATCTATCTATCTATCTATCTATCTATCTATCTATCTATCTATCTATCTATCTATCTATCATCTATCTATCTATCTATCTAATCTATCTATCTATCTATCTATCTATCTATCTATCTATCTATCATCTATCTATCTATCTATCTATCTATCTATCTATCTATCTATCTCTCATCTATCATCTATCTATCATCTATCTATATCATCTATCATCTATCTATCATCTATCTATATCATCTATCTATCATCTATCTATCATCTATCTATCTATCTATCTATCTATCTATCTATCTATCTATCTATCATCTATCTATCATCTACCTATCTATCATCTATCTATCGTCTATCTATCATCTATCTATCTATCTATCTATCTATCTATCTATCTATCTATCTATCTATCTATCTATCTATCTATCATCTATCTATCTATCTATCATCTATCTATCTATCATCTATCTATCTATATCTATCATCTATCATCTATCTATCATCTATCTATCTATCTATCATCTATCTATCATCTATCTATCTATCTATCTATCTATCTATCTATCTATCTATCTATCATCTATCATCTATCTATCTATCATCTATCTATCTATCTATCATCTATCTATCTATCTATCTATCTATCTATCTATCTATCTATCATCTATCATCTATCTATCTATCTATCTATCTATCTATCTATCTATCATCTATCTATCATCTCTATCTATCTATCATCTATCTATCTATCTATCCATCTATCATCTATCTATCTATCTATCTATCTATCTATCTATCTATCTATCTATCATCTCTATCTATCTATCTATCATCTATCTATCTATCTATCCATCTATCATCTATCTATCTATCTATCTATCTATCTATCTATCTATCTATCATCTATCTATCTATCTATCTATCATCTATCTCTATCTATCTATCATCTATCTATCTATCTATCTATCATCTATCTATCTATCTATCTATCTATCTATCTATCATCATCTATCTATCTATCTATCTGTCATCTATCTATCTATCTATCTATCTATCTATCTATCTATCTATCTATCATCATCTATCTATCTATCTATCTATCTATCTATCTATCTATCTATCTATCTATCTATCATCTATCTATCTATCATCTATCTATCTATCATCTATCTATCTATCTATCTATCTATCTATCTATCTATCTATCTATCATCTATCATCTATCTATCTATATCTATCTATCATCTATCTATCTATCTATCTATCTATCTATCTATCTATCTATCTATCTATCTATCTATCTATCTATCATCTATCATCTATCTATCTATCTATCATCTATCATCTATCTAATCTATCTATATCTAATCTATCATCTATCTACCATCTATCATCTATCTATTTATCTATCTATCATCTATCTATATCATCTATCTACCTACCTACCTACCTGCCTATCTAGAAAGAGCTAACTATAAGCGTTGGGTGATTCCTGAAATCCTTTCTGGAACAAAGTAGAAAGAAAAAGGCAAAGTAGACTATTTTGCTCTTCGTTCTCCCTCCTACTTAAAATAAGGTAGCTTCTGGGACTAAACGAAAGTGGGTATGGCAGCAGAGGTGAAGAACCCAAGGTGGCTTTGCCTTACTTCTCTGTTTTCTTTTGGACACTTGTCCAGTTGATTTTCTATTTTCTTCCCCACTGACTTTCCCTCTGAGTCAATCCATATTCTTTTCTCTCTGCTCCCATCGCTCCTTTGGCTCCTAATGGGCCATGCCAACCCATTTTCTTCTTGTCTCTGATCTTCCCTCCTGCACTTGTGCTTTTCCCTCCTTACATCTGTTGTCTAATAGAAATGAGCATTTCATGACAACAAATTAATAACAACAGCAACCCACATGCAGAAATAAAAATGTGGCAAAGCCAGAAAACCATCTTGACACCTTGTAGCTTGGACATTTATTAATTTTCTTTCAAGTGAAAATTGTTGGCATGAAGAGACTTTGATTTTAAGTAACACCTAGACTTGCCCATTGCTTGTGAGCCCGGGAGTAACAATAACACTAAGGCACACTAATACCAACTACGATGGCCAGCCAAGCTTCACCAAATGGCCCTAATATCAGAAGCTATCTGAAATACCTGTGATTTATGACTTGGTGTCACTTGTTTCTACCTTGTAGCATTACTATCTCAGTGGGACTGTGACAACTGTGGCTGGTGAGGAGATGAAAAGCTCTAGTTGTATTTATTTTTTAGGTCATAAATAAATGTGAACTCAGGTATGAAAATCGCTCCTTCTGAAAAGGAGTTTGCTGCCTGTCCTCACAGCAGATGCATTAAGTCAGAAACATAATCCCTGAAAATCCTTTGCTGCCATTTCTGGTGGTTTCTTCTTATGTGGTAGTATAATTACTTTTCCATCAGTTTCTGCCCAGATAATTGAAAGAAAGATGGAAAATATTTTTTTCTTACAGTAAAAATTTTGCTTCTAGGAAGGCTCTTAACTCCTTAAAGCCAAGCAGTACAAAAGAATGGCTAATTCTACAGCCTATCATTACTAACCGAAATACAAAAAGCACATTTTCCTTTACCAAAATAATTAGGCAAATAAAGAAGAGCAAAATCTTGATTCAGTTTTTCATACCACCAGAAAATAAACACAAAAGGGACTTAATGACTTTCATTTTCAGACTAATATACATGTCAATCACTAATTAAATTCAATCAAATTCGAAACAGAAGCATTGGACCATAATGTGCATTTACTTACTTTTTTGGGTGTCTCTGGCCAGAAGTGCTTGCCCCCCCAAAACAAAACAATTAGAGTTAAGGCCAGGATACCAAACACCAATCCACAAATCTTAAGTGATTTACATATCTTCTTGGATTTAAAAGCTTCTGCCTAAGCAAAGAACAGAGAAAATAAAACAATACACAATAATCCTTAAAATAGCAAGCCATAATTCAAATCCACCTTTGATTTCACTTTCTAATGTTCACATTGCAATACGATAAGTCTGTGCAGCCATATTTCTGCTCAAAAGGGAAAAATATGAATCAACTTACATTTAGAATGTGACAGTCCTCACAGTTCTCTGGAGGATTCTTGGCCATGGTCTCTCAGCACACAGCACTCTTTCCCGGCTTTGAGAGAACTGAGACCACTGCTGAGGTGGAGTTGCAAGTGCGTCGGCTAACAGATGCCAGAGGAGAAGCTGAATTTATATGGCTCAAATATGTCATACCAGAGCCTGAGGGAGCCCAGGGGGATCCTGTGCTGCGATTTGTTACATAGATATACCCATATATGTATATAACTTCTGTGCACAGAATTCAATCCAGAATGGCAAAGACAGAAGGTTATAATGAAAACTATTGTCCTGGGGGTTGGTTTGGAAGGGGACCAAGCCTAGGACACATTGAAATGATTTTTCATTATGAACTTAAAATATCAGTGGCAATACATACTGCAAACTCCAGAAATAAGCAAACAAAAAAGAAGAGGAATGAAGTCCTGATTTCAATTCCATTTGATTTAACAAATATTTATTGCAGGGATATCAAATGTCAGGCACTGTGCTTGACACTGCAGAGTCAGAAATGAGTAAGTATTGCCTCTTCCACTATGTTAAAGTTCTTTGAGGACTGAGATCAATATGTACTCACCTAATTATAATTAAAAACAGTATTAAAAAGGTTAAATATAAGTTTTCTTTATCTCTTTATCCAATCTCTCAGATTACTTTCTTTTTCTCAGTTCTCTTCCTTAATCTGTTCTTTAATGTTGCTATTTCTTATGGTCTATCCTTGATGACCTTCACACTCTATACATACTTCTTAGGTGATCTTATTCACTTCTATAGTTTAAAATATAACTTATGTATCAATGATTTACAAATTTATTCTACCTCTTGAATTTCAAAACCATTTGAATATATCTACCTGGATGTGCCTCAGAAATCTCAAATGCAACATGTCCTGCATCAAACTCTTCTTTTTTCTTTTTTAAATTTTATTTTTGTTTAAAATATTACAGATGTCCCTTTTTCTCCCCAATGACCTGTTCCACCCCAAACTCTTCTTTTTTTAATACCCCCTTTTCCCACTCTATTTTCTTTCCTATATTCCTAACCTTGGTTGGTGGCTATATTAGTTTACTAGGGCTTCCGTAACGAAGTCCCACAGACTAGGTGGCTTAAACAACAGAAAGTTATATTCTCACAGCTTTGGAGGCTAGAAGTCCAAGATCAATGTGTCAGCAGAGTTGGTTTCTTCTGAGATCTCCCACTTTGCCTTGTAGATGTCCTTTTTCATTTTCACACGGCATTCTCCCTCTATTCATGTCTATGTCTTAATTCTTCTTCTTACAAAAACACCAGTCATATTGGATTAGGGTCCATCCATAGGACCTTATTTTTCCTTAATGACCTCTTTAAAGGCCCTATCTCCAAACACAGTCTGAGATAATGTGTACTAGGGCTTTAACATGAAATTTTTTTTTTTTGGGGGGGGAGGGCGGCACAATTCAGCCTATAACAGTGGAATCATAACCCACCCAGGCTCCAAAACCAGAAACCTGAGGTTTGTCCTAGATTTCACTTTCTTTTCCACATTCCCTTTTTCCAATAAGTCACCAAGTCTTTTTTTAAATCTATGTTTCTATTGATTTTCTTTAGAGAAAGAGGAAGGGAGAGGGAGAGGAAGAGAGAAATATTGATGTGAGAAACATCTATCAGTTGTCTCCTGTACGCACCCCGACCAGAGATTGAACCCACAACCTGGGTATGTGCTCTGACCAGAATCGAACTGGCAACCCTTCAGTGCAGGGCACTACACTCAACCAAATGACCCACACTGGCCAGTGTGTCACCAAGTCTTATTGATTTGAAATTCTTAGTTTTCAGTCATTCTTCCTTCTCTATGTTGACTACTAAAACCTTAGTTTATGTTGACATCTTCTATGACAAGTCTCAAGTCCATATCTCTGATCCAGGCTGCTCTCTTACTGCTCCAGACCCATGTGTTCATCTAACCTGCTGAAAATCTCCACTGAGGGAGCCCACAGGCATCACTCAAATACCAAACTGAATTAGTTATCTCCCTTTCCAAACATACTCTTCCTTCTCTTTTCCTTCTCTCACTAAATGACACAATGATTAGTCTCTAGATTAGAAACTTCCAAATGATTCTTGATTTCTTCTTCCTCTTTCTCACTCCCATGCCTAATCAATTATAAACTCCAGTCAATTTTGCCTCTGAATTATCGCACCAATCCTATTCTCTCCACCCTTAGTTGCCGCTGCCTTAGTTGAGGTTCGCATAGTTATTTTTACTATTGTAATAGAAACCTCACGGATCTCTTTGCCTTTGATCCGTTGACTTCAAGGTGATCCTACTAAGACTCAAATCTAAGTATAATCTCTCCCTTGTTTAAATTTTTTTGGTGTCTATTCGTTGTCTATAAAAATCAAAGCTACATAAGGTAACATTATAGCTACTTCATGGTCTGGACCCTGCCTATCTCCCCAGCCTTGCTTTTGGACAATTTCTTCCATAGAGATGGAGCCCACTGGGGCTCACAGCTGGGCAGAGCTGTGGAAGATATACATGTGACTTCAACCACATCCTAACGTCTTGAAGGAAAATAAATTTCTAATTGTTGCGGACATGATCATGTAGGACATTGATTATGAAAATTATGAGCTATAAGTTATGGTTCTATTTGTTGTACAATTCTTTGGCCAAACTTTAAAAAAAAAAAAAAGGAAAGTTAGGAGAGCAGTCTCATGGAAAAACCTATATTTACTATGTTAGATGTGTTCCTCCTCAGCAATGTTACTCACACCGTGTCCCCAGTGCTTCCCTTATACTTAATCTGCAAGGACCAAGAATAACCATTATTGTGCCTCAGTTTCCTATCTGAGTAAAGAAGGATAAAACTAGTACTTCTTCATAAGACTGTTGTGATAACTTAATGGGATAATCCATTTGAAGTGCTTACTCTGCTACCTACCTGGCAGAGTAAACCCTTCATAAACATTACCTGCTAAGACTGATAAACTATTCTGGACATCTTTTATATTATATAGGACTAGTAAATGGATAGATAGAAAAATTTTAATAGCAATGATATTTATGCTACTTTAAAAAGTATAAAATTCTTTAAATGCTTGAATTAAACCAAAGAAAAATCAAAGTGAAAGTAAAGAAATTGATAAACTTCAGCTCTAGCTGGTTTGCTCAATGGTTAGAGTGTCGGCCTGTGGAATGAAGGGTCCTTGGTTCGATTCTGGCCAAGGGCATGTACCTTGGTTGCAAGTTCAATCCCTGGCCCTGGTTGGGGTGCTTGCCGGAGGCAACAAATAGATATATGTGTCTCTCTCACATCAATGTTTCTCTTCTCCCTCTCTCTCTTTTTCTGTCTTTCTCTCCCTTCTACTTTCTCTGAAAAGCAATGGAAAAAATATCCTCTGGTGAGGATTAAAAAAATAAAAGTAAAAAATAAAAGTAATTGATAAACTTCAGATAAATGTTTCTTACGCCTCAAAAGATGTAGTCCCTGAAAGTCTGTTTTAAAGATAAAAGATTTGTAAAATAGATTGTAGGCATTATATTTTTATCTCTCTGTTTCAAATTTTGATAGCGTTGCCTGATTCCCTGAGTAGTTAGTTAAGAGCATGGGTCCTAGAGATAGTCTGCTTGGATTCATATCAGTTCTGCCACTTACTAGCTATAAGGTGGGTAAATTATTTTATCTCTATGTGCTTCAGTTTTCTCATTTCTAGAATGAGGATTACAAAATGCCTACTTCATTGGGTTGCTGTGAGGAATAAAAAAATTAATACATACAAAATACTTGATACAGTGCTTGGTATATAGTAAACTATTATTATAGATATGAGAAAATGAGCCCCCTCACACCTCTTCCGTCTCCTGATTTTTGTTACCTATATTGTTATTTTTACATTCTCATATTTTATAACATTAACATTTTATCTCCCAAATAGAATTCTCTAAGTTGTTTGGTCTTGGTTTGGTGCTTAAATGAATTCAATGATTAACCTCTAGTCCTTTTATCAAAATTTTCTTCCACTACAAAAGTATATCCTCACTGGCTTCCTTCTTTATTCCTGAGTTTTTTATTTTTCTATATCTCTTGGTTGTCTAGATTTTATCATCTACTAGTTTGTTTTTTTAAATGAGGCACTTATAAGTGTTCCATTTCTTGCACTTTTGCATGCTGGAGAATATCTGTCTGTTGAAGGGCCAAATGTAAACTATAAAATTCTTGGGTCACACTTTGATTCCCTTAGGAGTTTGTCAATATTACTCCATGGTCTTTTGTCATCGTGGGTTACACTGGTCCTTTAACCATGGCTTCTCCTTTCATCCTTTGGTTGGCCACATTTCTTTGTTGAAATTCCAGCATTAAAAGTTAGATGATGGGGAGGAGGAACTGGCAAATAAGATTGAAATGTAATGGCCAGGAAAATGGGAAGAAAACACTGAGGTGTCACAAAAGCCAAGAGAAGAGTGTGTTTGTCAAAGAAGGCAGTGGTGAACTCCGTCAAAGCTTCCGCAAGGTTGAAAGGCTGTGAAAAATAGGATTTGGATGGGGGAAATGTGGAAGAGCATTCTTGGCTGCAAGAATAAAATGAGCAAAGTCGTATAGATGTTTAAGTATGTGTTTAGGGAGTGGGAGTACTGAGTAGTCCGTTGTAGATGGAATACTGATTGCATGGGAGAAATTAAATTATGACAAATCAAGTTACTCAGATTTTTTTTCCCTCTTAGGCTGCTTTGTTGTTTTGTTTGTTTGTTTCCCCTTCTGCTTCTTCACCTAGCTCTTCATCTGGATTAAAGAAAAATATTTCTGAGTTATCTTTCTTTTGCTCCATCCTTTAATACTTCCATATTTTTCTCTGTTTTCTTTGGAATAAAAGGAACCGACTTTTCCATTATGTTTTGCCCATAGATCAATTAATAATTGCAAGAAATATTGAATATAGAATGGAACTGCTGTAGTACGTAAAACAGTGTAGTGGGAGAGACATGAAGCCAAGGGTCACAGCCCAGTGTGTGGTAAGTGCTGTCTGCGAGCAGTACAGGGTGCTGAGGAACACCGAGGGGGGCACCGAACCCAGCTTTGCCAGGTTAGAGGCAGGGGAAGGGGGCTCAGGGCGGGCTTCTGGGGGAAAGCGATGGAGTCCAGACTTGTAAGATGAATGGTCAGGTGACGGTGTTGGCAGAGACGATGTTCCAGGCAGAGGAAAATCATGGACAAAAGCTTGAAAATGTGAAAGAGAATAGGATGTTCGAGTGACTGAAAGAATTTTCGTGTGGAAGGTGTGTTTAGATCTTTTTCCATCACAAAAGAAGTATATCCTCACTGGCAAATAATCCATCAAGAGTACGAAGTAAGAAAATAAAAGTTTTTCCTCACCTTTACAAGTTCTCAGTATTAACCACTATTAACAGTTTTGTGACTATTATTTCATATTCTTTACTATTCAAGTGAAAATACACACTCGTATATACACGTATATAGTATTAATATTTTTAAAAATATATGATCTTACAAAATATTCATACGATTGTCTGGTGCTTGATCTTGCCACTTAGAAATATATCACACACATTCTTCCTGTCAATACAAGAGCTCCTTATTTATAGCTAAGTAACATTTACATAGCTATATACAGTAGAATGTACTATAATTTATTAAACTGGTTACCTATTGATGAATTTAGGTTACCTCTAGTTTTTTTGATATTATAAAGAATGCTGCAATAAGCCCACTGGTACATTATAAATACTTTTGCTCACTTCTGTAAGCATTTCTGTATGATAGATTCTTAGTGAGGTGTATTCGTTTCCCAGGGCTGCCATAATGACAAACTTGGTGCCTTAAAACAAAAGAATTTTATTCTCCCACAGATCTTCTTTGCCTTTTCCTAACTTCTTGTGACTCTGGGCAATCCTTGGCATTCCTTGGCTTGTAGCTGCACCATTGCAATCTCTGCCTCTGTCTTCACATGGCTTCTTCCCTCTGTGCGGATTTGTGTATCTCCAAATGTCCCTCTCTTTATAAGGATGGCAGTCATTAAATTTAGGTGGAAAAAATTACATCTCGTTTTAACTGTAGTCCTGTTAGTATGTCTTCTACAAATTGCTTGTTAATACCCCTTGCCCAATTCTATTATTTTAATTTGATCTTTTTATTGAGATATAATTCGAATACCATAAAAATACACCATTTAAAATAGTATAATTCAATGGTTTTAGTATATTCAAGAGTTGTATACCAATCATCACTAACTCCAGAGCATCTTTATCTCCCCCAAAAGACACCCTGTATCCATCACCAATCACTTCCCACTTCTCCCTTCTCCCTACCCCTGACAACCACTAATCTACTTTTGGTCTCTATGGATTTGCCTATTCTGGATGTTTTATATAAATAGGGTTATATGTTAAGGGACATTTTATGTTTGACTTCTTTCATTTAGCATAATGTTTTTAAGTTTCACCTGTACAGCACGTATATGCATTTCATTCTTCTTTATTGCCTAACTATTCTAGTGCACGAACATACTACATCTTGTTTATCATTTATCAGTAGATGGACATTTGGTTTGTTTTCACTTTTTGGTTATTATGAATAATGTTGCTATGAATGTTCATGTACAATTTTTTGTGTGTGAGCACATGTTTTAAAATTCCCCTGGGTATAAACCTGGGAGTGGAATTTCTGGGTCATTTGGTATCTCTATGTTTAACTTTTTGAGGAACCACCAAACTGTTTTCCACAGTGGCTGCACCATTTGTGTTCTCACCAGCAATGTATGAGGGTTCTGATTTCTCCACATCCTTGCCAAGAATTGTGGGTTTTGGTGGTTGTTTTTTTTATAACAGCTATCCTAGTAAGTGTGAAGTGGTATTTCATTGTGGTTTTGATTTGCATTTCCCTAATCACTATCAATGTTGAGCATTTTCATGTGCTTAGTAAGCATTTGTATATCCTTTTCAATCTCTATTTGAATCCTCTACCCACTATTAAGTTATCTGTCTTTTTATTAATGAGTTTTAAGTATTTTTTGTATATATTCTGGATACAAATCCTTTGTTAAGCATATGATTCACAAATATTTTTTTCCATTCTATGTGTAGCCTTATTGTTTATTGATAATATCTGCTGATTCACAAAAATTTTAATTTTGATGAATTCCAACTTTTATATTTTTTTATTCCTTATGCTTTTGGTGTCCTATCTACAATTCAATTGCCAAAGCCAAAGCCATGAGAAGTTATCCCTATGTTTTTTTCTAAAAGTTTTATAGTTTTAGCTATTACATTTAGGCCTTTGATCTGTTTTGAGTTAGTTTTGTATATGATGTGAAATAGGGATTCAAATTCATCCTTTTGCATGTAGATACCTGGTTTTCACAGCACCATTTGTTAAAAGACTGTCCTTTATCATTGAATGGACTTGGGACCCTTGTCAAAAGTCAATTGACCATAAGGGTTTGGGGTTTATTTCTGAACCCTCAATTTTATTCCATTCGTCAATATGCCTATCCTTCAGGCCAGTATCACATTGTTTTGATTACTGTAGCTTTGTAGTAATTTTTTAAAATCAGAAAGTGTGAGTCCTCCAACTTTGTTCTTGTTTTTTCAAGATTATTTTGGCTGTTATGGGTCCCTTGCATTTCCATATAAATTTTAGTATCAGCCTTTAAATATCTGCTACAGAGGAAGTTGGAACTCTGATGGGGATTTTTTTTGAATTTGTAGATCTGTATCAGGAGTATTGCCTTCTTAACATTAACTCTTTCAATTCATAAATATGCCATGATGTCTTTTATTTATTTAGGTCTTCTTTAACATCTTTCAATTACGTTTTCTAGTTTCCAATGTAAAATCTTACATTTCTTTGGTTAAATTTATTCCTGAGATTTTATTCTTTTTGATGCTATTGCAAATGAAATTGTTTACTTAATTTCATTTTTAGATCATTCATCGCTAGTAGATAGAAATACAAGTGGTTTTTACATTTTTGTATTTATTGATTTTATTATTGATGATCTTTTATTCACCAAACATTATTAAAGGCTTTGTTTGTGCCTGGCACAGTGTTAGGATCACGGGTATCCAAATACAAGGCTGGCAGGGAAGAGAAACTCATGCATGGACAACACTAAGGCAATGTGAAAAGAGTGTGCATGGGGTTACTGAAACCCAGAGGAGAGAGGGACTTCTTTTTGCCAGAAGACTCCAGGGAAGGATTCTTAGAAGAACTGACATTTCAGTGATATAAGTTATGAAAGTTCAGTAAGAGTTTGTAGGTGGGAAAGGGACTTGGGATGAAGGAAGAATGTCAAGACAAAGAGATATACTGAGAGAGAATGGAATTAATTTTTGTTAAGTGCCTACTGGGTGCCAGCCACTGCATGTTAGCTAATTGAGTCCTATAGGGTCTATATCATTGTCTTCATTTTGTTCATGAGGAATCTCAGTCTCTCAGAAAGGTTATGTGACTTGCCCAAGGTCTCATAACTTGAGTTACTTCTTGGAGGAACTAGGACTCACACCCAGGTCTGATGACTCCACAGATGGTACTGTCAGTAGCATTAGGTTAGGGAAAGAGCTTGTCTTCTTGGGGGTAGTAAGAGGTCAATATGGCTGGAGTGTGGCATGCTTTGGAAGAAACAGGCAGAAGCAAGGCTGAAAATGGAGAATGAGCATTTGTGAAGGGTGTTTTCAGCCTGCATAAAATGTGTTCATGACCTATAGCTCAGATTTATCTTTTAGAAAGAGAACTCTGGCTACCTAGTTTGCATTGGAGGAAGTTGAGTAAGACTAGAGGTAGGGTCACAGATTTATCCTTATTTATTGATTTTAGAGAGAGAGGTAGGGAGAGAGAGAGAAACATCAATTTGTTTTTCCACTTATTTATGCATTCATTGGTCGATTCTTGTGTGTGCCCCTATCAGGGATTGAACCCACAACTTTGGCATATCGGAATGATGCTCTAATCAATAGAGCTACCCTACCAGAGAAGTTTTTGTACATTGATCTTGTATCCTGAACCTTTGCGGATCTTGTTAATTAGCTCCAATAATTTTTTAACGAATTCTTTAAGTTTTTCCACTATAGGATTATGTCACCTGCAAATATAGTTTCTTTAAAAATTTATTTTTATTGTTGAAAGTATTACTGATGTCCCCTTCTTCCTCCCCAGGCCTTCCTCACACTATTGTCTGTGTCCATGGGTTATGCATATATGCATATCAGTTCTTTGGTTAATCGCTCTCACCTCCTTCCCTCTGAGATTAGTCAGTCTGTTGCATGTTTCCATTCTTTTCCAATCCTGATTCCTTTTAATTTTTTTCTTTGCCTAATTTTCCTGGCTATATCCTCCAGTAGATCTATTGGGTTTACAAATTTAGTTTTGGACTTGCTGAGTTAGAGGTGGTTGGACGCCATGCAAGTGGAGAAGTCAAGTAGATGATTGGCAATTCAGGTCAGGAGAGAAATCTGGTCCGGAGACTAAGATTTAGTAGATGTTAACATAGAGATGTTAATTGAAGCCTCTTGAAAAGGTGACCTTGCCCAAAAGAAGTGCTCAGAATGAGAAGAGGGCCTGGGATAGTGATTAATATCCCATAAAGAATGGGGATAGGAAGAAGGGGTCAGAAAGGAAACTGAGAAGTCACTGCCAGAAAATTAAGAGTTAAATCATGAGAGCATGGTGTCATGGAAGTCAAGGGAAGAAAATTTCAAAAAACTGGAAGTGGTCATTAGTTTGGGAGATATGAAATGTTTCAAATGCTTCTGAAAAGTTTAGTAAAATAACATCTGAGATGTTATAATAAATAACATCTGAGATCAGAGCATGTTAAAATGCTCAAGAAACAAAATCAGTACAGTTGATGGTGAGGATGCTAAAAATAAAGGGAATAATAAGCAGCCTATATTTATTTCAGTCAGTAAATACTCTGTTTTATTTATTTATTAAATCCTCACCTGAGGATATTTTTTCCATTGCTTTTCAGTGAGAGTGGAAAGAAGAGAGAGAGAAACATCGATGAGGGAGAGACACATCGATTGGTTGCCTCCCACACACTTCTTGACCAGGGCCAGGGATCGAGTTTGCAATCGAGGTACGTGCCCTTGGCTAGAATCGAACCCGGGACCCTTCAGTCCACAGGCCAACGCTCAAATGGGCTAGGGCAGTAAATACTATCTTTGGATTTGGATTATACCTGAATTTTCTCTGTGTATTGCTTATGCCTTTTTGATGTGGTAGAAAACTCACTGTAGGGAACCCTTTGCTTGAAAAACTGTTCTAAAGGGCCATATATGAGCAGATTCCAGGTAAAAGAGGTTTGATCTCTTCTCTATGCCCTAGAATTTCTCAAAGGATGCTTTGACTTGCATTAGAATCACCAGTAATACTTTTTCAAAAATACAGATTGGTGGGTGTAATTACAGACCTACTGAATCACAGTCTTAGAAGTGGCACTCTGGGATCTGCATTTTAACAACTTCCCTCAGATAACTGCATACCTAAACTTGAGAAGCTTGGTCCTGAAAGAGTCACTAATAATTAGTTAAGCTGACTCATTTACTCTAGTGTAACAGAGAACGGACCTACCCAAACGAGATATTGATTATAGCAACGTGAGTTTATTTGGCTATCTTTGTGTACACGGCTACACACATGCATAGAATATGTGCTAAGTGTCAAACATTCTCTTATGTTACCAATGATGTCATCAGTGTTTGGCTGAAACAATGGTGCCTATCTTCTGTAGGTTACTGAATGATGCTAAGGTCTTTCATTGGTCATATTCCATCTTTCTATATTTTTCATCCCTTAAGGTTAAGACTCCTTGCTTTTAGCCCATTCTATATCTCCTTTGATCAGTAACCACATCAACTTACATAAAAAGAACTGCTTAGAGGTGGGAATTGACCGTCTAATTCAAGTCTTCAGGTTCTTTGTAAAATGACTGACCTATATTAAACAATATCTAAATCCATTCCTAGGTTGCTAACTGCATCTCATACGTTTTAGCTTCATACCTTTTTAAATTTTTCTTTGTATACACTCTTCTATCTTGGCCAACCAGTTGTTTCTCTTTTTACTTACCTATTTATGTCATGTGCTCATTCACAGAGTTTGTTTTCTTTTATTGATCATAACATCAAGAAAAGTTGGGACTAAAATGACCTTGGAGATTTTCTGCTCCAACCCTTATTTTTACAGATAGGAAAACTGAAGGTGAGAGTCATGAAACAACTTATCCAAAGTAACACAGCTAGTCAGTGACCTAGCTAGAGCCAGCCTCTGGGACTCTTGATTCCTTTTGCAGGGCTCTGTCCACTATAACAGGGACAGTTATCTCCAGAGACAACAAACTAATAATTTTTCATATGTTCTTCAAGTAGGAGCAAGTCTGGGGTGCAAAAGGAAGAACTGAAGGAAAATAGTGAGCTTCTTTTTAAGCTTAGTCTGTTAAAGAGATTTAACTTTAAACCACTATATTACTTTTCATTTTTTCCTCCTTCTGTGCCAGAAACAATAAAATGACTGCTGTGGCAATGAGACCAAGGGAAGGTATTATACTTAAATCTGAATTTAAATGATTTACAATTGAGTGGGAAGACTGTCTGGTGTACTGGGTTTACCAGGCTATTTCTGAATGCCACAGACCAGCCATGTGTCCCTCATCGAATCATGATGAGCCTCTGTCCCTCAGTTTCTTTATTCTACAGGGAGGACTCTACTCAGAGTGCTTAGGCAAAGACCAATGAGAAAGCAATGGTTTAAGAAAAAAGAAGTTATTTATATTCAAGGGGTATTAGCTCTGGGCTACTTAATGACTCACTTTTACAAGGGATAAAATTGAGTTATAGAAAGGTGACTGGACTCCTCACTGCCTCATACTGTGACTTGATTAATATTCACTTTTGAAAAAAAAATCTCCAAGATGAATAAGAATATCATAGTTTAAAATGGGGGAAAATCAGGAGTAAGGGAAGGTGTTTTTCTTTCTTCTGATCTTTTTTTTTTTTTTTTTTTCCTAAATAAGCCTTTTGGATATTACCAAAAGAGTCATTAGAAAGTGAGCATGAAAGAGAGAGACAGGAAACAAAAGAAATCATTCAAAGAGAACTTGACAAAAGAACAACTGTAGAGAAGAAGAAAAAAAATAACCTCAGGGAGACGTGGTAAAATCAAGCAATTTGGGTGAAAAGAACATGTGGTGTTGTGCACTGGTAGGTGCCAAGGAGGATAGGTGGAAAATAGTATGTGCCTGGCCAAAGAGCTTTTTAATTTTTTTATTTATTTTTTTTATTGAGAACAGTAAGAGATAAACGGGCAGTCTCCAAGGTGCTCTGGAAAATCAATCACAAACATCATCTAGAAGCAGCTGACTTAATTCATTCTATTCCTATTACAATAAATCTGACTGGCATATAAAATTCATGTGCCTGGAAATACTAGCCTGAAAAATTACTTTTGGGCTCTTGCTTGAATTTTTATGTGAATAAAGAAAACTAGGAAACCACCAAAAAACACAGAGAACCCAACTATTTCCATCTCCAACAAATATTTCAAGGCACACATTCAGCCTAGTGTGTGAATAGTAATCAACACTATAAAATAACCTGTACATTTTGGTTATGCAAAATAAGGATGCCTTCGATATGTAAAGATACAGAACTTCCACTAGAACAGGTATTTGGAGTGTTGTTGTTTTTATTATCCTACTTACATTTTATTTTTTGAAACTTTAAATTTGTCTTTATCGTTGAAAGTATTATAGATGTCCCTTTTTCCCCCCATTGACCCTGTCCCCCCCACTCCTGCTCCATCCCCAGGCTTTCTCTGCACTATTGTCTGGCCATGGGTTATGCATATAGCATATAAATTCTTTGGTTAATCTCTTCCCATGCACTCCCTCCTTCCCTCTGAAATACATTAATCTGTTGCATTCTTTAATGTCTCTGGAACGATTTTGTTCATCAGTTTATTTTGTTCATTAGATTCCACATTTAAGTGAGATCATGTGATATTTGTCTTTCTCTGACTGACTTAACTTCACTTAGCATAATACTCTTCAGGTCTCTCCATACTGTGCCAAAGGGTAAGGGATCCTTCTTTTTACAGCTGCGTAGTATTCCATGGTGTAAATATACCACCGATTTTTTATCCACTCATCTACTGAGGGGCACTTGGGCTGTTTCCAGATCGTAACTATTGTAAATTTCACTGCTATGAACATAGGGGTGCATATATTCTTTCTGATTGGTGTTTCAGGATTCTTAGGATATATTCCTAGAAGTGGGATCACTAGGTCAAATGACAGTTCCAAATTTAATTTTTTGAAGAAGCTCCACACTATTTTCCATAGTGGTTGTATCAGTAGGCATTCCTACCAGCAGTGTTCTGCAGTTCCTTTTTCTCCACATCCTTGCCAGCACTTGTTTTTTGTTGATTAATTGATGGTAGCCATTCTGGCAGGTGTGAGGTGGTACCTTATTGTTGTTTTAATTTGCATCTCTCTGATGATTAGTGACTTTGAGCATTTTTTCATATGTCTCTTGGACATTTGTATGTCCTCTTTGGAGAAGTCTCTATCCAGGTCCTCTGCCCATTTTTTAATTGGGTTGTTTGTCTTCCTTTTGTTGAGTTGTATGAGTACTTTATATATTTTGGAAATTAACTCCTTATCAGATGTGTCATTGGCAAATATGTTCTCCCATACAGTTGATTCCCTTTTCATTTTGATGTTGGTTTCTTTCCCTGTGCAGGAGCTTTTTATTTGGATGTAGTCCCATTTGTTTATTTTCTTCGTTTTCCTTGCCCTAGGAGATGTATCGGCAACCATATTGCTAGGAGAAATGTCTGAGATTTTACTGCCTATGGTTTCTTCTAGGATTTTTATGGTTTCACTACTTACATTTAAGTCTTTTATCCATTTTGAGTTTATTTTTGTGTATGGTGTAAGTTGGTGGTCTAGTTTCTTTTTTTTTGGCATGTGTCTGTCCAATTTTCCCAGCACCATTTAATGAAGAGACTGTCTTTACTCCATTGTATGCTCTTGCCTCCTTTGTCAAAGAGTAATTGAGCATAATGGCATGGGTCGATTTCTGGGTTCTCTGTTCTGTTCCACTGATCTATATGCCTGTTCTTGTGCCAGTACCAGGCTCTTTTGATTACAGTGGCTTTGTAGTATAACTTGATATCTGGTATTGTGATTCCTCCAACTTTGTTCTTCTTTCTCAAGAATGCAGTGGCTCTTTGGGGTCTTTTTTGGTTCCATATGAATTTTTGGAATATTTGTTTAGCTCTCTGAAATATGCCATTGGTATTTTAATAGGGATTGCATAGAATCTATAGATTGCTTTGGGTAGTACGGACATTTTAATGATGTTAATTCTACCAATCCATAAACATAGTATATTCTTCCACTTGTTTATATCTTCTTCTATCTCTTTTTTGAGCATTCTGTAGTTTTCCCAGTACAGGTCTTTTACCTCTTTGGTTAAGTTTATTCCTAAGTATCTTAATTTTTTTTTGCAATGGTAAATGGGATTTTTTTTTTAGTTTTTCTTTCTGGTAGTTCAATATTGGTGAATAAAATTGCCAGTGATTTCTGGGTGTTAATTTTGTGTCCTGATACCTTCCCAAATTCATTTATTAAATCTAGTAGTTTTTTGGTAGAGTCTTCTACGTACAATATCATGTCACCTGTGAATAATGACAGTTTTACTTCCTCCTTTCCAATTTGGATGCTTTTTATTTTTTCTTTTTGTCTGATCGTTGTGGCTAAAACTTCTAGTTCTATGTTGAGTAAGAGTGGTGAAAGTGGACAACCCTGTCTTGTTCCTGTTCCTAAGGGAAATGGTTTTAGTTTTTGCCCATTGAGTATGATGTTGGCTGTAGGTTTGTCATATATGGCCTTTATTATGTTGAGATATGTTTCCTCTATTCCCACTTTGATGAGAGTTTTTATAAAAAAAATGTGTGCTTAATTTTGTCCAATGCTTTTTCTGTGTCTATTAACATGATCATGTGATTTTTGTCTTTCAATTTGTTTATGTTATGTATCACATTTATTGATTTGCGAATATTGTACCAGCTTTGCATCCCTGGAATAAATCCCACTTGGTCATGGTGTATGATCTTTTTAATATATTGCTGGGTCTGATTTGCTAATATTTTGTTGAGGATTTTAGCATCTATGTTCATCAGGGATATTGGCCTGTAATTCTCTTTCTTTGTAGTGTCTTTATCTGGTTTTGGAATTAGGCTAATGCTGGCCTTGTAAAAAGAGTTTGGAAGTGCTCCTTCCTCTTGGAATTTTTTGAATAGTTTGAGGAGGATAGGTGTTAGTTCTTTGAATGTTTGGTAAAACTCCCCTGTGAAGCCATATGGACCAGGGCTTTTGTTTGCTGGGAGGTTTTTTTCTTTAATTATTATTTAATTTTTATTACTGCTTCAATTTCATCAGTTGTTATTGGCCCATTCATGTTTTCTGATTCTTCTTGATTAGTTTTGTGAGATTGTAGTTTTCTAGGAATTTGCTCATTTTGTCCAGGTTGTCCAGCTTGTTGGCATAGTATTTTCTTACAATTATGTGTGTTTCTGTGGTGTCAGTTGTTAATGCACCTCGTTCGTTTCTGATTTTATTTATTTTGGTCCTCTCTCTATTTCTTGATGAGCGTGGCTAAAGGTTCATCAATATTGTTCATCTTTTCAAAGAGCCAGCTCTTTGATTTTTTGCATTGTTTTTTATTCTCTATGTGACTTATTTGCACTCTGATCTTTATTATTTCCCCCCTTTTACTTATGCTGGACTATTCTTGTTCTCTTTCTAATTCTTTTAGTTGTAGCTTTAGATAGTTTATTAGGACTTTTTCTTGTTTCATGAGGTAGGCCTGTTATGCTATGAATGACCCTCTCAGAACTGCTTTTGCTGTGTCCCATAGATTTTGGATTGTGTGTTCATTATCTCTTGTTTCTAGGAAGTTTTTTATTTCTTCCTTGATTTTACTGGTAAGCCTTTCGTTGTTTAATAACATGCTACTCAGCCTCCATGTGTTTGAATGTTTTTGAGGGTTCTTATTGTAGTTGATTCTGAGTTTCATGCTATTGTGATCCGACAAGATGCATGATATGACTTTAATCCTCTTCAACTTGTAGAGACTTATTTTGTGTCCTAACATGGTTTACCTTTGAGAATGTCCCATGTACACTTGAGAAGAATGTATTTCAGCCTCTGGGGTGGAATTTTTTAAAATGTCAATTAAAACTATCTGATCTAGTGCATCATTTAAGATCCCTGTTTCCCTGTTGATTTTTTTGTCTGGAAGACCTATCCAATGATGTCAGTGGGGTGTTAAAGTCTCCTACTATGATTGTATTGCTGTTGATTTTTCCTTTAAATTCCTCCAAGTGCTTTTTTATATATTTAGGTGCTCCTATATTGGGTGCATATATGTTTACCAGGGTTATATCCTCCTGTTATATTGATCCCTTTAGTATTATGTAGTGGCCTTCTTTGTCTCTTGTTATGGTCTTTGCTTTGAAGTTTATTTTGTCAAATATGAGCATTGCTACCTCTGCTTCTCTTTCATTTACATTTGCATGGACAATTTTTTTCCATCCCTTCAGTTTCAGTTTGTGTGAATCTTCTGTTCTGAGGTCTCTTGTAGACATCATATATATGAGTCATGTTTTCTTATCCATTCAGCTACCCTTTGTCTTTTGATTGGAGAATTTAATGCATTTACATTTAAGATTATTATTGATAGGTACTTATTTACTGCCATTTTTTTCTTTATACCTATGTTCCCCTCTCTCTCAATTTCTTCTTCTTACAGTGCTCCCTTTAACATCCTGTAATGCTGGTTTTCCTGCAATGTTGGTTTGATGGTAATGTAGCCCTTTAGCCTTTTTTTGTAAGGGAAGCTCTTTATTTCCCTTTCAATGTTAAGTGATAGCTTTGTAGATAGAGTAGTCTTGGGTTCAGGTCTTTGCTTTTCATTACTTTGAATACTTCATGCAATCCCTTTAGGCCTGAATATTTCTGTTGAGAAATCCACTGACATTCTAATGGGTACTCCATTGTAGGTAACTTTCTGTTTCTGTCTTGCTGCCCTTAACATTCTTTCTTTGCCTTTAATGTTTGTCATTTTGATTATGATGTATCTTAGAGTGGGTCTCTTTGGGTTCATCTTGATTGGAACTCTCTGTGCTTCCTGAACTTGTGTGGCTTTTTTCTTCACGAGGCTAGGGAAGTTTTCTGTCATTATTTCTTAAATAGGTTCTCTAGTCCTTGCTCACTTTCTTCTCCCTTTGTTACCTCATGATGTGTCTGTTGTTTCATATTGTCCCAAAGTTCCCTTAAACTATTCTCCTGCTTTTTAATTCTTTTTTCTCTTTGCTGCTCTAATTATTTTTTTACCTTGTCTTCCAAGTCATTGATTCTATCTTCTGCCTCATTTAATCTGCTTTTGATTCCTTCCAGTGTATTCTTGATTTTAGATATGTGATTCTTCATTTCCAACTGATTTTTTTTTTAATATATATTTATTTCAGAGAGGGGAAGAGAGAGGGGGAGAGAGAGTTGAAACATCAATGATGAGAGAGTCGTCATTGATTGGCTGCCTCCTGAATGCCCCTAACTGGGACCGAGCCTACAACCCAGGCACGTGCCCTGACTAGGAATTGAACTGTGATCTCCTGGATCCTAGGTTGACACTCAACTGCTGAGCCATGCTTGGCTGGACTCCCGCTGATTTTTATTTATGGTTTCTATTTCTTGTTTCATACTGTTGTAGTTCCAAATAAGTTTCCTAAAATTCTCACTAAGTTCCTTGAGCATCCTTACGACCATTACTTTGAATTCTATATCTGATAAATTGCTTTCCTCCATTTCGCTTAGCTCCCTTTCTGGATTTTCCTCCTTTTCTTTCATTTGGAGGTTGTTTCTTTGTCTCCCCACTTTTGCTGTTCCTTTGTATTTGTTTCTATGTATTAGATCAGACTGATATGCCTCCCAGTCTTCATAGGGTAGCCTTATGTAGTAAGTGTTTTGTGGGACTCAGTAGTGCAGGCTCTTAGATCTCTTGAGCTGGCTGCTCTACAAATGTCCCTTGTGTGAGTTATTTGGGCTCTCCTGTTGTAAATGGGTCTTGAATGTTTTCCCTTTCATAGATAGAATCTTCTCTCAGGCTGGCTGACTGTGAGGCTCACCCCTGACCACATCATGTGAGCTGTTATGCAGGTGCTGACAGAATAAAACAAAACAAAACAAGAAACAAAGCAAAAACATACACAAGACCCTTACAACAACAAATGCAACCATAAAAGAGAGAGAATTAGGAAGGAAAAAAGAGAACAATAATAGAAGAAAAGAAAATATGAGAAAAAAAGGGCAAGAAAAATGAATATGAATGGGCAGAAATGGAAGAAAGAAAATAAGAATAAAGACTAAGGGAAGGAAGGAAAATGGTATAAAATAAAAGAGGAAGAAAATAGTTATGAAAAGGAAAATAGAGGAGAAAGCAGATAGACAAAAAATAAGAAAAGGGAAAATGAAGAGAAAGCAGGAGGAAGAAGAAAAAAAGAGTTAGAAAAGGAAAGAAAAAAATTAGATCTATGAAAGAAAAAAGAGACTAAAATAACAAATCAATAAAGAAGAAAGATAAAGAAAAAAATGTAAAGTGGTGTTTGTTTCAGCAGAGTTTAGTGCCTCCTGGGAGCTCCCTTTGGATACTGCTCTTCTGATGATTGCAGCTGACTGTTCTATCTGCCTATTCTGACTTCCCAGGAGGTACTCAGGTGCTAACCACAGTCAGAAACTGTCTTCCTTTGGCTCTCAGCAACCTGTTTGAAGCTTCAAGCAATCCAGTTTATGTCTGTCTTCACAGGACTTGGCTTTGCCTGGGTGGCGCCAAGCTGCACACTAAGGTGGGTTTGTTAGCAGCACCAGGCCCAAGGCTGGGTCAGCAAATTTCCCCAGGTTCCCAGGGATCTGCCTCCACCCGTCTTCACCAGCCAGCTCTTACTTTTAATCACTCAAAAGTCTGTTTCTGAAAGGGCTTTAGTTGGAATCAGGAGTATAGAGCTCTGGGTCTCCTGTTAGGGGGAGGTGCTGTTCAGATTTCAGGGACAGTGGCCGGGATGTTTCTCTATCCCAGAGCTATACCTCCATACCAGTCACTGATGCTCCCTGAGATTGTTCAAACCCGTAGGCTTGGCTTCTGCTGCTGTCTGCTCAGCAAAGGTCGAGATGCAGGGTGTGGTAGGCAGGGCTCCTGAGAGTGTGGGGGGCTGTATCACCTAGGGTGGGTTTTTTCCCTTTCCTAGGCTGTGGCTTCTGGGAGCGGCCAGCGCCTCAGGAAAAATAACCTTTTTTGGTTTGTGGATGTACTACCAAATGCAGGTCTCCGGGCTGCCACTTTTCCACATGTCCCCCCAATGATTCCCACCCTAGCCTCTCCTCAGGCACCTTCAGTCTGCAGCACTCTCCCTCCACTTAAGCTTCAGGTGAATAGCTGCAAACAAAAATTCTGTCTCTGGGTTTAAAAAAACGGTGGCCAGCAGCCCTGCCGCCTTTCATGGCTGGATGTTACGTGGGCTGCTGGTCTCAGCTCTGGTGCTTCAGGCTATGGAGCCCAGCTTGGGTTCCAGGCCATGATCTTCTCAGGGAAAAGACCCTCCTGTAGCCAGGAGATCCCTCTTCACTCTCGGCTTGTCCCCCTGGTGAAAGCTGGGTCAGCTCCTCTCCAGACCTTGCCCTTCCTACCAGTCTCCAGGTGTTCTTTGTCCTTCCTTGATATGTCTCCTCTTCAGCTGGACCTCAGTTGGTAATTCCGGGTGAATGTTCCCCAGTTAGTTTTATTTCCAGTCTGGCCCTGGAAGGAGGTGAAAAAAAGGTCTGTCTATTCAGCCAGCATCTTCTCCTTCTTCTGGAGTGTTGTTTTTTTTTAAAAAATCATACTGTACTTTCTAACCCTGCCTCCCTCATGTTCAATGCTAAGAGGCTGGCCAGAGAACAGAATAAGTTGAATGGCCCACCCAGGGGTTGGGCTCATGGCTGGTGCCTCATTAGCACCTTGGCTCAGTCAACTGATTTTAATGAAAGCTCCACTGAAGTGGCTGTGATGAATTTTCAAACCTTAAATTAGAACTACTGAAAAAGAGCAATATCTTTCACAACCTGAACTTACTACAGACCAACTCCCACTGATAATAGGCAAATCACTTCAGAGTGATCAGTCTTTTTTTATGCATTTTGCTGGGCTCCCCAAATACTCACCAAGTACTATAAGGACTCGTATTCTTTAATTCTGGAAAAGCTTCTTGCACTATTTATTTGCTAATTTCATCCCCTACATCGTCTCTCTTTCTGAAGTCCAACTTAATGGGTATTAGATCCCCTCTGGATCAATCCTCAAATTTTATTATCTTTTCTCTTTCATTTATTATATCTTTACCTTTGATTTTGCTTTTAAAATATATAGAAAGAGTTCATTTCTTAGAGAAGTTTTAGGTTCACAGTAAAAGTGAGTGGAAATTACAAAGTGTTCCCATTTCCCCCTGCCCTCACATACACACAGCTTCCTCCACTCTCAAAATCCCACATCAGGGTGGTACATTTGTTACCATTGATGAACCTACATGGACATATCATAATCATCCAAAGTTCATAGTTTACATTAGGGTATATGCTTGTGTTTGGACAAATGTACGTGCAGTTGCTGGGGTCCAGCCCCAGCGGTCCATGGGTCCCCAAAGGTGTGGACGGCAGTAGCGAAGAATGAAGGACATGAAGAATGTTCAGAGCATCAGTACAATCAGCTTTCCCTCATTTTATTGCCTTGTTACGACTGTATTTATACTATTTGATTTTATTGCTGATTAAACAACATGACATCATGCTTTGTTCCGGTTTCTGTTTTGGCCTTTCACAGTTAATGATTGTACCTTCTTATCTGACCTTTGCTAAAAAATTTACATCTGTTTAGGTATGTTAATTTTAGTCTTACCTATTGTTTATATTTCTATAGGTTATTCTACAGGTTAATCTCATTTGTTATTTGTATTCTGAAGTCACTATTTTATTGCTCTACCACATAGCTAAAAGGAGAATAACTCAGCCAGCTTTTCTTATGTAAAGGTTATGCAAGTCCTAAGTGTCCCAGTTTCTCTGGAGTTTAAACGCAGGTGGTCTAACTCCCAATACGTGGCTATACCACCGTGAGGGTCGAGAGACACTTTAGTTCAATGAGACTGAGCCAATAATTCAAGTTTCAAGAAGGGAGACAGAGACAAACATAAAGAAAATCACACAGGGTTTATTTACCAGTTCCCGATGGTTCTTGGCACCAGCAGGCCACCCGGAGGATCCGCTGAAAGACACACACGAGGTCTGGGGGTGCGGCCGCGATGGCATGGGTCACTGCAGCCCTCTGGAAGTTCTCCTAGAGAGGTGCAGGGCAGAGCAAGGCAGGGGCAGCTTTCCCGGAGCTGGGGACGAAGTCTGTGGAGGGCAGACAAGCATCCAAGGATGTGGCCGAAAAGCCGCTGCTTTTAACAGCCCAGTTGAAGGTGTGGTGCGTCTTCAGTGTCTTATCGGGGTCCCACAGAGCGCGGGCCTGCTTGGAGGCCGGGGCTGCAAAGTGTTCATCTTATCGTGGCACGCAGGCATCACAGTTACACTCGGTCACACAAGATGAAGTCACTTATTTCAAATCTAATACACACATCAAACTTATATTCCTGACTCTAATACACACACAGATCTATTTCTATAACACTAAGTCAGGGTTATGGAGCTTGCCCGTGATTGTTTTTAGCTGTGGTGACTGTCCGCCTGTCTGGCACTCGGCCTCAGCCTCTCCGTTTACATTCCCTGCAGCAGTCTGTCCTCATTGTAATATTCTGTGTATGATAAGGGTTCAGGTGTAGATTGAAATAATCTCTTTCCTAGACTGCTCTTTCCTTGTGGGGATTCCCAGAGTTTTCTATTAATATAAACATCCCCCAGTAATACATTGCTTAGTGGGAACTCCCTGGTGGCCTCCCTGTGGATTGCCCTGCGCTGGCGAATCAGCAGGGGCCCCGACCCAGGCCTCTTCCCCGGTGGGAAGGCCCCCAGGATAGTGGGCCTAACAAGTCCTAACTCTTCTGCTGACAGTCTGAGTTCCTCATAAGCGGCACATGGTTTTCCCCTACTCCTTGGAGCTTTTACTGAATTATTGTCTCTTCCAGTCCCATCCGACACCCCTTGCTAGGGAAAAGTTTCCAGCTAGGGCAATGCCCTTTTCTGGTGCAGTGACTCGGGTAAGGACACAGAGCGTTAGAAAGGGGAACAGGCATAGGAAGAGGGATCTGCCATACGCCAAGTCCCATGGAGCATTGGCTGTGCAAATATCTCCTCCTTGAAGGACTGTGTCAAGCAGCAAGGACGGAACAGCTTCCGGCTTACAGTGATATGTATCCACAATTATTGTATCATACTAACTAGTTTCACTGCCCTAAAAACTTCTCTGCCACACCTATTCATTACTCTCACCCCACTAAACCCAAGCAACCACTGATCTTTTACAGTCTCCATAGTTTTCCCTTTTCCAGAATGTCATATAGTTGGAATCATATAGTGTGTAGCCTTTACAGATGGGCATCTTTCACTTAATAATTACATTTAAGTTTTCTCCATGTTGTTTTATGGCTTGATAGCTTATTTCTTTTCAGTGTTGAATATATTCAGTTGTCAGTATGTACAGCAGTTTATTGATTCATCTACTGAAGGACATCTTTGTTGCTTCCCATTTTTTGACAATTATGAATAAAGCTGCCATAAACATCTGTGTACAGGTTTTTTATGTGGACATAAATGTTGAATGCCTTTGGGTAAATACCAAGGGGTGTGATTGCTGGAATTTTTGGTAAGAGTATGTTTAGTTTTGTGACAGTGCCTAACTGTTTTTCTTAGTGGCTGTAGCCATGTTGCATTCCCACCAGCAATGAATGAGAGTTCCATTTGCTTTATGTCTTCACCAGCATTTGGTATTGTCAGTATTCTGGATTTTGGCCATTCTAATAAGTGTGCAGTGCTATCTTATTATTGTTTAAATTTGCATTTCTCTGATGACACATGATATGAAGCATCTTTTCATATGCTCATTTGTCATCTGTATATCTTATCTGGTAAAGTATCTGTTAAGATCATTGGCCTATTTTTTAAATTGGGTCGTTTGTTTCCCCCCCCCCCCTTTTATTGAATTTATTGCAGTGATACTGGTTAACAAAATTATTTCTCATAGCAATATTTTTTTCTGATATATCTCCTCAGGCAAGGGAAACAAAGGAAAAAATAAAAAAATTAACAAGTGGGTTGTTTTCTTATTGTTGCATTTTAAGAGTTCTTTCTGTATCTCAGATAACAGTCCTTTATTGGATATGCCTTTTGCAAATATTTTCTCCAAGTCTGTGATTTGTCTTCTAATTCTCTCAACAGTGTCTCCCACAGAGCAGAAGTTTTTCATTTTAATAAAGTCAAGCTTATCAACTACTTTTTATGGATTGTGTTTGTGGTTTTATCTAAAAAGGCATCACCATACTTGGGTCATCTAGGTTTCATCTTATGTTACTTTCTAGGTGTTTTATAATATTGCATTTTACATTTATGTTTATGATTCATTTTGAGTTCATTTTTGTGAAAAGTTTAAGGTCTGTGTTTAGATTTTTTTTTTTTTTTGCATGTGGATGTCCAGTTGTTCCAACATCATTTGTTGAAGAGACTACATTTGATCCATTGTATTGCCTTTGGTCCCTTGTCAAAGACCAGATGACTGTACTTATGTGTGCCTATTTATGGGCTCTATTCTGTTCTATCAATCTGTCTGTTCTCTTGCCTATACCACATTGTTTTAATTCCAGCAGGTTTATAGTAAATCTTGAAGTTGGATAATGTCAGTCCTTCATTTTTGTTCTTCTCCAATATTGCATTGACCATTCTGGGTCTTTTGCCTCTTCACTGTCTCAAACTTTAGAATCAGTTTGTCAATATCCACAAAATAACGCCCTGGGATTTTAATTTGGATTGAGTTCAATCTACAAATCATGTTGGAAAGAACTGATATCTTGACAATATTGAGTATTCCTATCCATAAACATGGAATATCTTTCCATTTATTTGATTCTTCATTGATTTTTTTCCATTTCAGTGTTTTGTAGTTTGTCTCATATAGATCTTGTATTTTGTTAGATTTATACCTTAGTATTTCATTTTTTGCATGCTAATGTAAATTGTATTGTGTTTTTTATTTTAAATTCCACTTATTCAATGATGGTATATAGGAATGTGATTGATATTTGTGTATTTGCCTTATATCCTGTATCCTTACTATCACTTACAAGGCAGGGATGTCAATTTTTTGGATTTTCCACATAACCATTTAATGACAGTTTGATTTCTTTCTTCCTAACCAGTATATCTTTTATATCCTTGCCTTGTAACTGATCTTATTGGAAAAGATTGTAGTTTCTCCCTTTTAAATATTATGTTAGCTGTAGGTTTTTTAGTATTTTTTGTTGTGTTACTCACTAGTTCTAGTTTGTTGAGAATTTTTATCATGAATCGCTGTTGAATTTTGTCAAATGCTGGGAAACCCGGGAGGGAATCTCGGTGTGGGGGTTTCCCGGAGGAGGGAGGGGTCCCAGCCCCACAGCAGCCCCCAGCCCAAGGCTCCAGGCCAGGAAGAGACGTCCCCACAACTCCGGGCTGTGAAACCAGCGGGGACTGTCCCTGAGGGTCGCGGAGGCTGCGGGAGCCCCAGCAGCTCCTCTAAAGGGCCCGGCACGGACTCACTTGGACGCTCCCTCTGAGCCCAGCGCTGGGCAGCGGCCTGAAAGGACCCGGGACACTCGGGGGGGAACTAACCTGCCTGGAATCCGGGCGAGAGGTGGAGGGCGGCTTCCTCCCAGGCAGAAGGGCTGGCGGAGGCCATGGCTCCTTTGGCAAGTCCTCCCCGAACACAGCCGGCAGGCAGGAGCCATATTTGAGTCGTGAGCACCTGACTCGCACCTTTGGCCTCGCCCCATGATTCCCGGAGGCCCCGCCCCTCCCCACCTGCAGCTCATCCAGGCCATTTCCAGGGGCTTTTCTGTGCAAGTGGCCTCGAGCCTCACGCTTAGGACTTTCCTAAAATCTCTCAAACAAGCAGGAGCTGCCCCATATGGCTTGATAAGCGGCCCCAGGCCTGGCACTAGCGGCAGCTGCATTGGCCCATAGCTTGGCCTCTCCTGGGCACCGCCAAGCCCAGCACAAGGAGCAGCCACTACGGTTTGCTGTGTAGCTCATGCTGGGTGGCCCTGGGCAAGGCACTGGCACAGGCTGACTTTGCACCTCCCGGGAGGCCCCAGAGACAGTGCACCTGGTGGTCAGACTTGACCACACTGGATTACAGCCCTACCACATACACGAGTGACACACTCAAGGGGCACACTTGGGGAACACCAAAGCCCCACTGAAGCAAGTCCTGCTCCATAACAGTGTCTCCAGCACAACAGCTCTTTGGCCGTGGTTGCAGCTGGTCCTCACAGCTGATTGGCCTGGGGTCAATTCCTCCCAGTGATGCCAACAGCAACCAAGGCTCAACTACAACAGGACAGTGCACAGAGCCCACACAGGGGAGCACCTAGAAGGCCCAGCTCAGGGGACTGGGGAGGCTGAGCCACTGGACCCTCCAGGACACCTACTACACAAAGTCACTTTACAAATTCCAGGAGACATAGCAGCTCTACCTAATACATAGAAACAAACACCTGGAAGCAGCCAAAATGTGGAGGGAAAGAAACATGTCACAAAGGAAAGAACAGAAGAAATCTCTATAAAAGGAACTAAATTAAATAGATCCAGGCAAGCTAACAGATACAAAGTTCAGAATTTTGTTTATAAGGATGCTCAAGCATATTTATAAGAGTATGACGAAAACAACTGAGACCATCAATGACATGATAAAGTACCAACTTGAAATGAAGGCTACACAAACTGAAAGGAAGAATAATTTACAAGGAATCAACAGTAGAGTAGAGGACGCTGAGAATCAAATCAGCAATTTGGAACATGAGGAAACAAAAAACACCCAACCAGAAGAGCAAAAAGAAAAAAGAATCCAGAAATATGAAGATAGTATAAGGAGCCTCTGGGACAACTTCAAGAGGCCCAACATTCATATTGTAGAGATGCCAGAAAGAGAAGAAAGGGAGCAAGAAATTGAAAATCTATTTGAAAAAATAATGACAGAAAACTTCCCCTACCTGGGGAAAGAAATCGACTTACAAGTCCAGGAAGCACAGAGGGTCCCAAACAAGAGGAAGCCAAAGAGACCCACAGCAAGACACATCATAATTAAAATGCCAAAGGTTAAAGACAATGAGAGAATCTTAAAAGCAGCCAGAGAAAAGCAAGTAGTTACCTACAAGGGAGCACCCATACGACTGTCAGCTGATTTCTCAACAGAAACTTTGCAGGCCAGAAGGGAGTGGCAAGAAATATTCAAAGTGATGAAAAACATGGAACTACAACCAAGATTGCTCTACCCAGCAAAGCCATCATTTAGAACTGAAGGTCAGATAAAGAGCTTCACAGATAAGAAAAAGCTAAAGTTCATCACCACCAAACCAGCACTACAGGAAATGTTGAAGGGTCTTCTTTAAGAAGAAGCTAATGAACAAAACAATCTGATGAAATAAATAGATCCAGAGACATTGATGCATGCAACAGGTGGTCATATTTCAGAGGAAAGAGGGAAGAGGGGCAGAGGGTGGGAAGAGATTAACCAAGGAAGTTATATGCATGTATGCATAACCCATGGACACAGTCAATAATGGGGTGAAGGCCTTGGGAGGGAGTGGGAGCGAGGTGGAGGGGGTCAGTTGGGGGGAAAAATGGGACACCTGTAATACTTTCAACAATAAAGATAAATTAAAAAACAAAAAACAACCCCAAATACAAAAATACCCAAAGAAAAGTACAACAAAAACAAAAATCATCGTTATTAATATGGAGATATCTCCAGGATTCCTTTTTAGTGAAAAAAAATTTTAAGGTGAAAACCAGTACTGTACAAGGTATACTACCTTTGTGATATAAATAAGGGGAAATAACATATATATTTGTATTTTCTTATATTTACCTAAAGTAATATTAAAGAGATACACAAAAAGGGAATAAAATCATTTTCTGTGAGAGACTGGGGATGGAAACGGGGTAGATGGAGGCAAAAGGGTCGGAGTGAGACCTTTCAGAGAATTTCTGTTTATATTGTTTTGACCTTTGAATCATGTAAATATATTATTGATTGAAAAATAATTAAAAAGATGAATAATCTTTTACCTGTATTGTATCTACTGCCTCCTGTTTCTTTTTATTGTTTGTCTTTTTGGTCTTTTAGCATGCTGGTGTTATTGAGCGATCTGCAAATGCCAGAATTGGAAGGATATATTTAATAGGGTTTTCCATTTCTCAAGAGAAAAATTTATCTTCTTAGGAGCCAGAGGCCTGGTTGCTGGCATTCTGGGAGCAGGAGAGAGGGGACAGGAGTTGAGAGGTCCTGCATTTAGCTTGCAAACTTGCACTTCATCTACCTGATTTCAGGTCCACATCCACTGCTGCTTTCCATTAGGTGTGCATTGGATCATTCTCCATACCATAAACATTTGGTGGTGGGCGTAATTGCCTAGAATTTCAGGTGGTGATTCAACCAGTTCGTATACACACTTTCAACTAATTACTCTATTAACCCTATGCGTCACCCTAATTTTCTGGGGTGTTTGAAATCTGCAAGCTCTTGTCCTGCAAGGGTTCTTCCTCCTCACTGTGACAAATACACTAACATAAAATTTACCATTTCAACCATTTTTAGATGTACAATTCAGTGACATTTTAAGTATATTTACATCATTGTGCCACCATTGCCACTATCCATCTTCAGAACTTTTTCATCTTCCCAAAATGAAACTCTGTACCCATTAAATAATAGCTCCTCATTCCTCCTCCCCCAGACCTACCATTCTACTTTTTGTCTCAGTGAACTTGACTAATCTAGGAAATTCATGTAAGTGGAATCATACAATATTTGCCCTTTGATGTCTGGCTTGTTTCGCTTTATATAATGTCTTCAAGTTTCATCCACATTATAGCATGTTGCCAGGGTTTCCTTCCTTTTTAAGGCTGAATAATATTATGTTCTATGTATAGAGCACACTTGAACCATTTACCCGACAATGGACATTGAGGTTGTTTTCACCTATTGTGAATAATGCTGCTATAAACACTGGTATATGAATATCTGTTCAAGTCCTTCCTTTCAATTCTTTTGGATTTATTCCCAGTAGTGAAATTGCTGGATCATGTGGGTATTCTATGTTTAATTTTTTTTAGAAACTGCCATACTATTTCCCATAGCAGCTGTACTAATTTACATTTCTACCAACAGTGCACAAGGGTTCCAATTTCTCCACATCCCTGCCAACATTTGTTATTTTCTGTTTTTTTTCTTCTTTTTGATAATAGCTATCCTAAAGCATGTGAAGTGGTATCTCATTGTGTTTTGATGTGCATTTCCCTAATGATAGTGATGTTAAGCTTCTTTCATTGTGCTTATTGGCTGTCTGTATGTTTTCTTTGGAGAAATGTCTCTTCAAGTCCTTTGTCCATTTTTTAATTGAGTGGCTTGTTTTTTTGTTGTTAAGATGTAGTAGTATCTTTTTATATATTTGGGATATAAGTTCCTTATAAGATATATGATCTGTACATATTTTCTCCAATTCTGTGTGTTACCTTTTTATTATGTTGACAGTGTCTGTTGATGTACAAAATTTTTAAATTTTGATGAAATCCAATTATCTATTTTTCTGTTGTTGCTTGTGTCTTTGGTGTCATATACAAGAAATTATTGCCAAATACAATGCCATGAAAATTTTCTTCTGTTTTCTTTAAAGACTTTTATAGTTTTAGCTCTTACATTCAGTTCTTTGATCTACTTGGGGTTAATTTTTATATATAGTATAACATAATGGTATAAATGAATACTTTTGCATGTGTATATCCAGTTTTCCCAACACCGTTTTTTGAAAAAGACTGTTCATCCCCACTGGTCTTGACACCTTTGTCAAAAATCATTTGACCTTATATGTGAGAGTTTATTTCTATTCCATTGGTCTATATGTCTGTCTTTATTCCAGTATCGTACTGTTCCCATTGCTGTAAAGTTGTAGTAAGTTTTAAAATCAGGAAATGTTGGACCTCTAACTTTGTTCTTTTTCAATATTTTTTTGGCTATTTGAGGTCTCCTGAGATCTCACATGAATTTTAGAATGCATTTTCCTAGTTCTGGAAAAATGTCATTGAGATTTTGAGAGGAATTGCATTGAATCTGTAGATCGCTCTAGTAGTATTGAAATTTTAACAATAATATCTCCCAATCTATAAACACATGTTTTTAAAAATTAATTTGTGTCATCTTTAATTTCTTTCAGCAACATTTTTATAGTTTTGAGTGTACAAGTCATCCATCTCCTTGGTTACATTTATTCCTAAGTATTTTATTCTTTTTGATGCTATTTTAAATGGAATTTTCTTAATTTCATTTTTGGATCATTTATTGCTAGTGTATAGAAATATAAGTGTATTTTTGAATATTGATTTTGTATCCTGAAACCTTGCTGAATTCATTTACTAGTTCTTACAGATTTCTAGCTAGATGTGGTCAGAGGTAGAAGGAGAACCAAGGAAAGGCAAGAAGAGCAAAGGGTTTCAAGAAAAATGTTGTAGAAGAACAATCTTATTCTTAGGAGATGCATGCTGAAGAACTTAGGGTTCAAGGGTAATAATATCTGAAACTTAAGAAATATATACTGAAATATTTAGAGTGGCATCATACCTGGAGAGAGAGAGAGAGAGGGGGGGGGGGGAGGGAAAGAGAGAGGCAGAAAAGGGAACATAAAGAGTGAGGGAGGGTGAAGGAGGGATAATGAAGGAAATGTGGTGAAATGGTAAATGATGAACTAAGTGAAGGGTATGTGGCTGCTCATTGTAGTATTCTATCAACTTCTCATAAGTTTAAAAAGTTTCAAAATAAAGAAGTTAGGAAAATTATGAAAAAAAGAAGTGAGTAATCACCTTGCAAATGTTCTGGAGAAATGAATTAGGATGAGCCCTAAGAAGAGGAACTTGAGTCTACACAACAGTTGACCAATGGAAATCTTTAAAAAACAATTATTTCAGAAGGGCCAGGCGGGAGGGGGCTAAAATCAGACTGCAAAGTTGGGTGACAAGTGAACGGGAAGTGAAGCAGTCCAGTCAACAGTGTGGACTGCAATTCTGAGAATTTGAGCGATAGAAAAAAGAGATGGGAAACTCTTGAGGAGCAATAGAATTTTGGAAAACTTATTATTACTTTTCACCTCATTATGGATTTCTATTAATATAAAATTAGTTTTACTTACTATCGCCACTCCACACATATGCCTTTCCTGATGTATAAAATGAATTAGGAAACCAATAAAAAGAAGTAAAAGAATAATATGCACAATGCTACCATCTAGAGTATCCACTGAAAATTACACCTGCTGTTGCTGTCAAATCAGGCAACTTGCTGAGAGACTAGTTTAGGGCCTCTGGGTTTATGGGTGTGTTTGCTGCCTTCTGTAAGCCATGTAGGAGGTGAGTGATATTCTTGGTACAGCCCAGTGTTTTGGGGATTGATATTTTGACTCCTGAATATTGATTTTGTATCCTGAGTGAAATATTTAAAATTTTCATGAAGTCCTAAAATTTGATTTCAGACTAGGAGAGACATTTTGACAATGCTTTACCTTAATAGTGCTTTGGAAATGAAATGGGAGCATTTGAAAGGATAAGGGGAAGTCAAAGACAACCTTAAATGCAAGAATTAAGAGATGATTGTGTTTATCTGGGAGAAAGGTGAAATTATTCTTTAAGTTTCTTTGTTTTTTTGCTTTAGAAAGCTTCATCAATCTTTGTAATTAGTCTGAAGCCAAGTGTTACTGGATAATGGTGAAGGTGCACAAGTGGGAATTCATGCTTGAGGAATGGTAGACAGAATAATTTAAGGTAGGCAGGAGCTGGCTCTGGGTGGGTGTGTAGGCTTTCAATAGTCAAAGGTGGGGGTGGACAGCAAAAGTTCCAGGCAGAGGGAACATTGAGAACAAAGGCAGAAAAGCATAGGACACCTTTGGAGAAATGGAATCAGTCCTCTATGGCTAAAGTATTAAATGCATTAGGGGAAAAAGTGGGAGAAAATGTGGGAAAGGTGTATTGGCACCTATATACCTCTCTTCCTCCAACCAGAGGATTCACTCTTCTTTCTCTCCAAGGGCTTAACTCTTAGATTGGTACACAGTAGAGGCTTAATAAATTTTGGTCAATTCAGCCACTAGCTAATATTACTGCCCACTTATATCTCCTAAAGTTTGGCCATGAGAACCAGGAATGTGGGTAGATGCTGGGATTTAGCTACTAGAGGCATGATTCTGGTGCTTGAAATCAGGCAAGCCAACCTCCAAGCTAACATCCAGAGCAACACTTCTCAGACTTTAATACAAATCTTGTTAACATGCAGATTCTGATTCCATATGGCTAGCTGGGGTGGGACCTGTGAGTCTGCATTTCTAATAAGCTTCCAAGTGATGCCTAGGTTGCTAGTCTGCAGATCAAACATCGAGTAGCAAGAATCTAAAGGCCCTTCCCAACCCCAACTCTTTGACCTTCACAGACTCCAGACTCTTAAATGATTGGACTCAACTAAGGGTTCTTCACTTAGTATAGCTGATGGAAAAGCTTAAATTTAAAGTATCTCATAAGATTTTTCTGCTGCTAGAATTGTTGAGGTACATTGGGACTGATGGCATCCAGTCTGGACCATTTAAAAATACATTTTCTTAGCTGAGTACAGCTCTATCTGGTTGGAATGAGTCTAATCCAGTCTATTTTAGAAGAGGGTAAGCCTTTACTCTCCAAATATAGACTTATCTATTGATCGAACAGCCCTTCTGTCTAAAGTCCATGCCTGTTTCCTCCTTAGAATTATAAACCTGTTTCTCAGCTAATGGCTTACACAAGGAGCAAACTCTAGTCCCTGATATTTTGAAATCTATTATTATTATATGAAAAAATAGAGCTCTGAGAATCAAGATTGGTAAGCAATAGTCTCCATGATGAAAATGAAAGTGGTGGTAAATTCTTGCATATATGAATTGGCTTTTGACTAATTACACAATACCACCTGGCTACATTTCAGCTGCGCTGTAGGGAGAGAGGCCAGGGTGCTGACTACACAATTATAGTCTTATCAAGAAAGATACCAGTCTTTAGAGAAAGATCAGAGGTTTGCTTTTCTTTTTTTCCCCCAAGATATACTTATGGTAAACATAGGCCCAACAATGAGATTTTCACACAGCCTAGAGTCGGGAAGCAAAGAGAGGCTTGACCATTTACCTGAAGCCTGGCCTTTTCTCTCAGTGTTTGAAACACCCATATGCTCAGATTCTCAGTTCAGCTTTCCAAGCGCCTTCATCTGTCTAGCTTTAGCCTCTGAGAATAGAAGGATCTGTTCAGCAACCTTGACCACTTTTGTGTGTAGTTGAGGGAAGAGGTTTTCTGCAGATATATACATATATGTAGGTGTATATATTAAAATCAATGACATAAGAAAAAATGAAGAAATTTTGCTTTTGCATTTAGATCACTTTTTCTTTCAAGGTCTAGAGCAACTGCCATGCTTTCTTTTCTACCTGAAGGATGTGGGCTACCCTAATCACTAGCACAGTAAGCTAAAAACCCACCAGTTTTCTGTGAGAAAGCACTGAGCTCTTCACAAGAAGCTTCCTGTTCAATGTCCTAGAGTGCTTTCCTTATTAGCTCAAATCTAGTAAAGGTCAAATATAACAAGGGCCTTCAGATTCCTGGCTATTTTTCAACTGCAATTCTATTGGATGTGAGAGAGGATTCCAAGTGAATGTTAACTCTCCTTCCTTCTTCTCTTCCTTCCTTTCATCTTTCTTTGCTTCCAGATATACATGTTTAAAAATTTACAAAAAAACCTACTATGTTGCAAAAAATTAAATATTAGAGTGGTGAAAGTTCACCATGCCCCCTCTTTTAAAATTACCACAATAAATTTAGTTAATATTCATCACCTCACATACTTATAATTTTTTTCCTTGTGGTGAGAACATTTTAAGATCTACTCTCTTAGCAACTTTCAAATATACAATACAATGTTATTGACTGTAGTCACCGTGTTGTATACTACACCCCCAGAACTTGTCTTTTAACTGCAGGTTTGTACCTTTTAACCACCTTCAACTAATTCCTCACCCCCACCCCAATCTGGCAACCACCAATCTAGTCTCTATTTAATCCCACTCTCCAGTGGTAACAATTGTTAACAGCTTGATATAAATTTAGACCATATATATATATATATATATATATATATATATATGAATTATTTTGGTTTATAAAAATTGGATATTTTATATACTTTTCTGTATTTTTAAATTTATCAATATATCATTGATAATTTCCCATGTAAACATAGATTTTCCTCATTGAATGACCCCACAGTATCCTAATGTCATAATCTATTTAACTGTTTCCTTATAAACAGAAATTTCATTTATACTAGATTTTTATATGAATTATGCTGTACAACATATAAGCTTGTACAGCACAAGTTTTTTTGTAACACAAATACCTAGAAATAAAAATCCTGTTAAAATATCTACATATTTGAATATTTTTAGATTTTGTAAAATTTCATTTTAAAAAGGCTGTATTGCCCAGCCGGGCGTGGCTCAGCGGTTGAGCGTTGACCTGGGATCCAGGCGATCGGGGTTCGATTCCCGGTCAGGGCATATGCCCAGGTTGTGGGCTTGATCAATGACTCTCTCATCATTGATGTTTCTATCTCTCTCTCTCTCTCCTTTCCTCTCTCTGAAATCAATAAAGATATCTTTAAAAATAATAATAATAAAAAATTAAAAGGCTGTATCAATTTAAACTCCCACCACCAATGTATAAGAGGGTCTGTTTCCTAGAACCCTTACCAATTCTGAGTATTTCAATCCTTTAGTTTTTTGCCAGTTTCAAAAATGGTATGTTGCTGGTTTCAATTTCATTCATAGTTGGTGAAACTGAGCACCTTTCCATCATTTGATGGCCATTTATATTCTTTCTTTTGAAGGACCTACTTCTCCCAGGAAGTGCAGAGGGCAAACAAGCCAGATTTTGTGACAGAGCTCTGGTAATGAGAAAAGTATGTCACTTGTGCTTACTCAGAAAGATCAAAAGGTGAGTATTTCTTTTTTATTAGAAGTATAAATGTGCTTCTTTTAATGGTAAAGACTGAAAGGAAAGTAGAATGTGTCACTTGTAAGGACACCCAGATAAACTTCATCGTATATTTCAAAGGCACTAAGGCAATTGAACAGATGAACACATGGTGTGATAAGACTGCTGGGCAAGCTAGCAGTGTAATTCTAACCATCCATCCATTTGTTCACACTTAACAAATATTTTTGAGCACCTACAATATGCTATCCACTGGGTACCAGTGGTGAACAAAGACCCTAGTCCCTGAAGTAAGACTGACTGGGTTTGAATTTTGGCTCCATCCCTATGTCTGTGTGATCTTGTATAAGCCACTCATTGTTTTTGTGTTGCAGTCTCCTCATCTGCTAAATGGGTATAATAATAGTATGTACCTCATAGAGATGCTGAGATGATTAAATGAGATAATGCAAGTAAAGTTCTATGCATAGAGTAAGCACCTAACAAGAGTTATATTTGCAATTCCTGGTAAGTGAGTTTCTGTCTTCCTTCCCAAAATCAACTCTGGAGAAACTATAGAAGCCAGAGGGAAAGATATATTCCAGGAATAACAGCAACCACCACAACACTATGAAGGACCTCTGGGGATACTGAAAACTGCCTTGAACTTGTGTGTGTAGAAGGTGGATAGCTGTAGGTTGGTGTAGGGGGTGACCAGAGGCATCAGATAGGATATGGCAGAAGAAATCTTTTAGAGCTCTACTGATACCTCTTTCCTGTGGACCCTTAGAATAATTACCGCTTGCCTTATTATTCATTATAGAAATCAGCTGCAATAGCCCAAATTGCCTGTATCAGCAGGCTCATGCGTAGCTGGGCGGTGTAAAAGTCCTGCTGGGGTGAGGAGTTGATGGACGCAGAGATGGACTAAGCAGTTTTCCTCTGGCATTCATTTATCCACCTCTCCCCCTCCAAATTCTTAGATCTAATGGATTGCTACTCAAGGTGACTGGCTGGAGGAATTGCCTCATGGGGTGCCAGGATACAGGAGTAACCCTAGTTCTGTGAAGTCTAGGACTCTTCACTTGGACCAGACTAGGATGTGGCCTTCCTTGATTTACATTTATTTGATGCACTAGCTGATACCCTCAGGAAACAGGAATTAGCATACCTAGATTGCTGAGAAGGATGGATAACTGCTATAGACGGACAATACAGAGGGCGGAAACAAGATGGCGGCGCAGGTAACAGCGCACCCGCAGCCGCATCAAAATTACCACTAAAATACAGAACCACCAGCACTCAGAGACCCCTGAAAGCTGTCTGAACAGAAGCCCCACAACCAGGGAGCTGAAGCAGCCCCGAGAGACCGCTAGGAGGGGCGGGGGCGGGGCGGGCGGGGCTGGATCCCGGAGACAGGCCGTGGGCCACACCGGGGCCGCAGGGAAACCCGGGAGAACATCTCGGTGGCGGAGGTTTCCTGGAGGAGGGAGGGGTCCCAGCCCCACAGCAGGCCCCCAGCCCAGGGCTCCAGGGCCGGAAAGAGACATCCCCACAGCTTCCGGCTGTGAAAACTAGTGGGAACTGTTGCTGAGGGTCAGGGAGGCCGCGGGAGCCCCAGCAGCTCCTCTTAAAGGGCCCGGCACGGACTCACTCGGACGCTCCCTCTGAGCCCAGCGCCGGGCAGCAGCCGGAGAGGACCCGGGACATTCGGGGGGAACTAACCTGCCTGAGATCCGGGCGAGAGGCGGAGGGCGGCTTCCTCCCGGGCAGAAGGGCTGGCGGAGGCCATGGCTCCTGTGGCGAGTCCTCCCCGCACACAGCCCGCAGGCAGGCGCCATGTTTGAGTCGCCAGCACCTGACTCACCTTTGGCCCCGCCCCGTGATTCCCGGAGGCCCCGCCCTCCCCACCTGCAGCTCATCCAGGCCATTTCCAGGGGCTTTTCTGTGCAAGTGGCCTCTCGAGCCTCACGCTTAGGACTTTCCTAAAATCTCTCAAACAAGCAGCAGCGGGCCCCATACGGCTTGATAAGCGGCCCCAGGCCTGGCACTAGCGGCAGCTGCACTGGCTCATGGCTTGGCCTCTCCTGGGCACCTCCAAGCCCAGCACAAGGAGCAGGCAACTATGATTTGCTGTGTAGCTCATGCTGGGTGGCCCTGGGCAAGGCACTGGCACAGGCTGACTTTGCAACTCCCGGGAGGGAGGCCCCAGAGACAGTGCACCTGGTGGGCAGACTCAACCACGCTGGATTACAACCCTACCACATCCACGAGTGACACACTCAAGAAGTGCACTTGGTGAACACCAAAGCCCCACTGAAGTAAATCCTGCTCCATAACAGTGTCTCCAGCACAGCAGCTCTTTGATTGGGGTTGCAGCTGGTCCTCATAGCTGATTCTCATGGGGGTCAATTCCTCCCAGGGACTCCAACAGCAACCAGGGGTAAACTACAACAAGACAGTGCACACAGCCCACACAGGGGAGCACCTAGAAGGCCCAGCTCAGGTGACTGGGGAGGCTGAGCCACTGGACCCTACAGGACACCCACTACACAAAGCCACTCGACAAATTCCAGGACACATAGCAGCTCTACCTAATACATAGAAACAAACACTTGGAAGCAGCCAAAATGTGGAGGGAAAGAAACATGTCACAAAGAACAAAAGAAATCTCTAGAAAAGGAACTAAATGAAATAGATCCAAGCAAGCTAACAGATACAGAGCTCAGAATTTTGTTTATAAGGATGCTCAAGGATATTAGTAAGAGTAAAACGAAAACAACTGAGACCATCGATGACATAATAAAGTACCAATTTGAAATGAAGGCTACACAAACTGAAATGAAGAATAATTTACAGGGAATCAACAGTAGAGTGGAGGACTCTGAGAATCAAATCAACAATTTGGAACATGAGGAAACAAAAAACACCCAACCAGAAGAGCAAAAAGAAAAAAGAACCCAGAAATATGAAGATAGTATAAGGAGCCTCTGGGACAATTTCAAGAGGCCCAACATTCGTATTGTAGAGATGCCAGAAAGAGAAGAAAGGGAGCAAGAAATTGAAAACCTATTTGAAAAAATAATGACAGAAAACTTCCCCTACCTAGGGAACGAAATGGACTTACAAGTCCAGGAAGCACAGAGGGTCCCAAACAAGAGGAATCCAAAGACACCCATAGCAAGACACAGCATAATTAAAATGCCAAAGGTTAAAGACAAAGAGAGAATCTTAAAAGCAGCCAGAGAAAAGCAGTTAGTTCCCTACAAGGGAGCCCCCATACGACTGTCAGCTGATTTCTCAACAGAAATTTTGCAGGCCAGAAGGGAGTGGCAAGAAATATTCAAAGTGATGAAAAACATGGAACTACAACCAAGATTGCTCTACCCAGCAAAGCTATCATTTAGAACTGAAGGTCAGATAAAGAGCTTCTCAGACAAGGAAAAGCTAAAGGAGTTCATCACCACCAGACCAGCACTACTGGAAATGTTGAAGGGTCTTCTTTAACAAGAAGCTAATGAACAAAAGAATCTGATGAACTCAATAGATCCAGAGACATTGACACATGTAACAGATGGTCATATTTCAGAGGAAAGAGGAAGGGGGGTGGAGGGTGGGAAGAGATTAACCAAAGAAGTTATATGCATAACCCATGGACACAGTCAATAAAGGGGTGAAGGCCTGGGGAGGGGGTGGGAGGGAGGTGGAGGGGATAAATGGGGGGGGGGGAAATGGGACACCTGTAATACTTTCAACAATAAAGATAAATTTAAAAAAAAAAATGGGCAAAAGACCTGAATAGACACCTCTCCAAAGAGGACATACAAATGGCCAAGAGACATATGAGGAAATGCTCAACATTGCTAATCATCAGAAAGATGCAAATTAAAACTACGATGAGGTATCACTTCACACCTGTCAGAATGGCTGCCATCAACAAATCAATAAATGACATGCTGGCAAGGATGTGGAGAAAAGGGATCCCTGGTACACTGCTGGTGGGAATGCAGACTGGTGCAGCCACTGTGGAAAACAGTTTGGAGGTTCCTCAGGAAATTAAAAGTGGAACTGCCATTTGACCTAGTGATCCTACTTCTAGGAATATATCCTAAGAATCCTGAAACACTAATCAGAAAGAATCTATGCCCCCCTATGTTTATAGCAGTGCAATTTACAGTAGCTAAGATCTGGAAGCAGCCCAAGTGCCCATCAGTAGCTGAGTGGATAAAAAAGCTGTGGGACATTCACACCATGGAATACTATGCAGCTGTAAAGAAGGATCTCGTACCCTTTGGAACAGTATGGATGGGCATGGAGAATATTATGCTGAGTGAAATAAGCCAGGCAGAGAAAGACAAACATCGCATGATCTCACTTATATGTGGAATCTAAAGAACTTAATAAATTGATGAACAGAAATAATTCAATGACATGGAAGCATAGATCAGACTGATGAATGTTAGAGGGATGGAGGAGGGCGGAGAGAGTAACCAAAGAACTTATATGCATATATGCACAACCCAAGGACACAGACAATGCTGTGGTGAGGGACTGGGGCTGGGGGTGGGGTGGGGTGGAATGGGTCAATGGGGAGACAAAGGGACATCTGTAATATTTTGAACAATTAAAAAAAAGAAAATGTAGCCCAGCCAGAGTGGCTCAGTGGTTGAGCATCAACCCATGTCCAAGAGGTCACTGGTTCGATTCCCAGTCAGGGCACATGTCTGGGTTGTGGGCTCAAACTCCAGTAGTGGGAGTACAGGAGGCAGCTGATCAATGTTTCTATTTCCCTCTCTGTCTCCCTTCTCTTCTCTCTAAAATCAATAAAAACATATTAAAAAAAAGAAAATGTAAAACTTTTGCAGAGTCTAGCTGGCACTAGCTGCATTTGGTATCTTTTTTTTCGACCCTATAGTTGCTTACTTGAGTTGCTAGCTAGATTGCCTTTGTTAGGATAGTGCCATTGGCAAAGTTGGGTTTTGGAGCTCCTCTTTCCTCTATGTGTTATCTGCCTCCCCCCGAATCTCCCTTCCCACTCCCCACCACTTCCCTACCTTTCAAGCTTCCAGCACTGCTTATTCACTTTCTTTCTTCCTATTAAAATCTGCTCTGAGGAGTGGCTCTAATTAGTCATTTAGGAATCGGTATGGATTTATTTTTATATTTAAAATTTTTTAATTAAATTTATTGGGGTGACATTGATTAATGTGATCATACAGGTTTCAGGTGTGGGTTTCTATGTTACAAGATGTGTATATTGCTCTGTGTGCCCACCACCCAAAGTCAAATCTTCTCCCGTCACCATATATTAGGACCCCCATCACTCCCACCCCCTTCCCTCTGGCAACCACCACACTGCTGTTTGCATCCACGAGTTTCAGTTTTATATCCCACATAGGAGTGAAATCATATGGTTCTTAGCTTTTTCTTGAGAATGTTATGCTAAGTGAAATAAGTCACTTATTTCAGGAAAAAGCTCAGTATGGATTTATTTTTTATTTATTTATTTATTTAGTTAGTTAGTTATTTAAATATGTTTCCATTGATTTCAGAGATAGGAAGGGAGAGGGAGAGAGAGATAGAAACATCAATGAGGAGAGAGCCACCGAACATCTGCCTCCTGCACGCCCTCCGCTGGGGATCGAGCCCGCAACCCGGGCATGTGCCCCCATCGGGAATCGAACGGTGATCTCCTGGATCCTAGGTCGACACTCAACTGCCGAGACACGCCTGGCCGGGCAGTATAGATTTAAATCAACTTCCTTCCCTTTCACAGGGAGCCTCTCTTTAAGTTTTATCTCCAATTATGGAATTAAAGACGGTGTTCCTTATTAAAGGGATTTCAGGCGTCGGCAAGCTTGTGGGGAAGGTAGATCTTTGGCCAAGCGGACCTTAGGCATCTCAGAAATTAACTAATGATTATACACAGTACTTAACATGGTAGCTAGCACACCTAGTAGCAGTTTAATGGGGATTTGTTAATTGGATAAGTGGTTATCTACTCCTCTTACCAATAAGGCTTTGGCTGTGTGGCGTTTTCTTTGGTTTTTCAATGCCTCCCAGCTGGATATTGTAGGGTGTGTGCCCATTGTGGATCCTGATATTACAGTGGAGTTTGATAATGAAGAAGGTTGCGTAATTTGAGAAGATTGAGTCTTGAAGGATAATTCAATGAGCCATCACAGGACAAAATCAGAAAGTTAAACAGACATATGTGAATCTTCCAGAATTGAAAACTGTTGAAATTTCTGGAAGATTAAATCATATTAGTCATTTGCTGTAAACCTGCGAAGAAGAGTATTTCCTGACTGTTAGTCAACTGTGGCCTGATTAGAGGGAGCAGGATCTGAGGAGGTCAGAGGCTGGGGTCTGCAGTCATTTCTAATGAGTTTTTCTTTTGCCTAAAACACAGCAGGAAAAGTGAGTGCAAGGTGGAGAAGAGATTTACTTTTTTTTTCATTATTGCTCACATGAAGCTTATATTTCCACTTAAAACCTTTTCACGGAAAGCTCTTGGAAAAATTGACCCCTGAAACAAGCATTATTTAGAGAGTTTGGGACGTGGCTTTCTGGCAAGGTATAGGTTTGAATGTGATTAGCAGACAAGCCCCTGTGCTGGGCCTCTTGGCTTCCGCTGGCTGGCATTCATCCTTACACCACCGGCCTTCCCTGCTTCTGTTCCTGCTAGAAATGTCCCTACTACTGTTCATTGTACTATGAATGTGCCATGTACATTCTCTAGTACGTTCTGGAATGAATCCTCCTTTATTGTCATGTGGGAGTGGCCCATCCTCTATGCGCATAAATCAATCGTTGCAATTTTACGCAAGAAATCCTGGGAGGAGGGAGAGGTGGTTGCAGGTGAAAATAGTTCTGCTCTTATTATCACATTAACCACTAGGCAACTTTTTGTGCCTCACCTCTCACTTCCATTCCTAAAAAGATCCCCAGAGTATTCTCTTTTTGGGCCTCATAATGTTTTTTCAATAGTTTAAGGCTATAACTATTAATAAGCAAGGGCTTTTGCTTCAGGGCTGTCAAACTAGCCCTTTTCAAGTCTGCGAAATTTGTTTAGCAATTAAAATAAAAGAGATATGAAATCTCATATATTTATATAAGTGGCTCTTCCTTTCATGTTTTTGCCTGGCTATAACTTGAGATGCTTTTTAACCACAAGCTTTTTATTAAATAGAAAATGTAATTATTCTCTTTGAGAGGAAAAGCAAAACACTCCCAGTTACCTGTCTAAAGAATCCCTTTAACAAATGACAGCTTCTCTCAAATTAGAGCAAGAATTGGACTGATTCTGAACAATACAGGGGCAGGGCAATAAAATCAGGAAACTTAAGAATAACATCACTGCCCTAATATACTGGTTTTCTTCTGCGTAAAGCTTATAAGCACTTTATTAAAGGCATATTTGGAAATATGAAAACCATTGCAGTCTATGCTCAGTAAAACAAAATGATAATTGTTGAACAATCTTAAAGGTCTTTCAGTAAGAAAAAAGCTTACTGGAATGTCTAAGAAGTTTGCAGCATCATTTGAAAAAAATTTTTATTTAATGTAGTTCAAAATCTCATTCCAGTAATCTTCAAGCAAGAATCCAAGTAATTAATACAACTTTCTTTAACTAGGAACCTTAATTAACCAAACCTTTTTCTGAATTGCATTTTTGCAGAAAGAGGTATATCAAAAGATAACTATGTCCTAGTTTTAAATTTTTTTACAGCATTTCTAGTGCATTGTGAGTTCAATATGTTTTAAATACCATCTCTTAAGCCTTTTACAGTGACATCACTAGTTTGAGCTGATGCCATCGATAGTTGGAAAGATGATTCCAAGACCAAGCAGTATCTTCAATCTTCAAATATGAAATTTTGTTCACTAATGTAACTTGCTATACTGTACTCACTAAGGCAGGAAATTGAACTCATAGGATTTCCAGCCATAAATTTTGAAAAATAATAGGGTTTCAGGTTAACCCCCAGTTACCCAGACATAAAGCAATCAGCCACAATAGTCTATTTACAGACCCAGTGAAGAAAGAATTGGCCGTGCTGATGTGTCATTGTGTTGAAAATAGCCAAAAATAATTGCCCATGGTTTGGAAATAGTTTTGTTTTATAGTAAATTTATGGTGCTAGGAATTAATCTCTGGAATTTCCTGTTATTCACCATGTACAGCCACCCAGAACAGTGGGTGGCTTTAACATGGTAGGTGGTTTAAATTTTTTTGGTCTAAATTGAAGAATGAACATGTGCTCTGTACATTTTTAAGATATTAAGCTAATTTTTGTTGTCAATTGCTCCTGATAATCTGTTTCCTTGTCTTGTACTCCTACTAGTTATTGAATCAATTGAGCTTATTGCTTCAGGGATAGACAGATATGACCTGGGACAAATGTATTTTTGTGCAGCTCTGAGTTTCAAAGTATAATTTTTTAAGTCCACTGTGAGATAACAGTGTCAAAAGCCAGGATTTGAGGAAGGTAAAGATTTTCTTTGCATACCAAGTACAAAATGTGGTGGTCTGAAAATAACATCGCACCATCAACCATTGTGTAGAAAAGATGGGGGATAGTAATTAAAGGAAGTATCGCCACTCAGGAGATGGAAAGTTGTTTTGGTGCTTAAAGGAGCTAGGAGATATTTAGGAAGGAATATGCTTAGGCTTAAGATGCTGACCCCACACACTAGGCCACAAGACGGGCTGATATTCCCCCTTCCTGTTTATAACTCTTGGAGGGGATCACATAGTGCCACATATCAACAAAAAGTAGCCACAGTTGAATAGAAATGGCGCAGTGACATGATAAAGCAAAGAGAGGTCTAAGTATAATGTACCTGATCCTGGGGAAGTGGGGGGCGATAAAGGAAATCTTAAGTTCTCACATGCAAGAGTGAAGAAAGGATAGGCGTATCAGAAGAGGCCTGGGATCAGGGAGAGGAGGGAACTGAATGTGGGAACCCTATCATTAGAGTAATGGCAAGCTTTCTGGCGATTAGCAGTGGTTCTGAGCATGCTTCTCCAACGACCGGGTGGCCCCAAGACACTGTAGTGGGCACCTGTTCATTACTCATGGTGACCAGGTATGGTTATGGGTGGGCATCTCAGCAGAGTCCAGCAAGGAACCACAGGCTAGCCATGCAGCACAGAGGCCCCTACTCCGGTGCAATGAGGCTGTATAATCTTCCCTCTGCACTCTGATGCCGTCTTGGGGTAGAAGAGAAGATACTTTGAGAAGGTAAGAGGCTGCCTTAATAGGAAGTTTGAACTTTGAATTGACTGAATATTAACCTGAAAGATACTGGGGGAATTGGGGCTTCAGCCAAGATGAAGTCAGATTAAGTTGCTTTATTGTAACTGAGTCAGAGTGTGCAAATTATATATCCTCTAATAAATGCATCAATACTTTGTAGACTAAGGCAAGGCTCATCTACCTTTCTAACTCAGCACCAAGTCTTTTTTTTTTTTTTTTTTTTAAATATATCTTTATTGATTTCAGAGAGAGGAAAGGAGGGGAAGAGAGAGAGATAGAAACATCAATGATGAGAGAGTCATTGATCAGCTGCAGCCCACAACTCAGGCCTGTGCCCTGACCGGGAATCGAGCCCCGATCGCCTGGATCCTAGGTCGATGCTTAACCACTGAGCCATGCCCGGCCGGACCCAAGTCTTTTTTTATTAAATTTTTTTCTATCATACTTATTATTTATTTTTCCAGCTTTATTGAGGCACAATTGACAAATAAAATTGTATATATTTAAGGTATACAATGTGATGATTTGATACATGTATACTTTGTAAAATGATTACCACAATCAAGCTAATTAACACATAACTTTTTTGTGTGTGAGAACACTTAAGATCTACTCTCTTAGTAAATTTCAAGTGTACAATACAATATCATTAATCTCTCTCTATATAGTCACCATACTGTATATTTGATCTCCAGAACTTACTTACAATAGAAAATTTGTACCTTTGACTACCATCTCCCCATTTCCCCCACTCCCCTGCCCTGGCAACTACCATTCTACTATCTGCTTCTGTGAGTTAAAAAATCTTCCTTTTTATATATTTACCCTGGGAAAGGTATGAAAGTGAGATGATAAGAAAAAAGTTCTCTATTAAAATGCAGACTACTCTGGAAGTAGTTGCACCTTAAAATTATATCAGTGAATACTAAATTATTAGTTGACAAAATAGTTGTAAATTAACAACAATACCTCAGTAGGGTTTTATAGAAAAGTGGGGGGAGGTGATAAAGACTAGACACTTTGGAGAATGTGGTTAAGGAGGAATCAAAAAGTAGGTGTAGTCTTTTTAACATATCTGAGGTTGTTTGGATAGTATTTATCGCACAGTTCTTTTTTAAAATTAAATGTATTGGGGTAACATTGGTTAATAAGATTATATAGGTTTCAAGTGTGCAATTCTATTACACATCATCTGTATATTGGATTGTATGTCTACCACGCAAAGTCAAATCTTGTCACCATATATTTGACCCCCTTTACTCTTTATTACCCCCCAACACTCTTCCCTCTGGTAACCACCATACTGATGTCTGTGCCTATGAGTTTTGTTTGTTTGTTTTTCTTGTTTGTTCATTTGTTGCTTTCAGTTTTATATCCCACATATGAGTGAAATCATATGGTTCTTAACTTTTTCTGTCTGACTTATTTCACTTAGCGTGATATTATCAAGGTCCATCCATGTTGTTGCAAATGACAGCATTTCATCTTTTCTTATGGCTGAGTAGTATTCCATGGGCTCCAACCAACTCAACCAGCCGGCCAGGGCCCATTGTGGTTTTGATCTGCATTTCCCTAATAGCTAGTGAAGTTGAGCATCTTTTCATATATCTGTTGGCCATTTGCATGTCTTCTTGGGAGAAGTGTCTGTTCAGGTCCTCTGCCCATTTTTAATTGGATTGTTTGTTTAGTGTTGAGTTTTATGAGGGGTTAATATATTTTGGATATTAACCCCTTATTGGAGCTGCTGTTTGCAAATATCTTCTCCCATTTGGTTGGTTGCCTTTTTGTTTTGTTGGTGGTTTCTTTTGCTGTGCAGAAGCTTTTTAGTTTGATTTAGTCCCATTTATTTATTTTTGCAAAGGTGGACATTTTATAATAATAAAAGGGACACTACATCAAGAGGATATAACACTTCTCAATATATATGCACCCAATCAGGGAGCACCAAAAATATAAAGCAACAACTAAGAGAACTAAAGGGAAAAATTGACAAAAACAATCATAGCAAGGGACCTAAATACTCTATTGACAGATATAGATAGATCATCCAAACAGAGAATCAATTAAAAAATATTGGCCTTAAATGACACATTAGACAAAACGGATATAATTGACATTTACAGAGCCTTTCATTCCAGAACATCAAATTATATATTTCTTCTCCAGTGCAGATGGGACATTCTCAAGGATAGACCATATGTTGGGACACAAAACTAGCATCAACAAATTTTTTAAAAATTGAAATCATATCAAGCATATTCTCCTACTATAATTCTTTGAAATTAGAAATCAACTGCAAAAATGAAGGAAAAAAACCAACAAATATGTGGAGATTAAACAATATGCTACTAAAAAATGATTGGGTCAAAACAGAAATAAAAGGTGAGATCAAAAGATGCATTGTAACAAATGAGAAAGACAATATGACATATCAAAGTTTTGGGATGCAGCAAAAGCAGTAATAAGAGGGAAGTTTATATCATTACAGGCCTGTTTCAAGAAACAAGAAAAAGCTGAAGTAAACAACCTAAATTCAGCACACAAAAAAAGAAATAATAAAAATTAGAGCAGAATTGAATGAAATAGAGAACAAAAAGACTATACAAAAAATTAATGCAACAAAGAGCTGATTCTTTGAAAAGATTAGTAAAATTGACAAACCCATGGCTAGACTCAGTAAGGAAAAAAAGAGAAAACACAAACAAAATCAGAAATAAAAGAGAAGTTACCACAGACATCACAGAAATACAAAGGATCATTCTAGAGTACTGTGAAAAACTATATGCCACCAAGTTAATTACCAAGAAGAAATGGATAAGTTCCTAGAAATATATAACCTTCCTAGACTAAATCATGAAGAACTGGAAAATTTAAATAGGCTGATCAGCAGTAAGGAAATTTAAACAACCATCAAAAACTTCCCAAAAAGTAAAAGTCTAGGACCAGATGGCTTCACTAGTGAATTCTATCAAACTTTCAAAGGAGATTTAAAACCTATCCTTTTCCAACTCTTCCAAAAAATTGAAGAAGAGGCAATACTTCCTAATATATTTTTTGAGGCCAATATAACCCTGACACCAAAACCTGGCAAAAATAACACACACAAAAAAGAAAACTACAGACCAGTATCTCTGATGAATACATATCCCATAGTTATTTTCCCATTTTTTAACCTGCTGGAACAGAGGAGAACTGCTATATATTTCTTATTGTTATCAAGGCAATACTGTGAGGTAGTTAAGAGCACAAATTTTGGAGTCCAACAAGCCTGTGTTCAAATGCTAGCTGTATGACCTTGAGTAAGTGATCTAACCCATTTTAGCTTTAATTTTGTCATCTCTAAAATGGGGGAAATGATAAATATGGCAAAGATTTGTTGTGAGGAATAAATGCAATCTGAAAATTTCTGAGAACAGTATTTGAAACCTGATAGGTGCTCCATAAGCATGTGTTCCTTTGTCAACTGTGCTGGATATTGTCCCTTTATCTCTCTAGATCCATTCCTGATCTTTTTGTATCCTACCGTGTTCTGGAAGAGAGACCTGTCTTAGACTCCTTCACTGGGCTTCCTTGTGCTCCGGCTTCCCTGTAGTTTAGACCAATGGAGAGCACTAGTAGGGGATCAGAGAGAGGAAAGTGAAGTTGTGATATCTACAGCCCCAGCTTCCTCCCGGTACGATGCCATGGGCTGATTGGGCCTCTCAAGGAAAGGTCCCAGCTTCAGTCAGGAAGCCCCCTCCATGAAGCATTCTTTCTCTCCTGCTGGAAGCAGCTCCCTCCTGTTGCCCTTTCAAGGCTGAGGTGATAACCCACCTCCTGTCCCGCCCAATACCTCTACTGAACTCTTCTCAAATTGCTCCATTGAGTCTGCCTGCCTGTTTCTTGTGGGGACCCTGATTGGATCATTCTCTTACCATTTTTAATTATCTGTGTACAAGTAGAAGGAAGACACATGCATTCAGTCTCTTTATAAAGGCCTGAATTAGCTGCCCTAATTCTTTCTTTGAGATGTTGAGTTCTAACAGGAGGGCAGTTTGGCCTAAAAAAAAAAGAACTTGAAACTGAAGGTCTGAAGAATTGGGGCTTGGCTCTGCTTCTGCCATTAACTCTATGTGAGCTTGGGCAAGTGACTTAGTTCCTCTGTGGGTCTTGATTTCTTCTGTCAAACGAAGAGATTGAATTAAATGACTTCCACAGTACCTTCTAGTGCTTACTCCACAGTGACTAAAGTTTTCCCTAGTAGAATTGTAGCAGATATTCCTTTGATGTTAATCCACTTAGCTTTCCATTCAGGAAAAGAAACTGAAGCATCTCCCAATCTTTCTTAAGAAAGAAAGGGGGGGGTGGTAATGAACAAACTCTTAAAATGATAAGTGAAGCTTTTAAACCTTCTAATCAATCTCTTTTCCCTCAGATTGGCAGATTAGGACTTTTGACTTCTGAAAGATTTGTTATGACTTAAAGTCCATACTTAAGCACTTCAGCTTGATTTCTTCACAACAGCATGAGTCAGTGGAAGGACAGAGATGATAGTCAGGAAGCAACAGACCAGTCATTGAATAAATGGGATCTTAAATGGGAATTCTTCCATGTTGCCTTGGCAGGCATCAGAATTTTGTGTTGTTGCTATAGTTGCTTGGTTTGGACAGTTTGCGAGAGTAGGGAGAGTAGGGTGGGAGAGTAATAGTTACACACACCCAGACAAGAAGACCAATCAAGGCATGTGGAGATGAATATAATAGCAAGGGGTGGAAGGAGTGAGGCTGTGCATTGAGATCAGTCATGTTCTAGCTCACTATTTTGTGGCTTTATATACATTAAAGCACTTAATCATCACAACAAATATGTGAAGTAGAGATTATGATATTCTTGAATAAGAGGAAATGGGTTCAGAGAGGCTGAGAAACTGGCCCAAGGTCACCCAGCTTTATTAGCAAGGGGAAAAACCCAGCATTTGAACCTTAGTTTGGCTGGTTTTGAAATCCATACTTTCCAAAGACTGGAATGCTAAGAGTGATGCCATGTGTTACATCTGGTGATTTCAGTGCATACAGATAGTTTGAAGTAGTTTACTCATGTAGTCAAGAAATATTTATTGTGTATCTACTATATGTCAAACAATGTGTTATATACTGGGATACAGTGGTGAACAAGTCAGATGAAGTCCCTATTCTTACCTCCTAGGAGCTTCCCTCCTAGTGAGGGTGACAGACAGCCAACAAGTACACAAGTAACAAAATGTAATTTTCTGGTAGCCATAAGTGTTTTGAAGGGAATAAAATAGGGAGAAATTGGTTGGGAGGTGGTCACAGGTGGTTTCTCTGAGAAAGTGACATTAAAGCTGAGTTGAGAATGACTGAGGAGCTGGCCTGCAAAGATCAGGAGGAAAGGGCATTTCAGACAGAATATAGCAAAGAATAGGAGGGAAGCCAGTGTAACTGGTAACTGGCAAGGGAGGGAGACAGGGGAGAAGGAAAGGAGGGAAGGAGAGAGGGGAATAAGAGAGAGATGGGGGGGTTGGGGTGGTGGAGAAAAGAGAAAAGGTCATTGTAGATCCCTGCAGGTAATAGTGAAGAGTTTGGCTTTTATTCTAAGGATGATGGTGAGCCAATCAGTATTTCCCTCAACTAATTTTCCCACCCAGGTGTTAATGGAAGGATTTTCTGAGAGTGAATTTGATAACTTAGGATCCCAAATGTAAATCTTAGCTACCTCTGAGGTATGTGGAGTTTAAAGAATAAATATCTTCATGACAAGTGTATGGCACAAGGTCCCAGTTCAGCAGTTGCCACCCATCTGGGTCTGTGTGTGTAAGTGTGTAGACTGTGGTCTGCATGACTGCACGATCTAGAAGGTCAGGGAGGTGGGTGGGACTACCCACACACCTTAGCAGTCCTCAGCCCATCTTCTCTCCAGCTTAAGGAACCTTAAGCACTTTTCTTTGGTGCTTGAGGCCATTTCCTCTGCCAGAGTCACTCCTGCATAAACTGCAGCTTCCAGTGAAAATGAAGGGAAGATGTTTGCTTGGCTTTGAATCTTGCACTGGCAATTCCAGTGAATGCACAAGATATATTTACATGATGCTGGAAGCATTTACGTGATGCTCAAATTGCATAGCTTGTGGAGAGGAAATTGTTTATTCAAGTGAAGACTGAGAAGGCTGATTTGATTTCCTAATTCAACCCAAGATTATGTGATGGTAGGGCATGTAAATAATTTGCTCACAGATGGAAGATTTTATCTATTAAAAAATAGAAGGAAATAGGGGGTAGTGCCTGGAGGGGGCCATACAAAGACTTCTGATATGGCTGTTGTTGATCTGGATGCTGGTTACATGGATTTGATCAGTTTGTGAAAATTCAATGAGCTATACACTTATGGTCTGTGCACTTTTATGTATGTGTTATACCTCAATAAAATTCTGTAAAATATGAAGTAAATTAAATGCAGCCCTGGAAACATTTTTAATATAATGAAGCCATGATAGTTAACAAGCACTGGAGTAGGAGTTTGGAGACTTAGATTCAGTACAAGGTCTCCCACTAACTCACATGAATGAGCAATAGTAATGCAGAGGTTTGAGGTTGCCCAATAAATAACATCCTTTTTTTTCTTCCTCCAGTTCTGAACTGATGGAGGGAGACAAAGAAGTAAAGCAGGCTGAGATCAAAAGAGCTTAATTTCTGATAAAAGTGCTAGAGAAAGTGGCTTAGCTGTATTTGCCAAGTGGGCTTCTTAATTCTGAACTTCAAAATTAGGCAGAGATGCCCATCTACACCCCAGAAATGCAAGAAAAGTCTAGGTCTTGCCCACAAAGGGGATTTTATGGCAGCGAGTAGAACAGAGATCATGTCCTCTAAAACCAGATAGATCCCTACTGGCTACACATGGCCTGTTCTGCTCCCAAATCTACCCATCAGAATTCCCTCCTCTTGAGGAGGATACGAGAGGCCGAAGACAGGTCAACAGTGTTATGTTAATTGATGTTTTTCTAATAGGGAACAAGAAGCTAGGAGACGGGGTGTTCCCAGCCTTCCTAAACTAATAACAAAGACAACTTTAGCCGTGATGATAGCAACGGCCATTTACTGAGCCCTTATTACCAGAAGGGCCAGGATTAAGTGTTTACCCATATGTGTTTTACATATATTATCTCATTGCATTCTTACAATTACCCCGGGAAATAGGTACCATTATTACCCCCATTTTGTAGATAGAGCAACCTACCCAAGGTCACATAGCGAGGAAATAGTGAAGGCAGGACTCCAACATAGACTCCAACTGCCACAGCATAGAGTACAGAGCTCAGCATTGGGATGACTCGGTTGAAAAGTCAGTACCATTTACTAGTTGTGTAGCCTTGGGCAGGTTACTAAACTGCTCATTAGTTTCCACATCAGTAAAATGGAGACATTATTTCCCTTCTCGGGGACTCAATTTCCTTACCTGTGAGATGTTTAAAGTGGATTCGCACAGTGGTTCTCAAAGTGTGATCTCTGAACGAGAAGCATCAGCATCATCAGGGAACTTGTGACAAATAATTACGGTACTGAATCTGCACTCCCTGTACTTTAATGAGTGCTCCAGGTGATGCTGACACACACTGAAGTATAAGAGCCACTGATCAAGGTGCCCTCCAAATTTTCCTCTAGCTCTGCCATTCTGATCTCCAACCTCAATGTTTTCTGTTGCCTTTTCTTCTTGCCAAGGGTCCACCCACTAGAGGGGACACTGCTCCGCCGTCAGGAAGCTCCCACTGTCAGGCCAATGGTGTTAGGGGGCACAGAGCTGCCTTGAGGGATGTCCTTTCTGATGGGACAACTACACTATTTCAGTGTCTTGGGAAGGCCTGGAAATCAGGTTTTCGTTAGGTCTGCCACCCCAGCTCAGATTGTGCTAGTGACAGATGAAGGTATAGGGATTAAAGCCCAGGCTATTAGCCTGAGGTGGAAGTTGGCATGAGCTGCGCCAGCAGCCAGGAGCGGCTGGCCTAGAGGTGTGGCCTAAGATTCAGACACCTACAGGATTAGCCTGTGGGATGCAGTTAGGAGACTGTGTTTTCAGCACGATTCTGGACTTTCCTGGCTTTCTTCTTACTGCCTTTACGGCCCACCCTCTTTCCCCCCCAACCCCACCCCAGCCACTAGATGGTCTGGGCATGCTGACTTCCTGTGTCAAGGAGACAGGATTTGTCAGAGCAGGGCCAGGACCTCAGAAGAAATAGTAGGTTAAGGCTGCAATTTGGAACAGTTAAAGGGCCCCTTAAAAAACAAAGCAAAACAAATACCCCATGCCTTTGTATTATATGGCAGCAGAGAAAGTCCTCATGTACACCTCAGTATAGCTAAAGAATAATATCTGGTAATTACATGAAAGGACTTTTAGAAACTGTGAAAATAGAGGGTATTATTATTATAGGAGTTCTGAATGAGACCCTTGGGCAAACCATAGTTTTCCAATAAGGCCAATACAGGGTTTTACAGATGTCTACATAGTATGTTTTGAGGGATGTCATTTAACATCTTAGCACAGATTAATTTGTCAGGTAACTAGCTGTTACCTTGGCAATTTAAACAAGGCCCTGACAGGATAGGAAAATTTTGCCCTGATGATGATAGTGAGGACCAGAGGTCTGGAGGAAAATTTGGGAATTAAGTGATATACCAAGTGTGAAGTACCTAGCCCACAACCTTCCATGAAGAAAGTGCTTAATAAAAATAAATAAGGTAAGAGTATTTGGAAAAATTGGTAGCATGGGGTGCTGGTTAGGAAGAACAGTTTGGAGGAAGGTGGGGGCACTGAGCAAGAGGTGGCCTGGGAAACATTGGAAAGGAGGGGGAAAAAAAGGGGTGTAAAGAGGTGGGGGGAGGAAATCAATTTGACCTACTTGTTGAGGGGTGTAAAGGCTGTTCAAAGGTCCTGGCATCCTCATGCTGAAAGGTTTGTGAAGGCAATGAAAAAGGGACTGATTTGTTTTGCAGTTAAGGAGGTTATTTGAAATCTTTTTAATTTTACTATAAGCAGCCTTCCAAAAGTCTATGCCACAGAGAAATCATGAGGATCAGTAACCTATTGGCGTGAGAAATTACATTCTTTTCTCCGGACCCTCCTGACAGAGTAATAATGTATTACAGCAAAATCAAGAGAATGAACATGAATCATGTAGCTTCTTTTTAAAAAAGAAAAACAAAGCTGTGCTTAACTGTATTGAAGAAAAAACATTTAGGCCAATGCTTTCCTTAAGTTGAACAAAACACTTGTTGAAACTGGATTAGGGTTCTGTCACTAACTGTGTGACTTTGGGATCTCGCATGCCCATTCCAGGTGTACCTTTCTTCCCCAGAGATCAGATGGATTTTAAGATCTTGTTTTGGATTTCCAATTCTTTGATCCTCAGTAAGATTGCTTGCTCCCTCCTTTCTCCCCACCATGGATCACATCTCCTCTGACTACTTTCAGAAGGCGAGTGAGTGCTATAAAGTTTGCATACAACTTTACGTAAGACTGTAATCATAAATGCATAAAAAGCAAGGCAGTCCCCGAACACCAGTTATCATCATACCCAAACCCTGCCACATCCCAGGGACACAGAACAAGGAATCCAGGAAGAAATTATTTCCTGTTTCTAGATACCAAAATGTCACATTGAGTTGGCCAGTTCCTGTGGATGTTGTCAAGCAAGAGGCATCATGAGACATTAAAAATTCTCTTTGTGAGCTTAGAGCGCCAAACATCAGGCTTGCCTCACTTCAGACTTATAAACTGGGCTGCAGGCTGGTTTTCCCCTGCAACTCTCTGAAGTGAGCTGAAGGCTAGGGCAGGGATCCTTGGCACACTGGCAGCTTTTTATCTGGCCCATTCACTGGGCTCTTCCAGAAATGTCTCCACAAAAGTTACAACCACAGCACAGCAGCAACTTGTTCTTCTCAGCAGGCAGCCTGCACGACAAATGCGATTTAAAAGAACTCTTTAAATGATTACTAGGACTTTGGGAAATTGCATAAAGCTGGTTTAATTGGGAGTGCATACTTTGTGGAGTTTTAAATCCACTTCCTATTTGTTCTGTTTCCACCTCTCTTCACCTTTTCTTCACCAGCCCCAACTGTTTTAACTCAGCAGCAGTTTGCTTCCCTTGGGGCCCTGGGCTTCTCTCTGGCTCTCTCCCTGCTCTTGTCAGCCGCCTCACTAGCTGCCAGGCACTTGGACAGATACCAGTGCATGTGGGATACGCTTCCTCATGCCATGCCTTTCCTCCAGGCCCACTAGCCTGTACAGAGCTCCTGCCGCTTCTGTCTTTCCCTTTTGTCCTCATTTTACATTATCTTTGGGACGCTGAGAGCATCACTGGAACCACATGATATATGTGAAAGCCATTTTAGCTTAAAGAAAGAACAGGGTTCACAGTGCCAAGTTTCTGAATACACTGTAATTGGGCTGATGAGCTTCAAACAGGCTGGTAGGAAAAAAGCTTTTGCATGTGTTTTCCTCTACCTGGAATGCCATTCCCAGCCTTCTGAACCTAGCTGGCCGCTAGATCTACTATTTCTGCAAAGCTCAGCTCAGCCATCTTTACCTCTCTGAGAAGCTTTCAATGAGCACTGCTTTACTGGTCTTGTATCCCCCTCTTATGCACCCCCAGCAACAGCTAACATTTATTGAGTACTTTTATGTGCCACTTTATGTGTATTAACTCATTTATAGAATAGGTACTCTACTATAATTCCCATTTTACAGCTAGAGAAACTGAGGCATTGGTTAAGGCATACGCTAAGCCACTTACCAAAAGTAACAAAGTTAGAAAGTGGCAGAGCTGGAATTGAAACCCAAACATTCAGGCTCCAAAGACTATATTGCCTCTCCCTTCCCTAGTGTAGTTAATGTAGCATTTATTGCCACTACTGTAATTATCCGGTTACTTATCTGTATGCAAAATTAGACTGAAAACTGTGCAGGGCAGGGTGGTGTCTTATTCATTTCTGTATCTGTAGGACCGGGCACGGTTTTTGGTGCAAAACAGATGTTCAATAACCGTTGAATGAGTGAATAAATACATTTTGCTGAAGTAGAAAATAAAAGGCTTTTGGAATCAGAAGACTTGGATTTATATCCAGGCATTGACTAGCTATGTGATCCTGATAAAGTTATATATTTTTGAGCCTCAGTTTACTTTTTTGTATGGTGAGAATAAAAGACATTTTAAAGTCTTATTCTGAGAATTAAACAAAGTGATGTTTTTTTTTTAAAAAGTATTAAAATTATTGGGGTGACATTGTTTAATATGAACATATAGGTTTCAGGTGTGGGTTTCTATGTTACAAGATCTGTATATTGCTCTGTGTGCCCACCACCCAAAGTCAAATCTTCTCCCGTCACCATATATTAAGACCCCTATTTACCCCCACCCCCTTCGCTCTGGGAACCACCACACTGCTGTTTGTTTCCACAAGTTTCAGTTTTATATCCCTCCTATGAGTGAAATCATATGGTTCTTAGCTTTTTCTGATGGACTTATTTCACTTAGCGTGATACTCTCAAGGTCCATCTATGTTGTTATGAATGGCAGTGTTTCATCATCTCTTATGCCTGAGTAGTATTCCACTGTGTACATGTGCCATATCTTCTTTATTCAGTCCTCTGTCGCAGGACACTTTGGTTGTTTCCGTGTCTTGGCCACCACGAATAATGCTGCAATAAACATAGGGATGCATATATCTTTGCAAACACATGTTTTCGAGTTTTTCGGGTATATACCTGGAGAGGGATTGCTGGGTCATATGATAGCTCTATTTGTTTGGTGTTGAGTTTTATGAGTTCTCTATATATTGTGGAAATTAAACCTTTGTTGGAAGCTACTGTTTGCAAATATCGTCTCCCATCTGGTTGGCTGCCTCCTTGTTTTGTTGTCAGTTTCTTTTGCTGTGCGGAAGTTTTTTAGTTTGATATAGTCCCATTCACTTATTTTTGCCTTTCTTCCCTTGCCTTTGGGGTCAAGTTCATAAAATGTTCTCTACAACCAAGGTCCATAAGTTTGGAACCTGTGTTTTCTTCTTTGTAACTTATTGTTTTGGGTCTTATATTTAGGTCTTTGATCCATTTTGAGTTCATTTTTGTACATGGGGACAAACTGTAATCCAGTTTCATTCTTTTGCATGTGGCTTTCCAATTTTCCCAGAACCATTTATTGAAGAGGCTGTCTTTACTCCATTGTGTGTTTCTGGCTCCTTTGTTGAAAATTATCTGGCCATATGCATGTGGTTTTATATCTGAGCCCTCTATTCTGTTCCTCTGATCTGCGTGTCTGTTTCTCTGTCAATGCCATGCTGTTTTGATTATCACAGCTCTGTAGTATAATTTGAAGTCAGGTAGGGTGATACTCCAGCTTCCTTCTTTTTCCTCAGGATTGTTGTGGCTATTCAGGGTCTTTTGTGTTCCATACAAATCTGATGTTTTCTTCTATTTCTTTAAAAAATGACATTGTTATTTTGGTGGGGATCGCATTAAATCTATATACTGCTTTGAGCTATATGGACATTTTACTTATGTTGATTCTTCCAGTCCATGAACATGGGCTATTTTTCCATTTTGTTGTGTCTTTTTCTTTTTTCTTTTTTCTTTTTTTAAAAAATATATCTTTATTGATTTCAGAGAGAGGAAAGGAGAGGGAGAGAAGGAGATAGAAACATCGATGATGAGAGAGTCATTGATTGGCTGCAGCCCACAACCCGGGCATGTGCCCTGACGGGGAATCGAACCCCGATCGCCTGGATCCTAGGTCGATGCTCAACCGCTGAGCCACGCCCGGCCAGGCTATCGTCTCTTTTTCAATCTCTTTTAACAATGCTTTGTAATTTTAAGTATATAGGTCTTTCACTTTCTTTGTTAAGTTTATTTCTATGTATTTTATTCTTTTGATTGTAATGGCAAAAGGAATTATTTTTTAAATTTCTTTTGCTGAACTTTTGTTGTTAGTATACAGGAAAACAATGGATTTTTGTACATTGGTTTTGTACCCTGCACCTTTACTGTATTTGTTTATTGTTTCTAATAGTTTTTTGGTGAAGTCTTTAGGGCTTTCTATATATAGAATCATTTCAACCACAAAAAGTGACAATTTTACTTCTTCCTTCCCTATTGGATGCCTTTTAATTCTTTCTCTTGCCTTACTGCTCTGGCTAGGACTTCCAGAACTATGTTGAGTAAGAGTGGTGAGAGTGGGCATCTCTGTCTTGTTACTGATCTTAGAGAGAAAGCTTTCAGTTTTTCACCATTGAGTATGATATTAGCTGAGGGTTTATCATATATGGCCTTTATTATGTTGAGGTACTTTCCTTCTATTCTTATTTTATTGAGTGTTTTATTCATAAGTGGATGTTGTATCTTATCAAAAGCTTTTTCTGCATCTATTGATAAGATCATATGATTTTTATCCTTTCCTTTGTTAATGTGGTGTATGACATTGATCAATTTGTGTATGTAGAATCATCCTTGTGCCCCTGGAATGAACCCCACTTTACCTTGATGTATTATTTCTTTAATGTACTCTTGTATTCGATTTCCTAGTATTTTGTTTAGGAATTTTGCATCTATATTCATTGGAGATATTGGTCTGTAGTTTGCATTATCCTTCCCAGGTTTGGGTACCAGGGTTATGTTGGCCTCATAAAATGTGTTAGGAAGTATTGCCTCTTCTTCAATTTTTTGAAAGAGTTTGAGAAGGGTAGGTTTTAAACCTTCTTTGAATGTTTGGTAGAATTCTGTGTTGAAGCCATCTGGTCCTGAACTTTTATTTTTTTGGAGGTTTTTCATGGTAGTTTCAATTTCCTCACTGCTGATCGGTCTATTTAAATTTTCCAGTTCTTTGTGATTTAGTCTAGGAAGGTTATATATTTATAGGAACTTATCCATTTTCTCTAGGTTATTAAATTTGGTGGCATATAGTCTTTCATAATATTCTAAAGTGATGTTTTTAAAGCACCTAGAATAGTTAGGTTCTCAGTACATGGTTTCATTCATTAATTCATCAATCCATCCATCCATTTATTCATTTATCAATTCAACAAGTAATTATTAAACTCATGATATGTGCCTGGCACTAAAATATTTCTTGGGTATTCACAGAGAACAAAACAGAGTTCCCACCTTGTGAAGTTACATTCTAGTTAGGAGGGGAACAAAATTAATGAATAAACAAGTTAAAAGTAAGTCAGACAGAGAAACACAAATACTGTATTATTTCACTTATATGTGGAATCTAAAAAGCAAAATAAATGAACAAACAAAATAGAAATAGACTCATAGGTACAGAGAACAGACTGATGTTTGCCAGAGGAGAGGGGAATTGAGGGGCTGGATGAAGGGATTAAGAAGTACAAATTGGTAGTTACAAAATAGCCATGGAAATGTAAATTACGGCATAGGGTATGTAATCAATAATATTGTAATAACTATGTACAGTGCCATGTAGGTACTGGAAATATCGGGAGGATCATTATGTAAAGTATATGATTGTCTCACCACTGTGCTGTACACCTGAAACTAATACAAAATAATATTGAATGAAAACTGTAATTGAAAAATTAAAAAATTAAAAAATATATCATCAGATTTCTCAGCAGATTATTAAGGGTCTTCCTGTTCCTGTTAAGGATTTTGAATTAACCTAAATGCAATAGGAAGCTGCAGCTAGGTTGTAAGTGAAGAAGTGGTATAATGAGGTTTATATTTTACAACACACTTTGGCTATTTTGTGGTGTGTGGATTTTAAGGGGTCAAGAATAGAAGGAAAGCCAGTTAGCAGCCGATTGAAGTAGTGTAACCGAGAAGTTCTAGTAGCTGGGACTAGGGTGGTAGCAGTGGAAATGAGTAGAAATGGTAGTATTTGAGATATCCTTCTGAGATAGGACCATCATCGCCAGCTAATGGGTTGGATATTGGAACATGGAGAAACCAAGAATGATTCTTAGCTTTGGGTTTGAACAACTTGGTGGATGGTGGTATGTTTATTGAAATAGGGATGTCTGGAAAAGGAGCAGGCTTGAGAGGAAAAGCAAGAGTTATATTTAAAACATGTTGTTATGTACTGAATATTTGCAGCCCCTCAAATTCATATTTTGAAGTACTAACCCCCAATATGATGATACTTGGAGGCGGGGGGCATTGGGAGGTAATTGAGTTTAGCTGAACTTATGAGGTTGAGGCTTAAGAAGAAGAAAAGAGACTAGAGCTCTCCCTCTTTGCCATGTGAGAACACAGTGAGAAGGCAGCCATCTGCAAGCTAGGAAAAAGGCTCTTGTCAGAAATTTGATCTGCTGGCTCTTTGATCTTGGACTTCCCAGCCTGCGGATTTCTCCAGAACTGTGCAAAATAAATGTCTGTTGCGTAAGCCACTCAGTCTATGATATGTTATTATAGCATCCTGAGCCAACTAAGACACATGTTAAATTTGTAATGCCTATTAGATATCAGAGATATCAAATGGAGAGATTTATGTGTTTAGATGTCATGGGAGAGGTTGGATGTCAGTTTAGAAGTCATTTGCTTATGGGTGGTATTTAAGATTATGAGAATGGATAAGATTACCAAAGGAAGAGTTTAGAGAAGAGAAAATAATAATAGCAATAGTGATGATGATAACAATCACAAACATGTAATAGTGTTTATTATAGGCTAGGTACTGTTCTAAGTGCTTTATATATATTTATTCATGTAATCTTTACAACAACACCATGAAGCGCGTGTTATTATTATCCTTACTTTACAGATGAAGAATCTTAGGCACTGATAGATTAGGCAAATCGCCCAATTTCACACTAAGTAGCAGATAGGATTAAAAACCAGGAAATTTGGCTTCTAAGTCCGTTCTCTTTAACTACTATGCTATTATTGCCTCTTAAGAGAAGACAAGGGGAAGTTAGACCTGAGACTCTATCACATTTAGAAGGTAGAGAGAGGACCCAGCAAGGGAGACTGCTGAGAAGTAACTAGGAGAGTGTGATGTCATGGAAGCCAAGAGAGTACATATTATCAGCAAGGAGGAGTATTTAACCATGTTGAATATTTTTGAGCAGTTATATAAGAAGAGGATAGAGAGGTTTCCATTGGATTCATCAATATGGAGGTCAGTAGTGTCCTGGCAAGAGCATTTGCTTCATTATTAATATTTACCATTTTCTGAAAGATTCTTCTCTTCAGTCATTATATCTTTTTGTCAACCTTGATATTATCCTTTGGTGCTGAAATTGACCTTCTTGGCCATGAATTTCATCTGCTACTTGGTATGAGCAATCAGATCACTTCATTTACTATGGGATGCATTCTAAGTAGCAATTTATATTTGGAATTTTATCCCATGGTCTTGTTTCAGGGTGCCAATGTCTAGTTGCCTTGATTTTTTGTTGTATTTCTTCTGGAGATATTTTCCTGTGCCATCAGAGAAATTACATAAGAGGCTCTCCCCTTAGTCCCACTGCTCCCACTTGGTTGGCTGGTTCATTCAGACTGGAAAAGGAGGTAAGATTCCTGGCTGTTTCTGAATGGCAAACTCAAGAGCTATGTCCCTCGGCAATTCTGATGTACATCATTCCCTTCCTGGTGTTTCTACACTGGAGTAATCAGGGGACAGTACCTGAAGGCTAAATTTCCCTCCAGCAAGGGTAATGATTCCTGCTCAGCAGTTTAGAGTAAGGGCAGGTCATGTGATTAGTGCCTCTAATTATCCCCTAGGCAAGTTCTAGTCTAGATTCCTTATTTAGGGCACAGTGGCACTTAGATGGGGTGTAATTCGTTTCTGCCAGTGTGTCTGAACACATCTGAATACATGAAAGGAAACTCACTTACAGTTGGAGTCCTCTCGAACAGTGGTGCCTGGGGAGGGTGGGCCATGGCACACCTCAGCTTCGATAGCCAAAGCACTTGAAGAGGGGGCTTCCACTTGCTCTATGATGAGGAAAAGCAATGCCCTGGATCGGATGTCATAAACCCACAGTTCCCCCCTCAGGCTCAGGAGAGCAGGTAGCAGAAGCACAGTAAGGGATTGACAAATGCTTATCGTTACTTTACACTAACTTTTCCAAACCTTTCCACATTGGCTTTCCCTGGAGACCTCAGTCAAGGCATTGCTTGAAAGGAGAGCACTCACAGAGATGAGTTCTTCAGTTAACTGAGTTCCTCACCTGCATTTGCCATTCTGCATGGATTTAGAACTCTTAAGCGACCCCAAAACATTTTTTTGTGTGTGGATATTTTGACTATTTAATTTTCTTTGTGCTTCTTTATCCCTTCAGAATAATGGAAATACCAGAGCATGGGTAGAAGAAAGGTTAGCGCTGGTGTTAAAGACACCAAAGAAAAGAATGACTTATAGGAGACCCTGTGATCCTTGAATAGTAGAATTTATCTGCAGACTGGTGGGAGGCTAAAGAAGTTGGGGAGGGAGAGATCTCAAAGTCAACTAGAGAAAGGGAAACTGGAATGATGAGAGGAGATGTGGGGCAAAAGTACCTTCTAAGAACAGAGATGAGGCAGAGGGAAAATGGCCTGCCAGAGGATGAAGGTCCACATGAGTAAGGACAGGTAAGACAGTCACTCTCCACCACTGTTTTTCCTATGGATTTAGAGATAGGCAAGGAGACAACATCTGTGTTTTTATTCCACCCAGAACTAAAAGCAAATGAGTGCATGAAGGAAACAGAAAGGAAGACGGAGGGGCCTTGCCATTAGATCAGAAATAGAAACATCTGAAACTTTCCACTGGAAAAACTTGGCAGGATCAGACCCTCGTGGGACCTTAAAGGAATCTCAATTTAACTCTTATTGGCCTGCGTAGTGCAAGGGTGTGGTGTGTTTGGAAGAGCTTTCAGTCCTGAGAGAGAAACGTGACCATGAGAAGTTTCTTTCCTATGTGGGAGTTGAGGATGGAATACTCTTTTTTTTTTTTTTGTGAACTACTTCAGGCTCACTGGAAACTTGTGATCACAGTGAAATCTGTCTCGAGGTCTGCTCTTCACCTCTACCAAGTCCCACCCTGTCAATGATGACTTTACCTTTTTTGGGGTTTCCAGAGAGAATATTTTTAATTGAGTTTATTGAGGTGACATTGGTTAATAAAATTATATAGGTTTCAGGGGTACAGTTCTATAATCCATCATCTGTATATTGTATTGTGTGTTCACCACCCCAAGCCAAGTCTCCTTCCATCACCATTTATCCCTGTTTTATCCTGTCCTGCCTTCCCCCAACCCCCTTTTCCCGTGGTGATCTTGATACTATTGTCTGTCTATGAGGGGTTGTTGTGTGTTTTTTTGCTTAATCCCTTCACCTTTTTCACTTAGCCTCCCTTCTCCCTCCCTTCTGACAGCTGTCAGTCTCTTCTCTGTATCTATCAGTCTGTTTCTACTTTGTTTATTTTGTTCATTAGATTCTATATATAAAAGAAAATATCTTTTTAATGCGAAACAATCATTTTTTATGGGTCATGCCTGGAAGTTAACTTTAGAATTAGGTTCTTTACAATAGGACAGTTTATTGGCAAAAGTTAGAACCGACTCATAATCAACAGATTAGCCAATGTAACAGTTTGAAATTGAACACAAGGAATAATCGACCACAGTTTTCTAGAACTCCATCAGTGGACCTGACCCTTACCCAAAAGGAAGTGGGATATGAAATACTGTTGGAACAATTTTTCTGGGTATCAAGGGCTTTGTGCCTGCAGAAGTACCTTGAGACTCAAAACTTGCTCTGGGCAGAAAACTAGAAGCCCAAGAAATAGGATATCAGGGGTCACATTCCTAAAAATATATTACTTCTCTAACCTATTGGAAGATGGCTAAAATTATTTTAGAAGGTGACAGAGCATTTATTCCATAATCCTCCTGTGACTCTCCCAATCTTCTTAACAGGAGCCATGGCCGCAGTCACACAGAGGTGTCAGATCCTTTTTGAAAGCAGATATTCTTAGCAGAAAGGAGGGACAGAGCACAAGAGTACAGGCTGTTTGAAAGTGGGAGTGGTGGGCACTGGGAGGGTTAGAAAGGGAAGATTGGAAATGTGAAAGCCAAATTACTGACTTTACAGTTTTGCTAAGGACAACTAGCCTTTTCAAGTAGGAATTTTAGGAAAATTCATCTCAAGGCAATGGTAAGATTCTTTTTGAAGCAACTAATGCTATCAGGTATCTGACATGTCAGCACTGAGCCTTCAAGAAGTACTCAAAAGGCTGCAGGCACTTCGTATGCAAGTCATAGCATTTCTGATTTAGTGGTTCTTTTGACCTTCCCTACACATTTGATGAACCCTAGAACAGTTTTATTCTTTCAAAAATGCAAATTTCTGACCAGCATGCTTTGATCAGATGTTCCTTTTCCCAAATTATTGGATTATTTCAAAGAATCCATAGATTATTCCGAGATTAATCTATGGGGTAAATTCTCCAGGGCACAGTGGAGACACTGCTAGGGCTGTACACAAAACCTTCCTACTTTCCTTTGAGGGGGAAAGGATTACAGTAAAATGCAAAGGCCTCCAGCTCCTGGGTCTAGCACATGCTGGATCTCTTGGGGTACCATGCGGTACAGCCCCTTCCCCCGCCTTAGCAGATAGGATGAACTTCTGCACTCAGCCAAGCGGCCTTGCTCTGCAGCAGAACAGCAGTTATACATGAAATTCAAGCAAACCAGATGTCTGAAATTTCTCCTTTTTTTCAAGTAGACACAAAAGTCACTATCATTATTATCTTTCCAGATTGTTTCACATAAAAA